>NC_138769.1:750137967-750635467 GCF_965119305.1 Pelophylax lessonae | reverse complement strand
AGTGCTGCCAGCATTGCTGCAGAGGTTGAAGGGGTGGGGGAGGGGTCAGCCTGTCAGTACTCAGACCATACACCGCACACTACACCTCCTCCCTGGGTCAGCTAATAGCCTCCCATGGCTTCCACTACCATTTCTATGCTGATGACACCCAAATCTACCTCTCTACCCCTCAGCTCACCCCAACAGTCTCCTCCCGCATCACTGATCTACTAACAGACATATCAGCCTGGATGTCTCACCACTGCCTCAAACTGAATCTATCTAAAACCGAGCTCATAATATTTCCTCCTCTACGTGCCCCTTCCCTGGAATTCTCTGTCAAGATCAATGGAATAACTATTAGTCCTTCCACACATGCCAGGGTGCTAGGGGTAACCCTGGACTCTGCACTGTCCTTTCAGGCCCACATCCAATCCCTGTCCAAATCATGCCGCCTTAACCTCCGCAACATCGCTAGAATACGCCCCTTTTTAACCAATGACACCACCAAGCTTTTAATTCATGCCCTGGTTATCTCTCGCCTCGACTATTGCAACTCCCTCCTCATTGGATTACCCTTACATAGATTATCCCCCCTTCAATCCATAATGAATGCTGCTGCAAGACTTATCCACCTTACCAACCGTTCAGTGTCCTCCAACCCTCTCTGCCAATCCCTTCATTGGCTTCCACTCACCCAACGAATAAAATTCAAAGTGCTAACAATAGTTTACAAAGCCATCCACAACTCTGCCCCCAGCTACATCACTAACCTGATCTCAAAATATCAACCAAGCCGCTCTCTTCGGTCCTCCCAAGACCTCCTGCTCTCTAGCTCCCTTGTCACCTCTTCCCATGCTCGCCTCCAGGATTTTTCCAGAGCTTCTCCCATTCTTTGGAACTCTCTACCCCAATCTGTCCGACTGTCCCCTAATCTATCCATCTTTAGACGATCCCTGAAAACCCTTCTCTTTAAAGAAGCCTACCCGGCTACTAACTAATAACGCTGTTTCACTTGCTTCATCAGCTCATCCCCCACAGCTATTGCCTTTTGTGTCAATTGACCCTCCATTTTAGACTGTAAGCTCTAACGAGCAGGGCCCTCTGATTCCTTTTGTTTCAAATTGTAGTGTAAATGTAATGTCTGCCCTCATTTTTGTTAAGCGCTGCGCAAACTGTTGGCGCTATATAAATCCTGTATAATAATAATAATAATAATAAATTGGTCTGCATGGCTGTCATCCCAGAAGGAAGCCTCTTCTAAAGATGATGCACAAAAAAGCCCACAAACAGTTTGCTGAAGACAAGCAGACTAAGGACATGGATTACTGGAACCATCTCCTGTGGTCTGATGAGACCAAGATAAACTTATTTGGTTCAGATGGTGTCAGGCGTGTGTGGGGGCAACCAGGTGAGGAGTACAAAGACAAGTGTGTCTTCCTACAGTCAGGCATGGTGGTGGGAGTGTCATGGTCTGGGGCTGCATGAGTGCTGCCAGCACTGGGGAGCTACAGTTCATTGAGGGAACCATGAATGCCAACATGTACTGTGACATACTGAAGCAGAGCATGATCCCCTCCCTTCAGAGACTGGGCCGCAGGGCAGTATTCCAACCTGATAACGACCCAAAACACCTCCAAGACGACCGCTGCCTTGCTAAAGGACCTGAGAGTAAAGGTGATGGACTGGCCAAGCATGTCTCCAGACCTAAACCCTATTGAGCATCTGTGGGGATCCTCAAACAGAAGGTGGAGGAGGGGAAGGTCTCTGACATCCACCAGCTCTGTGATGTCATCATGGAGGAGGGGAAGAGGACTCCAGTGGCAACCTGTGAAGCTCTGGTGAACTCCATGCCCAAGAGGGTTAAGGCAGTGCTGGAAAATAATGGCGGCCACACAAAACATTGACACTTTGGGCCCAATTTGGAGATTGTCACTTAGGGGTGTACTGACTTTTGTTGTCAGCGGTTTAGACATTAATGGCTGTGTTGAGTTATTTTGAGGGGACAGTAAATTTACACTGTTATACAAGCTGTACACTCACTACTTTACATTGTAGCAAAGTCTCATTTCTTCAGTGTTGTCACATGAAAAGATAGAATAAAATATTTACAAAAATGTGAGGGTGTACTTACTTTTGTCAGATACTGTATTTTATATTTTACCTACAGTTAGGTTAGCTAGCTAGTTGAAATAAAACAATTTGCAATCATCAGTACCTGTCAGTGCGCTCCTCTCAGTGGTGTCAGAGCGTTCTCCCCGGTTGGTCTGGGATTTGCTCAGTGATGGATGATATATACGGGATGTTGGGTTCCCGGGGGAGGTCTACCGGAGTGTGGCAACCACAGACAGGAAAAATCTCTGATGGGTTAATTATCCGTTCATTAATTCTCCGCTCTCTGAATCCTTTGATCCCTAGAGCGAGGTGTCTTTTTATTGGAAATAAATAAAAATATTAATAACTGAATATAAAAAAAAGAAATCCTGCATTTTGAGCTGAAATGCTGGAAATCCATGATCTGTTTCCAGGAAATCTCATCTCAACGCGAGTGATTTTCCATCCTCTGAGAGCCGCAGCCACTTGTACACAGACAGGAAGATCTCCGCAAGGTTATTTCCCCGTCATAAATTCTCATTTTACATTCTCAAGCCTCCTGTGAACAGGAAAGTGAGACGTATTTATTGCAATAAAGGCAGTTTGTTTCTTCCGCAGCCATTTTTTTCCACTTTAGGAGTAAGGATGAGGTTGAGGTCCATGGGTCAGGGCAAACCCCTCATGGTCCCAGTGTACTAAAGCAGGAAATTACCAGACTATAGTCACTCTAACTATTGGCCGGCCTTTTTTTCCACTTTAGGAGTAAGGGTGAGGTTGAGGTCCATGGGTCAGGGTGAACCTTTCATGGTCCCGGTGTACTAAAGCAGTAATTTACCAGACTATAGTTGTCACGGGGTAACGTGGCAGAGCCTGGCGTAAGAGGAGTGGCTTACCGGGTAACTGGCGTGGCACAGGTTCACCAGAGGCGCGGAGTCTAAGTGTTAGCCGGTTTTCACCAGGGCCCCAGATGGTGGGGATGGACTTGCCTGCTTGCTAACACCAGGTCACGGTCCCCCCGGATTCCCTGGTTGAGCCAGGAGCAGGTCCAGGACCATTAGCCGGTAGCAGGTAAACAGATCAGGATAAAGCAGGAGAATAGTCAGGACAAGCCAAGGTCAGGGCGGGCAGCAGGTAATCAGAATCCAAAGACAAGCCAGGTCAGGTAAACAGGAACAGCAGATAATAAACAGGCACAGGGTACAGGAGAGCTGATGATCACACAGCAATGACTCAGAGTGATCACTGGCTTTAAATAGGCCGTTTGTGAATTGTGTGCGCATGCGCGTTCGCGCAAACGCAAGATAGCCGCAAACTACCCATGGTAGCCTCAGCGCATGTGCATAGGCGTTCGCCGGTTAGCGGTGTCAGTGGCCCTCGCAGGGTATTAATTCCCTGACAATAGTCACTGTAACTATTGGCCGGCCACTTTAGGTGTAAGGATGAGGTTGGGGTCCATGGGTCAGGGTGAACCCTTCATGGTCCCAGTGAACTAAGCAGGAATTCACCAGACGGAAGTCACTCTAACCACTCCCCGGCTTTTTTTTTTTTTTAAGGTCAGCTTGTTTAGAAGGACCAATCATTTATTGGTTGAACTAGATGGACTGGTGTATTTTTTTCAACCAGACTATGTAACTATGTAACAAGGGCTTTAGAGGGGCTCTGTGATTAGCTGGATGTTTGTCATGATCTGAAGTCAGGCTTGGAGACCAGTAGCTAAAGTAGTAGAGAGGCTCCCACCGACCAGTAGGATAAGTCTACAAGCAGGTAACTCTGGGGGTGACACTGGCTAGCCCGAGGTGCAGAGTCCAAGTAATAACCAGTGTTTACTAGAGCTCCTGATGGTAGGGATGGGTTTTTCTGTGTGTTAGTAGGGATGATCGAACTTTTCAAAAGTTCGGTTTGACCAGAACACCCGAACTTCCCGAAAGTTCGGCCCAGATTTCAGAACCCCATTGAAATCAATGGGACCCGAACTTCGGTAATCAAAAAACACCATTTTGAAGCCCTAAAACCCAATAAATGCCCCTAAAAAGTGCCTAGGGTTCTGGGTCATGCCCCAAAGACTATTAATCACACAAACAAAAGTTCTTAAAAATTGTAATTTTTGATAGAGAGCCAATTATTGAAAAAAGTATTGAAAAAAAAAAATGAGATTTCTTTGGATTTAGTGTCTGGGGGTTCTAAAAAGTGTACCTGTGAAGTTTCAGCTCTGTAGCATGTCCAGAACCAGAAAAAAAAGATCATTTTTATTAGAATTAATATAGAATAGGGATATGGCTCCGCTTTTTTCACACCTTGCCGGTTTAGTAGCAAGCGTTTTTTTGGGCATTTTTTGGGGTTTTTGGAGGAAGGCAAAACATCTGAACTTGTGTATAGGGGTATATATACACACACACATATATGTATATATACACCTAGACTTATATAGGTGTGAAAGTAGCAGAAACCTATGCTTGAGCTAATTAAATAATTAACACCAATATGGCTCCGCTCCTATCACACCTATATATGTGTAAGTGTATAAAAACATATAAGTGTGAGTGTGTATATATACCCCTATACACAAGTTCAGATGTTTTGCCTGCCTCCAAAGACCCCAAAAAAATGCCCAAAAAAACGCCTGCGCCAAAAAAAAAACGTCCAGGTGTGTTATTGCAGGCTTTTTTTTGGGGGTCTTTGGAGGCAAGCATGACATCTGAACTTCTTTATAGGGGTATATATACACACCTACACATATATAGGTGTGATAGTAGCAGAAACCTATGCTTGCGCTAATTAAATAATTAACACCAATATGTCTCCGCTCCTATCACACCTATATATGTGTAAGTGTATAAAAACATATAAGTATGTGTGTATATATACCCCTATACACAAGTTCAGATGTTTTGCCTGCCTCCAAAGACCCCAAAAAATGCCCAAAAAAAAAAAGCCTGCAATAACACACCTTGGGCATTTTTTGGGGGTCTTTGGAGGCAGGCAAAACATCTGAACTTGTGTATAGTGGTATATATACACACATACTTATATGTTTTTATACACTTACACATATATAGGTGTTATAGGAGCGGAGCCATATTGGTGTTAATTATTTAATTAGCGCAAGCATAGGTTTCTGCTCCTATCACACCTATATATATGTAGGTGTATATATACATATAAGTATGTGTGTATATATACCCCTATACACATGTTCAGATGTCATGCCTGACTCCAAACATGTCCTCAAAAAAGCCCTATAAACGCCTGCAGCCAAAAAGCAGGCTGACAGGGGAGAAGCCATATCGCTGTTCTGTAAGTGACCTAAAAGAAACAATCTTTTCTCTATAGCGGTCACCCTGACATGGAAGGGTTTGATCTCCCTGCCATAGCAGTCACTGTCAGTTCACCATACACTACACTACGGTCACCCTGGCACTTAAAACTTTCCCTACAGAAACTAAATTTTTGCATCTAACTAAAGTGTAAAATAGCACTCTAACTACACTAGATATCCCTTTCCTCACACTAATAAATGCTAAATGACACTTTGAAGCAGAAGTAACAGAACTGCTTCCACTCTCTTCCATGTCCCAGTATTACAATGCCAGGAATTTGGCGGGGGCTATCTTATATACTGGGGGGCGTATTCACTAATGATTGGTCTAGGGACCCCCTAGTCACTCCAATCACATTCCTAGCATTCTCCTGCCCCCTCAATTGGCTTTTACTGATGGTTCTGGTCCAATCACGGGCTTTTAAAGCCCATTTCCTGTCCCATTGCATTTTGGTCAGTTCTGGTTGCCGAATTCCGAACTTTTTCAGCAAAAAGTTCAGAATTCGGCCGAACCTCGAACAGCCAATGTTCGGGTCGAACCGATGGTCGTCCCGAACCGTTCGATCATCCCTATGTGTTAGTACCAGGTTGTGGTCCCCAGGGTCGTCCCACCCGAAGGTGAGCAAGTTGGGGTCCTGTAGCAGATATAGCAGGTTGGGATCAAGCAGAAACGGGGGGGGGGGGGACATTAGAGTGTAAGCTCCTCTGGTACAGAGACTGATGTGACTGGCTCAGTGACTGTGGGGGAGGGGACAGAGTGTACATTTTTTGTTTATTAAAAATCTTACAAACACAATAAAAACATAATATATACAAAATAAATAAAATGATATATAAACAAACAAAAATAGTTTACTTCAGCATATCAAACAAGCTGGCTTTTTTTTCCCAGAAAAACAAAACATAAACAGAACTATATATACAAACCAAGATACAAGTCATTATTACTGCTATAATGCACAACAAAGCCCTAACCTCCACCTCCACCCCACCCCCCTAACCTCCACCTAAACACCCCCTCAGGCTGGGAAACGATAACACATTGATGCCATGCATGCAGCATTTTTACAAAAATCTGATCCTATAAAAATCTAGGGGACGTGAAAGGACAGAAAGAAAAGCCGCACACCCAGAGACTGACAGACAGCAGCTACGGGGACCTGACATTTCTCCACGCCTTTGCCCAGGCTCCCGGCCGCCACCTGTCCTTCTCAAGACCCCATATCTTCCCAACCTCATCCAGAATGTTGTGCACCACCACCTCGACAGGAAGGACTTTTTTCCGAGTGGAACCCTGACACCGTGCATTCCATGTGAAGAAACGGACTACTAAGCGAACTAGAAAAAGTGTCTCAAAATCAAAATCCCGATGTGTCTCAAAAGACCCGTAGACCACTCCGCATAACTTAAAGCGAGAAAGGAAAGGGATACCCAGAGCCCCACCCACCCCCTTATAGACTTCTATATTGAAGGGGCACTGAAGCAAGAAATGGTTCATTGTCTCCTCCACACCGCCACATTCCACTTTTGCACAACCACGGTTCTCCGCAGAGCGATACTTCAAGTTGCCCTTCACATAGAGTCTGTCATGGAATGAGAGCCAGGCCAAATCCCGAATCTTTAAAGGGATTCTCTCTAGATTTATCAAATGCAGACCCTCCCTCATGACAGGGCCTCGGCAATCCCTCAAGGCCAGTGGCTCGCTAAAGGCAGATTCAACAACCCTCCTCTCCAGGGCCTTCCAAGGAAAATACTTAATTTCCCCCGCCATCACTCGCCACTGCTGAAGCATTTTCAGGCACGGTGTAACGTAAGCTGGGAGATTACCATGTTGGACCCTCAGACTTTTCACTGGCCCACCATTCTCCCAGCTTTGCAGAAAAGGCCTAAATCAGGACTGAAAAATACCAACCCACCCAGGCGGTTCCTCTGCCAGCATGTTACCAAAATTCAAAAACATTAGAGAAAAGAATACCACCGGGTTGACCATACCTGGGCCACCCATCAGCCTAGGAAGGTAGGTTACAGACCTCTTAATGAGGTTCAGTTTGTTCCCCCATAACATCTGGAAAAAACAGCTGTAGACCTTTGCATAGAGAGACACTGGCAAAACGCAGACAAGCTGACATACAGAAATACAGGGATCAGGTAAGTTTTAGTTAGGTCAATCCTTTCCCTGTAAGAGAGTTTCCATTCCTTCCAGCTGGCAACCTTGGCATCAGCATCTTGTAGCCTGCTTTCCCAATTTGCAAGGCCGTAATCGCAGAGACCAAATTAGATGCCTAAAACTTTAATTTCCAGCCGGAGCTCTTGGAAGGTGTCCAGAAACTCAAAGTCATCACCCTATTCTCCCATCCAGAAAACTTCACTCTTATCCTGATTGATTTTTGAGCCAGATGCCTCAGCATACCCATCACTGAGACCACCTCCTCCGCCTCCTCTGTCCCAGAGATGAAAACAGACACGTCATCAACATAGGCCACGACCCTCAAAGGGGGCTCACCAGGAATGCCCAAAGGCACCCCGCACAACAGTCCACTCTCTAACCTCCTGATGAAGGGATTGATTGTAAACGGGTATGGCAGAGGACTCAAAGGTCACCCCTGACGCACACACGAGCCAACCTCAAAGAGCTGTCCGATCCAACCATTCACAAGAATAAAGCTTTCAGCCCCTCTGTACAAAGTCTTCAGCCAATTGATCAATCCCCCCTTCAGGCCATACTTGCCAAGAAGCAACCATAGGTACTCATGATTGACCCTATCAAAAGCTTTAGCCTGATCCAATGCCAGCAGGTACTTTCTCCAGCCTGCACCCCTGCACCATTCTAAGGCCTCCCCGACAGCTAACACTGCTGAAAAAGTGCTTCTACCCTGAACCGAACAGTGCTGGGGGTGAGAAAGTAATTAGCACGCTACAGACGATAAACGCCAGAAAATCATTTTTGCCGGTATCTTCCTATCAACATTGAGAAGGCTAATGGCTGCCAATTCTCAAAGAACATTTACCCTTTGATAGAAGAATCACCATAGATTGTCGCATGGAGGGAGAGAGCGAACCCTCTCTCAGACAGCCATTAAAAGCCTCCACCAGAGTAACCTTAAAGTGATTATAAAACTCGGCGGTCAATCCATCTGGCCCGGGCGACTTCTTAATGACAAGTTTATCAATCGCCTTAACCATCTCATCTGCAGTGATGTTCTCTGCCAAACTCACCAGAGAACTGCCATTTCCCAGTCCTGGAATAGAATCCAGAAAACCTGACATGCCTGCCCGATCTAGGTCTCTACTACCTAGGAGGTCAGGATAATATGACCTAGCAGTTTCCAGGATCCCTGACTTGGACTTAGTTAAGGAACCCGTACTGTCAACCAGGCCTACAACTGACTTAACTGCTCTACCTTGCTTGCAATTCTGGTTGAGTGATATTTCCCATAATCCCTTTCCAGAACCAAAGCGGCATGTCTGTCATATTGACACTCCCTAAGCAAGAGTTTAACTTCAGAGATCCTCCATTATTCGAGACAAGCCTTTCAAGCTTCCTCTGCTGATGCTGGTAGGTGACATACTTATCAAGCTGTTTATTTCTTCCAATGGCCTTGAAAAACCCAATGATCCTTCATTTTGTAAGCTCCCATCACTCTGACTTAATGCTGCAAAAGTCCATGATCGATACCTGTGCCTGAAAAAAATCCTCAAAGTATTGACTCATCTTCTCATCGTCCAGAAATGCCGAATTCAGCTTCCAGCGACCCCTCCCCCTAGGTGGTGTGTCAGGGCTATTCAGAGTCACAGACAGAATACAGTGATTGGAAAACTCCACCGCCTGACACACTGGTGCTGAGAAGCCGGAGTTTCCCTTTAAAAAAAACTATCTATTCTTAGGTCTGGTTGATGTGTACATTCGCTTCTGCCCAGACGACACGGGATTCACTTTTCAGTGAGGTAGTAGTCGTAGTGTCGGTGAGGTAGTGTCGTCTGGGCAGTAGTGAATGTGCACATCAACCAGACCTGCCTCTCTAGCTATTTGATTTTAATAAAAGCCATCACAGTCCAGCCTGAGTCCGGTACCTTTCCTGTCCTTAGTCCTAGTGACGGTGTTGAAATCACCACCGAAGACAACTTGCTGGGCTGTAAAAAGAAAAGGCTTGACCTTCATGAAGAGGCATTTCCTGTCCCACTTTGTCTGGGGCCCATAGATGTTAATCAGGCGCAGGTCCTGCCCCCTCCCATGGAGATGTCTAAGACCATGCATCTCCCCATTTCTATCTCAATAATCCGCCTACAGGTTACCATGCCGGAAAAAAGTACCGCAACTCCAGTGTAAGGCTCGGCCGCAAGAGACCAGAAGAAGGGGCCGCACCTCCACTCCCTCTTTGTCAGATGAATATCGACCAAACTAGACAACCGGGTCTCCTGCAAAAAGAAAATATCAGCATCAAACCTGCTGAGCAAAAATAAGGCCATTTTAAGAGCACTTACTGACTTTAATGGTCACCACCACCTTCAGTGGAGTGGGAACTGCCAGCAGGATGATTGAGGTACAAGTTTCTTAGCCTGCTTACCTCCCTCCCTACTTGGAGACCCTACACGCTTTAATGCTCCTTGTGATTCTTCTTCTTCTTGGAAATCACTGACTCATCATCAGAAGAACTTCCACCCTTCACCTCAGAAAACACCTCAAAAGCATTTGACACCTCCACTCTCCCAGGTTCAGGAGCACTCCTTCTCCACCCCTTACCCTTTTTCTTTTTAGCCTCAAACCATTCCATATCCTCATACGACAATCCTGACGGCAGAACCCCCTCCCCCCTGGACACCCCTAGCCAAAACCCCCACATTAACCCCTCTCCCCACATCATTCACCTCAACTTCCACATCATTTACCTTGTATTCTGCACCAGCCATTCTCATTTCTTTCCCCTTCCCACCCCCCCCCCCATCATCCAATCCATCACCCAATACACCCCCCCCGTGTCTTCTGACCTCCAGCCGCACTTCTGCTACACTGAGGAGGAGGGGTTGGTACAACCATACGTGCTGGTCCAGCACCCTCTATTGCCTTCACTACTCTAGGAAAAACAACAAATGGTGCAGACACAGACTTCACAACCACACTTTCTGACACAGACTGGGGAACCACAGACGGGGGGGGGGGGGGGACCCTGAAACCACAGGCGGCCTCACAGTCACAGATTCTGATGGTAATGAGACACTACGATCCCCTGGCGCAACCTCAGCCAACCTAGACTCTTCCCTATCTAGACGGAAGAATTCCTCCACTAACTCAGGTTTATTGTGCAAAGCCTCAGGGCACTGGCTATAAGGGTGACCAACCTTATCACATAGGTTACACTTAATGATCTTACAGTCCCTTGCCAGTTGCCCCAGTTACTGACACAAAGAGCCCTTCTGTTATGGACAGGAAGAGGAGAAATGTCCCTTGGCCTCACATTTATGGCACAGCTTAGGTTGACCAGGGTAGAAGATGGTAAGCTTTCTCTACCAATAAAGGCAGAGGAGGGCAAATGCTGGACCACATTCTCACACACTCTCAAACTCATTGACACTGACCACCCACCCGTCCAGATTCCTCTATCATCCACAATCTTTTTAGGGGACACCATGTTTCACCAAACCTCCTTAACCAGACACATAAATCCTCGGGGTTAATAGACTCATTCCTTGTCAAGATAGTGACATTCTTTATCAAGGGCTGTGGTGAGATAACATTGGGGACAAGCCCTTTCCAGTCCGGCTGGCCCCTATATACATGCTCATACCGCTCCTAAAACAGGTCCAGTGATTTTGGACGCACAAATGATAAATCATATTCATAGGAGCCTGCCAGACTGATGAGAGAATAAATATCCTTTGCCTTAAATCTCATGGCTAGGATCCTATCCACAACCACCCTCCTGATAGGTGGGATACCTACTCCTTCCCACC
The DNA here is from genome assembly GCF_965119305.1 of Pelophylax lessonae. Taxonomy (NCBI): domain Eukaryota; kingdom Metazoa; phylum Chordata; class Amphibia; order Anura; family Ranidae; genus Pelophylax; species Pelophylax lessonae. The sequence continues at coordinate 750,624,129 of NC_138769.1, read as the reverse complement.
TAAGCTGTACGACATTCCTGCTCTTAAAGTAAGGTGCGTTAGATGAAAGTCCTACAACTGGCTCCCTTCCAGCAGCAGCATGACTTTGTCCTGGCACAGCCCTAGCATAGCTCCTACCCCGCACAGATGGCACAGAATTAAGGGTTTTAGACACATTTAATGGCTGCATAGGTACCTCTGCAATCAGGTTTGGTAAATTACCCACCACCTGATCCTCCCTCCTCCCCTCCAGCACGGCATTCCTGTTCACCATTCCCGTTCACCATAGTCCCAGAGGCAGTCTTGTAAAGTCTTCTGTTTTGAAAAAACACCAGCAGTTTTAGCTTCTCGCCATCTCCTCCTGCATTCCTTGCCAATTGCAAGAATCTATTGACAGATGCAAACTTATCTGTGGCAGCACAGGAAAAGGGTCATGGACCCACCAAAGGTCAAAGGTCAGGAGGTGTGGTCTCAGAGGTCAAAGGTTACAGCTGTTGACGCGGGCGCGGAGAGCCGGCCAGTGACACCTAGTGTTGGACACAGCTGGTGGTGCTGGCGGGCACTTCTCCCCCGCGAGCTCCACATAGTGTTGGACACAGGAGTAGGCATGGACACAGGAGGTGTCGCTTGCACGCTTCGTGCACACCTTTGAGGTTTGCAAAAAGGTTTTTTATTTAAGGCGTCCTTCAAGTTTCTCATACGCGACCGACGTTTCGTGCGCCACGAGCGAGGCGAAGAGAGCGAGCGTTAAAAAATGTTTTCACCCCCAAACCAACAAGCCGAGTTGGTATCTGGAAGAAGTAGGGGTTTTGGGTGGGGAAACACCAAGTGTAGATTAACATTGAAAAATTGTGATTTTGTTAGATTTTAGGGTCAAAGGTCAGGGTTAGAACTAGGGTTCGTTTTAGGGTTAGAACTAGGGTTAGGGTTAGAGCTAGGGTGAGAGTGAGGGTTAGGGGTAGGGTTAGGGTAGAGGGTTAGGGTAAGCGTAGAGGGTTAGGGTTAAGGGTTAGTGTTAGGGTTAGGGTTAGAGTTAGGGTTAGGTGTTAAGGGTTAAGGGTTAGGGTGTTAGGTGGTTAGGGGTTTAGGGTTAGGGGGTCAGGGGTAAGGGTTAGGGTGTTAGGATTAGGGGGTTAGGGTTAGAGGGTTGAGATTAGAGGGTTAGGGTTAGAGGGTTAGGGGGTTAGGTGGTTATGGTTAGGGGGGTTAGAGGGTTAGGGGGTTAGGGCTAGGGTTAGGGCTAGGGTGTTAGGTGGTTAGGGGGTTAGGGTTAGAGGGTTAAGGTTAGAGGGTTAGGGTTAGGGGGTTAGGTGGTTATGGTTAGGGGGGTTAGAGGGTTAGGGGGTTAGGGCTAGGGTTAGGGCTAGGGTTAGAGGGTTAAGGTTAGAGGGTTATGGTTAGAGGGTTAGGGGTTAGGATTAGGGCTAGGGTGTTAGGTGATTAGGGGTTTAGATTTAGGGTTAGAGGGTTAGGATTAGGGGGTTAGGGTTAGAGGGTTAGGGGGTTAGGGCTAGGGTTAGGGAGTTATGTGGTTAGGGTTAGAGGTTTAGGGAAGGGTTAGGGTTAGAGTAGGGTTAGAGTTAGGGGTTAGGGTTGCTTTATTGCCGGTACAGAGACAGGAGAGGGTTTGACTCAGGAAAAGGGTCATGGACCCACCCCAAAGGTCAAAGGTCAGGGGGTGTAGTTTTAGAGGTCAAAGGTCACAGCTGTTGACGTGGTCGTGGAAGCCCACCAGCAACACCTAGTGTTGGACACAGCTGGTGACGCTGGCGGGCTTAGGGTTAGGGGTTTGGGTTAGGGGTTAGGGTTAGGTTTAGGGGTAGATGCTAGGGTTTAAGGGTTAGGGGGTTAGGGTTAGAGGGTTAGGGTTAGGGAGTTAGGGGTTTAGGGTTAGATAGATAGGGTTAGGGTTACAGGGTTAGGGCTAGGGTTACCTTATTGCTGGTACAGACACAGGAAAGGGTTTGGACTCAGCAAAAGGGTCATGGACCCACCCAAAAGGTCAAAGGTCAGGAGGTGTGGTCTGAGAGGTCAAAGGTCACAGCTGTTGATGCGGGCATGGAGCGCCTGCCAGCGACACCTAGTATTGGACACAGCTGGTGGCGCTGGTGGGCTTAGGGTTAGGGTTGGGGTTAGAGTTAGGGGTAGGGGTTAGGGTTAGTGGTTGGGGGTTAGGGGTTAGAGTTAGGGGTAAGGGTTAGATAGATAGGGTTAGGGTTAGTGGTTAGGGTTAGGGGTTAGGGTTAGAGGGTTAGGGGGTTAGGGTTAGGCTTAGATAGATAGGGTTAGGAATTAGGGATTAGGGTTTAGGTTTAAGTTTAGGGTTGGGGTTAGGGGGTTAGGATTAGCATTGCCTAATTGCCGCTACAGACACAGGAAAGGGTTTGGACACAGGAAAGGGTTTGGAGGTCAAAGGTTATAGCTGTTGACGCAGGAGATTTGCGCCCGCCAGTGACACCGGCTGGATACAGCCGGTGGCGCTGGTGGGCGCTTTGCGCCCGTGATTTCCACCGAGTGTTGGAAACAGGAGTAGGTGTGGACACAGGAGGTGGCACTTTCACAGGAAAGTCCTCCACACACTGAGACAGATTCTCCATAGACATGCCTTGTCCAGCATTTTTCTGAACTGAAACAGCTCCAGAATGTCCACCATTTGCAGACACTGTAGCATTGCCGACATTTTGATCAGACTTAATAAAAATTTGTCCACAACTTTCTCCCTTGCAGGCTGAGGGAGGAGATCCTCCTCCTCATCTTCATCTTCAGTCGGTGGAAAACCAAAACTTCCTGCCACTCAAGGGAGATTCCATTTCCGCAATGGCTTGCAGCAAACCGCCATTTTCCTCAACCTCCTCCCGAGATGGCCCAGGCTGCTGGGGAGGGAGGGGGGCAGATAACGATTTAGACACAACAGATCCTGAGACAGGGGTAGTACTGGGGCCACCATGTGAAGCCACTTCCTTACCCCTCATCCATACTGCCGCCTTTGCTGTGGCATCCACCCTCTGGCTGGTACTCACACTGACACTTTCCTTCATCTGTTGGAATCTCTCCTCATTCTCATACTTCTCTTAAAACAAAGCTGCTCTCCTTCTGCTCATTGAATGCCTCCTCCAGAGACTTCAGCTTGGAGTCTTCCCTCTTACTGCTCCTGGTCTTACTATGCAGAGATTTCTTTTTCCTGAAATCTGCTTTCAGGACAGCAAGCTTCTGTTCCTTCTTAATATTACGGCAAAGCCTATTCACCACTCTATCCTGGAAGGCAGGTAAGAAATCCCCTTGCATAGGGACAAGCCCAGGATCCATTGCAGTGCCTCTGCAGAGCCTTCACCTTTGTCTCGCCCCACCTGCTGCATGGTGGCTTTGAAGAAGCCTGTAGGAGAGCCCCCAGGCTTGATGTTTCCTCCAGCAGAGACCAAAGCAGAGTGAGTGAGTCAGAGTGAGCCAGTAGCAGAACAGCACCACCTGGTGGAGAGTGTAAGCTCCTCTGGTGCAGACACTGGCTGTGACTCATTGCGGTGAACGTGTTGGGTGATATCACATTCTGAATAAAGGAGAAGCTGGAGCTTCACACTTGGGCTGAAAGGAGATAACATGCAAAAATGTTCTGGTTTGGTGAGGTGATCTGACGATTTCCATATCCAATGAGCTGGAACTGGACGCGCTGTGCAGCACATAAAATGCAAATGGCGATAAACTCGGTGCAATTGTAATACCTAGAAGGCTCAGAATGTGAAAGTATCTGCAGGAAGCCTAATTACATGGGCGCTCCTCCATGGAATTAAACATAATAAAACCTCTGGTTGTCCTGGTGACAATACAGGGGTCTTTTTATAAAACACTCGTTAGACGAATGTCACACATACGCACGAATGTGCAATGAAGTTTGCCCTTATTGTCTCTAATATAGTATTTCAAATGATCATCAGCTCCATCTAGTGGCCAAAATGTGGTACATTTTCTCTGGGTATTGCAGAACACTATACAGAATTCTGGCCACTAGATGGAACTTATCATATAGGAGTGACCCTACTGACAACAGGGGGCCTATCTATCTAAGCCTAATCCACTTTAGTTACACCTTCATTCCCGTTTGGAGCCACTCCCACAAAATCACCCCTGCCCCTTTTTTTAAATACGCCTTCAAACAGGTGTATCAAACAGTGCCGCTTTCCCTTGCTTGATGTCTAGATAAAGGTCCACCCGTCTCCCCTTTCTGAGCATTTCTCCCATCCAATGTCCCGGCAGTGCTGTTGAGCTTCCACAGATATGATTCTTAGCAATTAAGATGGTGCTGGACACATGATGGATGAGCCCCTCCATTTTTTTTTTGTTGGGGGGAGGAAACAACAGAAAACCACACGGCCCTTGGGGTGCTATTTTATTCACTGACAACAATAAAGGGCACTATTCCTCCCAATGACACCTACGATGGGGCACAGTTCCTCTCAATGACACCAACAATGGGGCCCAAAGACACCAATGATGGAGCAGAATTCCTCCCAATGGCACCAGCAATGGGACCCATTGACATCTATGAAGGGGCACAATTCCTCCCACTGACACCAATGATGGGGGTTTCCTTACTCCCACTGACACTGGGACATTTTGTACTCTGAATGGCCAAAGTCCGGCCCCCCTAAAGCCTGAAGGACAGTAAACCAGACGTTGTTTAGAAAGTTTGGCGACCCTCTGTCCTAGATCATAGAGGTGATCAGAGACCATCTGGCCTGTGTTCACCTCTGTGACCAGCTGCTGAACCATAAAAACGGTAAGCCTGAGAAACACCGGCGAGTGGCGGGAGGAGGGGGGGGGACCTCGTTTTTGCTTGATCTCCGACTCAGCTAGGGTCAACTAAGTAATTAGGCGAGTAGGCGAGCGCGCGCAGCTTACTCACAGTATTTCTACATTGGAAAGCACACTCGGTGGAGGGAAGCCATGCCTCCTGAGCTTTGAGACCACACCTCCTGACCTTTGGGGGAGGTCCCTAACCCTATCCCTTAGTCCTGACCTTGACCATCAAGGGAAGACCCTAACCCTAACTCGTAACACTAACCCTAACTTTGATGGGATGGAGGGAAGCCACACCTCCTGACATTTGAGATTATGCCTCCTGACCTCTGGGGTAGGTCCCTAACCCTATTCCTGACCTTGACCATCAAGGGAAAACCCTAACCCTGACTCTAACTCGTAACACTAACCCTAACTTTGATGGAGGGAAGCCACGCCTCCTGACCTTTGGGGTAGATCCCTAACCCTATTCCTGACCTTGACCATCAATTGAAAACCCTAACTAGGATGGAGGAAAGCCACACCTCCTTACAATTGACCATTGAGACCATGCCTACTGACCTTTGACTTTAGGGGTAGGGTTAGGGTTTAGGGGTAGGGTTGGGGGGGGGTAACGTTAGGGTTTTCCCTTGATGGTCAAGGTTAGGACTTAAGGATAAAAACCTAACGTTACCCCCCCAACCCTACCCCTAAACCCTAACCCTACCCCTAACCCTAATCCTACCCGTAAACCCTAACCCTACCCCTAACCCTACCCCTAAACCCTAACCCTACTCCTAACCCTAATCCTACCCCTAAACCCTAACCCTACCCCTAACCCTAATCCTACCCCTAAACCCTAACCCTACCCCTAACCCTAATCCTACCCCTAAACCCTAACCCTACCCCTAACCCTAATCCTACCCCTAAACCCTAACCCTACCACTAACCCTAATCCTACCCCTAAACCCTAACCCTAACCCTAATCCTACCCCTAAACCCTAACCCTAACCCTAATCCTACCCCTAAACCCTAACCCTACCCCTAACCCTAATCCTACCCCTAAACCCTAACCCTAATCCTACCCGTAAACCCTAATCCTACCCCTAAACCCTAACCCTACCACTAACCCTAATCCTACCCCTAAACCCTAACCCTACCCCTAACCCTTATCCTAATCCTAAACCCTAACCCTACCACTAACCCTAATCCTACCCCTAAACCCTAACCCTACCACTAACCCTAATCCTACCCCTAAACCCTAACCCTACCCCTAACCCTAATCCTAACCCTAACCCTACCACTAACCCTAATCCTACCCCTAAACCCTAACCCTACCCCTAACCCTACCCCTAAACCCTAACCCTACCCCTAATCCTACCCCTAACCCTAATCCTACCCCTAAACCCTAATCCTACCCCTAAACCCTAACCCTACCCCTAACCCTAAACCTAACCCTACCCCTAAACCCTAACCCTAATCCTACCCCTAAACCCTAACCCTACCCCTAACCCCCTAACCCTAATTAGCCACTTGGATTGCTTTTATTAAAAAGTCGCAATGTATATAGAAGGTATTGAGGTTGGTAAGTGGATGTTTTACAAATCCAGGTATGTCCGCCTCATCACTCAGCAGGATGAACTTCAATAATCTGAAAATATTATAAACCTGACAACAAAGTGTTACTGGGATGACTGGTGAGGATTATCGGGAAGGGACACAATTATTATTATTAGAAGATAAGTGTGAGGAGGGCGTTCTCTCCCCTGGGGGGCGCTCCATCATGGGATGAGCAGAATCTGCTGTATATAAATGATGGGTTTCATTCTGAATCCATACAGACACCCAGCATCTTCTCTGCCTCACACCGGCTCCTGGTAAGAGACAACCTGGACCCCTCCATCAACCAATCAGAACTTGCCTCTGCCCCAATCATAATGAGCTCAGCTTTCTGACTGCTCCCTGTATGATAATACCCCGGGGTCGATTTATTAGGAGAGTGCAAAATCTGGTGCAGCTCTGCATAGAAACCAATCAGCTTCCAGGTTTTATTTTCAAAGCTTCATTGAAGAAGCTGAAGTTAGAAGCTGATTGGCTACCACGTACATCTGCACCAGAGTCTACACTCTCCGGTTTTTATATATCTCATCCATAGTATTCGGAGCTCGGGGTCTATTCACAGATAATCGTCATAGTAACTTCAATTCATTTCCAATGGGACCCGACCCACCAAGCCAGCGCACCTCCAACGCACGTGCGTTACAGTCTACCAACATGCATGGCAACGCATTACTGCCCATTGTGCTATTCATTTCTAATCAGTTCCTGCAAAAATGCCTCTGGCAGGTAAAGGGTTAACAGGTTATATATCACTTAAGGAAATCAAAGAATAGCAATCTTCAAACCAAAAACAAAATATCACACAAAAATCTTCAATAAATAGAGAATAGCCTCTTGTAAATCTTTGTGTCCTTTCTATTTATTTCCAATCCATGTCCAATCCATAATTGGATTACTCCCCACTTAGTTTTAAGTAAAATTGTTATTATTTATATTATTATTATTATTATTGTATTTTTTATTATCATTATTTATTATATTATTATTAGTTTATAGTATACTAGACATTAAGCCCGTTAAATTAACAGGCGCTAGAACATTATGTATGGGGGAGGGAGGGGATTGTAGTGTAAGGGGGAGGGAGGGGATTGTAGTGTATGGGGGAGGGAGGGGATTGTAGTGTATGGGGGAGGGAGGGGATTGTAGTGTAAGGGGGAGGGAGGGGATTGTAGTGTATGGGGGAGGGAGGGGATTGTAGTGTAAGGGGGTAATGGGATTGTAGTGTAAGGGGGAGGGAGGGGATTGTAGTGTAAGGGGGAGGGAGGGGATTGTAGTGTATGGGGGAGGGAGGGGATTGTAGTGTATGGGGGAGGGAGGGGATTGTAGTGTAAGGGGGAGGGAGGGGATTGTAGTGTATGGAGGGGATGGGATTGTAGTGTATGGGGGAGGGAGGGGATTGTAGTGTATGGGGGAGGGAGGGGATTGTAGTGTATGGAGGGGATGGGATTGTAGTGTATGGGGGAGGGAGGGGATTGTAGTGTATGGGGGAGGGAGGGGATTGTAGTGTATGGAGGGGATGGGATTGTAGTGTATGGGGGAGGGAGGGGATTGTAGTGTATGGGGGAGGGAGGGGATTGTAGTGTATGGAGGGGATGGGATTGTAGTGTATGGGGGAGGGAGGGGATTGTAGTGTATGGGGGGAGGGGATTGTAGTGTATGGAGGGGATGGGATTGTAGTGTATGGGGGAGGGAGGGGATTGTAGTGTATGGGGGAGGGAGGGGATTGTAGTGTATGGAGGGGATGGGATTGTAGTGTATGGAGGGGATGGGATTGTAGTGTATGGAGGGGATGGGATTGTAGTGTATGGGGGAGGGAGGGGATTGTAATGTATGGAGGGGATGGGATTGTAGTGTATGGGGGAGGGAGGGGATTGTAGTGCATGGGGGAGGGAGGGGATTGTAGTGTATGGAGGGGATGGGATTGTAGTGTATGGGGGAGGGAGGGGATTGTAGTGTAAGGGGGAGGGAGGGGATTGTAGTGTATGGAGGGGATGGGATTGTAGTGTATGGGGGAGGGAGGGGATTGTAGTGCATGGGGGAGGGAGGGGATTGTAGTGTATGGAGGGGATGGGATTGTAGTGTATGGGGGAGGGAGGGGATTGTAGTGTATGGGGGAGGGAGGGGATTGTAGTGTATGGAGGGGATGGGATTGTAGTGTATGGGGGAGGGAGGAGATTGTAGGGTATGGGGGAGGGAGGGGATTGTAGTGTATGGAGGGGAGGGGATTGTACGATAAATGTCGGGTTGGAGATTGGTGTGGGGAGATGTGAGGGCGGGAAATCAGAGAGGAGGGGGGAGGGGAGCTCCTCACACACACAGAACAGTGGATCATCCAATAGGAAAAGACCCCCAAATCCACCACCACCTCCCCTCCCCCATCCCAGCTGAGGGTCTAACCCCCCCCCCCCTCCCCTCACACAGAGGGGCGGCCTGGGACTCACCCTGGGGAAGTCGGTGACCCGCCACACACCGTACGGTAAGACAGAGGAGTTTCCGGGGTTCAGTCACCTCAGAGCCGGGGAGAGCCTCAATCACCGTCCATGGCGGAACAACGCTCCCAGCATTCCCCGAGCCTGGGCCAATAATGTGACTGTGATCGGGAGGGGGCGGGGACTTGGAGGCAGGGGTGGTTGTAGCGCGGGCTGTGATAATTAGACGGGTTTGGTTGCGTCTTACGTCTGGGCCACTTTTTGCGATTCCGCGCTGTGCGACTTTAACTGACAATTGCGCGGTCATGCGACGCTGTACCTAAACGAAATTTACGTCCTTTTTTTCCCACAAACAGAGCTTTCTTTTGGTGGTATTTGATCACCTGTGCGATTTTTACTTTTTGCGCTATAAACAAAAAAAGAGCGTAAATTTTGAAAAAATAACAATATTTTTCCCATTTTTTTATATGAAATTCCCCAAAAAAAAGTAAAAATCAAAATTTTTTTAAACTTTTGGCCAATTTGTTTTCTGCTACCTATGTTTGGTAAAAAAAATTGCAATAAGCGTATTTTGATTGGTTTGCGCAAAAGTTATCGCGTTTACTAACTAAGGGAAAGATTTCTGTCATTTTTGGTGGTTTTTTTTTTTTTTAACGAGTAATAGTGGCGACCTGCGATTTTTTTTGCGGGACTGCGACATTGCGGCGGACAGATCGGACCCTTGACTGACATTTTTGACACTTTTGGGGGTACCAGTGACATTTATACAGAAATTAGTGTTATAAATATGCACTGTTACTGTAATAATGACACTGGCAGGGAAGGGGTTAACTTTATTGGAGAGGGAGAGGTTAATGTATGCCTGGTGCTTACTGACGTGTGGGGGGGAGGTGACTGAGTGACACAGGGACAGATCGCATGTTCAGCTATGCTGAACCCTGCCTGTCACTTCGGAGATCCACCCGCTCTGTTTACACAAGCAGGCGGATCTCCACACTAGATTCCCCGACGATCGGGGAAGAGCTGCGGTGATCACCCCACTGTCATCCCAGAAGGAAGCTTCTTCTAAAGATGATGGACAAGAAAGCTGCAAACAGTCTACTGAAGACAAGCAGACTAAGGCCATGGATTACTGGAACCATCTCCTGTGCTCTGATGGGACCAAGATAAACTTATTTGGTGTCAGATGGTGTCAGGCGTGTGTGGGGGCAACCAGGTGAGGAGTACAAAGACAAGTGTGTCTTCCTACAGTCAGGCATGGTGGTGGGAGTGTCATGGTCTGGGGCTGCATGAGTGCTGCCGGCACTGGGGAGCTACAGATCATTGAGGGAACCATGAATGCCAACATGTACTGTGACATACTGAAGCAGAGCATGATCCCCTCCCTTCAGAGACTGGGCTACAGGGCAATATTCCAACATAACAACCCCAAACACCTCCAAGATGACCACTGCCTTGCTAAAGAAGTTGAGGGTAAAGGTGATGGACTGGCCAAGCATGTCTCCAGACCTAAACCCTATTGAGCATCTGTGGGGATCCTCAAACAGAAGGTGGAGGAGCGCAAGGTCTCTAACATCCACCAGTTGGTCATTTTCACTTAGGGGTGTACTGACTTTTGTTGCCAGTGGTTTAGACATTAATGGCTGTGTTGAGTTATTTTGAGGGGACAGTAAATTTACACTGTTATACAAGCTGTACACTCACTACTTTACATTGTAGCAAAGTCTCATTTCTTCAGTGTTGTCACATGAAAAGATATAAGAAAAAATTACAAGGGGTGTACTAACTTTTGTGAGATACTGTGTGTATATATATATATATATATATATATATATATATATATATATATATATATATATATATATACATATACATATATACATGCATATCCATATGCATTAGGGTTTTTTGCAGTAACAATAACCCTCAGCATTTTTGTCAGAAGCAGCAACCCCCCCCCCCACCCCCTTATTGGGGTCAGCTTCCTCAATATTAACGGCAGCATTGGTGCCAGCTTCTGCAATAATACCCCAGCATTGGTGCCAGCTGCTAAAATAATAACCCCCAGCATTGGTGTCAGCTGCTGCAATAATACCCCAGCATTGGTGCCAGCTGCTAAAATAATAACCCCAGCATTGGTTCCAGCTGCTAAAATAATAACCCCCAGCATTGGTTCCAGCTGCTAAAATAATAACCCCAGCATTGGTGTCAGCTGCTGCAATAATACCCCAGCATTGGTGCCAGCTGCTAAAATAATAACCCCCAGCATTGGTTCCAGCTGCTAAAATAATAACCCCCAGCATTGGTTCCAGCTGCTAAAATAATAACCCCAGCATTGGTGTCAGCTGCTGCAATAATACCCCAGCATTGGTGCCAGCTGCTAAAATAATAACCCCCAGCATTGGTTTCAGCTGCTGCAATAATAACCCCCAGCATTGGTGCCAGCTTCTGCAATAATAACCCCCAGCATTGGTGCCAGCTTCTGCAATAATATTACCCAGCATTTGTCCCCGGAGCTGCAATAATAACCCCCATAATTGACACACCTACCTCCATCTAACTCCCATGTGGTGTAGCACTCTTTCCAGCCTGGGAATGAAATCCTGTCAGAGGAGTAGGCTGGGACTACCCTTCACCAGTCAGGTGGAGATCATTCTGTCTAAGAGTAGTGCAATTTCTTTTAGTGCACAGAAAGCACCCCAGCACTTAGCACCCCACTGCCTCTCTACAAGGTGCCGTGCTACTAAAATCTTACCCAGATGATGTATTGGGCTTCATCAGGGCAGACTTTAGCAGCAGTTTGATAGTAGCCGCTCCTGATGGTCACAGTGTGCCCCTTACTCCCCATTCAACTGTACTCCTTCCCCTTCTGCCCCCCCCCCCCCCCACTTATCCCAACTATACCACTGGTGGGGGGCTTAAGTCTTTTTCTAGCTGAACAGGCTGTGAAATAAATTCAATGGGTCAATTTATTGGTCAGGGGGGATTGGTCAATGTCCCTAGGTGATAAATCCAGGGGTTCCAAACCCATTCAGGTTTACATACTGTAATTTGCTGCTAAGAATTGCACAAATTTCACCATGCTTTGGCTAAGACTTACCTTACCATGAAAAGAAAATTAAGGAGGCAAAATTCTGGTAGCGGTTTACTGTTTTGGCTTAAAATTTAGGAGGGCTTGCTTATTTTTCTGGATGCCTTTCCCTAAGAGAGTGTAGATCAGCCTTTTTCAACCAACCAGGGTGCCTTATGGGTTCTTCAGGGCACCTTTTGGGTTCTTCATTGGTGCCTTCTGGGTTCTTCCGGGGTGCCTTCTGGGTTTTTCAGGGGCACCTTCTGGGTTCTTCAGAGGCATTTTCTGGGTTCTTCAGGAGTGCCTTGGCAAAATGCATAAAAATTGCCCCAAACTGCCCTAGTGTGAGGATAAACCCACCGTATATGTGGAAAAGTGTGCCTGGGGTCTGGTAGCCCCTGGGAGCATAGTCCTGACACCGAAGGTGACCCATTTACAAAGAACTTGGAACGCTGCTCAAAGCACTACAAGAATTTCCCCTGCAGTCCATGGCACAGATTGGGTGCGGGCGCTCAAACAAGGTCTTTCAAGCTAGGAGAAGCAAATCGGAAGACAGAAGGTGGAAGCACCGCACATCAGAGCCCAGCCACTATACAGGAAGGTGAAGATATGTCTTCAGCCTAGGCTCCTCCTGACTACATCCCTCTGATATGTTTCGCCCCACCCATGGGACTTCATCATAAAGAAGATTTATATCTTCTCATATACAAATTGTGGCAGAAACTTTGAAGTTTGGTAATATTTGATGTCTTAATCAATTGCTTATGTGTTACATCTGTACAACAATGTGCTGCTCTTCACATTGTCCTTCATCGTTCGTCAAATATCAGCTGTGATTCAGTTGTTGGAACATATCAATGAAAACAATAGAAGACTTCTTGAAATAGTATTGAGAAGTAATGAGAAGCTTTCTGTTGGTAGCCAATAACTGTGCAGGGATTGTGCAGCACAGATGTGTTTATATTCTGGTACACAAATATGAGGCCGCTTGGCATCAAGGCCCACCCGCCAAGAGGCCACATATTGGTGAACTGTCGGCCATAAATAGTTGAAGTGAATCATTGGCTAGTGTAACGACACCCCAAAGTATGAAAGGGGTTACAGTCGTCTAGGATAATCCGCTCCCGAACACCAGAACAGCTATCGAACACTCCAATCGGCCATACATGAAGCCCATACAAATAATCCCCCCCCCCCCAAGTACGAGACAAGGCTCCGTATTGAGGTCAAGTGAGAATAACTCTCTTCTGCTCGTTTATTGAAAGAAACACAGCATTCATATACACTTTGAGAATACCACATGAACAATGACTGTGTGATTACATCTCTTAGTAGACAGCCAGGTGAGCTCATTAACATACTTATCAATAGTCTCAGACCCAATTAACATACTGTCCTATTTTAGACAAAAGCACGTAGTTAATCAGTAGACATTCTTTAGGAGGGGCTGGAAACAATCCCCCCTCTCTCTGCAGCTAATACACATTGATTAGCAGACATGGTGTCTCTCATAGTTCCTGGACTCCCAAATTAGGAGTTGCACTTCCTGTGCCTTACAGTGTATAGGAATAAGGTAGATCTCCATATTTCCTGAGAGATACTGGTAATGCATATTACTGTCCCATTTGAAGTAGTCCAAACCATATTCTCAGTGTACATTACCCTCCCGATCACCCTGCATCCATAAAAGATGCAGGGTGACTTAAACATAAGAAAGCCACACAAGGCTGGACATGGTGTCTCCCAACCTCTTTAAAGGAATTTGGAGTCCACAACCCCCATGCCCAAAGTGACTCCTGTCACAGCCAGGATTTCAACACTAAGATATTTTTACATATTTAGGGATAAATCGAACGTACCTGGATTTTGTTTGAGGTTGGTCTGGTGAAATGTGCTGGAAGAAAAAGACCATCGAGTCTGACCTCCTTTTTTTATTTATTCTTTTGATTTTTTTTGTTATCTTTTTTTAAACAGTAGATCTAAGCACTTTTGAATCCACTTACTGTTGACTGTCCCACTATCTGTGCTGGAAGTTTATTCTAACCATTACTAACTCTTGGTAAAATCATACTTTCTTAGATCAGTTTTGAACATTTCCCTGGCTAGTTTGATGCCATGTTCTTGATTTTGGTTTCATATTGAAAATTCTCCCCTCCTGAACCTTATTCACCCCCTTGATGTACAGTATATACAGTAAATGTTTCATTCATGTCTCTCCTTTCCCTTCTTTCCTCCAGCTTGTACATATTAAGTTCCTGAAGTCTCTCCTGATATGTTTTATCCCCCAGACCTTTCACCATTTCTGTTGCCCGTCTCTGGACACGTTCTATCTTATCAATATCTTTGGGTAAATGAGGTCTCCAGAACTGGACACAGCATTCTAAATGAGATTTTAAATCATTCAAGTGGAACCTCATTAAAGTCAGGAAATCTCAACCAAATAGAAGACTCACACTAACATGAAGTGAAGAGCTAGTGATGGGTCATTGTTTCTCTTTATTAACTCAGTTTTGCATAGTTATTTCAATATTTTTCATAACCAAAGGTAACTCAAGTAGTTTGGCAGCTTAGAAGGAAAAAATATGTGAAAAATGTCAAATTCCACCAGTTTCCACCCGGATTATTTCCTACTGATGGGAATTCCTGGCCTGGAGGACTCACATCTCCTGATCTCCATCCCTTTCTCCATCATGTATGTTCTGTCACTTCTGGGAAACTCCACCTTGATATTGGTCATCTCAGCCAATGACAGTCTCCACCAACCCATGTATATCTTCCTCATGATGTTGGCAATCAGCGATGTCCTCTTGAGCTCCACCACCGTACCGAAGACCCTCAGCATCTTCTGGTTTGGTAATCATGAGATCTCTTTCATTGGGTGCCTCACTGAAGTATTCTTCATTCATTTCAATTTTGGTACTGAATCCGCCATTTTGCTCTCCATGGCGTACGACCGTTATTGCGCCATATGTCACCCTTTAACTTACACTACAACCCTCACCAACTCCTTCATACGGAAGACAGCCATAGCGGCCCTTTTTAGAAGCGTCTGCATAATTACTCCATTTGTTTTTCTTCTCAATAGATTACCATTCCAACGAAGCATCGTCATAGAACACACCTACTGTGAGCACATGTCTGTGGCTAGATTGGCGACTTCTAACATAATGGTGAATGTGGTGTATGGACTGGTCATAGCCGCCTGTTCCTCCGGTGTGGACTTGGCCCTTATTATAATCTCCTATGCTGCTATTATTTTGGCGGTTTTGAGACCCTCATCCTCCGAGGCTCGTTTCAAAGCCTTCAATACATGCGTGTGTCACATCTGTGTCATCATTCTCTTCTACATACCAGCATTTTTTAGCTTCATAGCTCACAGAGTCGGCCACAGACACATCTCTCAACAGTTCCACATCATCTTCGCCAACCTCTATGTCCTTGTCCCACCGATGATGAACCCGATCATCTATGGCATAAAGACCAGAGAGATTCGCCAGAGGGCCTCGGCAATGCTTTGTAGAGTGACATCCATTGTATTCAGGTGAAAATGTTTGTGTTTTAAAGCTTGGATTAATTGATGGTGTGCAAGAAACAGAAGGAAAAAGTAATGACTAGATGAGCCAAACATAGCTGGGTCCCGTTCAGGACGGGTTCACTGAATTTTACTGAGGTTTGGAAGCCAAATCTGAACTTCATTCAAGTCTATGGGAGCCAAATCTTAGAAATCAGCAATGGCCGTTTTCTGAGCTAATAAACAAGCGATTGTCAAAATTACATACCAGATCTTCATCCTCATTGAGAGTATGGTATGGACTTCAAGGGGGCCCTACGCAAAAAAAAAGTTCCCTTCTGATCTATACCAGGCCACATGCCCTCATCATGGGGGGGGGGGGGTGACCTAGAAAAGCACCATGTCCCCATGTTGTTGAGAACAAGGGCCTCTTCCCCACAACCCTGGCTTTGTGGTTGTGGAGGTCTGTGGGTAGGGGGAGGGGCTTAATGGGATCTTGAAGACCTATGAAACCATTTATTTGAGCCAGTCGTCGAACCTCATGGGTTTGGACCAAACTGGGAGCTCATCCCTAGTCACCATCTTTTAGTTTTGAAGAATAGGAGTGCACATTTATAGTATGAGAACATATGTAATTTATAAGAATAGTTCATTTTTGTGGGACTTTGACAGGATTCATCTGAGGAGATACAGATAAGGAAACCTTTGATGGATGGGCCATTCTTGAATGCTGAATTCAGAATAATTGCTTACATATCACAGAACTATTGGGATATTTTTTCAAATGTTTGTTTTTCATGATGAACAGCTCGCAATCCTTTTTCACAACTGGTCCATCCATCACCCTCCCAACCTCACTGCATTTTCAAGTTCCTCATTTTTAGAATTATTGGTCCTTTGTTTGGAGATCTATGATTGGCTAAGGGCAAGTTATTCTGGGCTCAGAGTCATAATGTTTGTTATGGTGCCTCGTGGCAAGTGATGTGGGCCCATCTGAAGTGTGAGGTCTAAGTGATAGTTGGTCTTCACCAGAGCTCCTGAAGTTGGGGATGGGCCTGAGACCCTAGTGGTTTTGGCAGACTGTTACCAAGCTGTGGACTTCAAGGTAATCCCTCCAAGGGCATAGAAGGAAGAGAACAGCTACTGTGTGGGGTACTCAGGTCAATACAGGTTGGCAACACACAGACAACTTCCCCGGGAGTAGCATAACATAACAGGGTAGCTGTTGTAAGTTCTGGCGGTGATTCTGAGAGTACCATTGGACGTCCTGGCAGGCATTCCGATAATACCATTGATGGCCACACCAGGAATTCTGAGGGTACCATTGGAAGTCCTGGCAGGAATTCTCAGTGTACCATTGGAAGTCCTGGCAGCGATTCTGAGAGTTCCATTGGTATTCATAGTAGAGATTCTGTGAGTACTGTTTGAAGTTCTGGCAGTGATTTTGAGAGTACCGTTGGAAGTCCTGGCAACAGTTCTGTGAGCACCATTGGAAGTCCTGGCAACAGGACTGTGAGTACCATTGGAAGTCCTCACAGGGATTCTGGGAGTCCCATTGGAAGCAGTGGCAGGGATTCAGGGAGTACCATTGGAAGCATTGGCAGGGATTCCGAGAGTACCATTGGAAGTATTGGCAGGAATTCTGTGAGTGCCATTGAAAGTATTGGCAGGAATTCTGGGAGTACCATTGGAAGTACTGGCAGAAATTCTGAGAGTACCATTGGAAGTAATGGCAGGAATTCTAGGAGTACCATTGGAAGTATTGGCAGGGATTCTGGGAGCACCTTTGGCAGTACTGGCAGGGATCCTGGGAGTACCATTGGAAGCAGTGGCATGGATTCTGGGAGTACCATTGGAAGTACTGGCAGGGATTTTGTGAGTACCATTGGAAGGAGTGGCAGGGATACTGGGAGTACCATTGGAAGTCCTGGAGGGGATTCTGTGAAGACCATAACAGTGCCAGTGACTCACTACCATTGGCCAATTCGTTTAGTATCAATAAGGAAATAAAAATGAAGTCAATAACCTTAGTAAGTTCAGTGAATATATTTTAAGCTGCAATCTTCTGGAGACGACCACTTTTGTTCATTTAAGAATGGTTTTCATTACGTCTCAAAAACACAGCAGCCCAAATGGAGTTCAGCGTGGGAATAAGTGTAGCTTGTCTCTGTTTAATTTGTATGCCAAGATTCCCATAGTCACACTTTGTAACAACATGGTCACCTAATAGGCATACATATGGTCTTTGAAGTTTCAAATGGTCATTCTAACTAGCATATGGATTGGTGTCTATATAACAGACACATGCAGTATCTCTATTCATGTGAAATCATATTAGGCAACCATACACAGGCCCAACACATATAACTACACCGACTATTAAAGGGAGACCTTGTGTGCCGCCATGATGACCTGACTACGTCACAAAGTTCTGTCAGAGGGCAGGTGGTTATAAAGAGGACAATAACTCCTTAATACTGTCTTATGGCTTCCTTGGGGGGGACAGATAAAGGAGACCAAAATATTTCTAGACAAAACTTATTGGTCACAATACTTCTTTATAAAGACCAACATGTTGGCCGTGTTCCTTGGGGACCCTCACATAAGAGCCACAATATAATATATCAAATAGAACATAATATTATACATAGAACATGTAAAGATCCAGAAACACGGGATAAGATAATGGTGGTGATGTATGGACTGTAGCGGAGTAGCAGTATGATCCACAATATCTCCACTGGTAGTCAGACACAGCATACAATAATCCTGGTAGCGTATAATATTCTCAACTCTCCAATAACCAGACGACACATGGCTTGGAGGTCAAAACTAGAATGCCTTGTTTATTGAAAAACACAGGGATCTACACTCAGCCAAAACCCCTCCCTCTTCGAGACATTCCACACACAAAGCTGAACATCCCATAATAACCTTACTCTGCCAGACAGAAACAATAGGAAAATAGAAGGCAGGTATTTAACAATAACAAACCCCAACCCATCTCCTGAGGGACACTGCTCAGACATATGATAGTCCCAAGTGAAAGAGTTCTCACTCTCTCCACACAAACCACACTACAAACACTTGGTTCTTAAAGGTATACACATGCAATAAACATAATGCATATACGAAGGACAATATCCAGTGGCTGTGTTTGCCACATGGAGGTATAATATAAGGACCATTAAACTATATGTTGAAGCAGAGTGGTATGAAATACAATGACTTCTGTTAGCTGCTGACCTCTTTCCTCTTCTGAGCTCCTATATCTCTTCTTCCCGTGTTTAGCTAAAGAAATAATTTGGGCAACCTGGTTTTAACCTGATTTTTTAGGAGTCACAAATGGAGGGCCTTCGATAGGGAATCCATATTTATACATATAAGACAAGGAATCTCTGGCTCTCGTCAAGGACATCAGAAATTAATTCTCCTGGAATGTCTATGTGGAAGATCCTCACCTCCAGGAACTATCTGATCTGATCAGAGGTTGAAGGACTTCAAAGGATTAACATGGTGCTGTGTTGATCCAGGTTGTCCTCTATAATATATATTTAACCAAAGCCAAGTCAATTTCTCTTAATATATTGTTTGTGGCAGGGGCGTAACTACAGGGGTTGCAGGGGTTGCAATCGCTACCGGGCCCCATGCTCCAGGGGGCCCGGTAGCAAACCAGTGGGTGAACTTCCAGGATCGCAAAGGTCACACTTGCAACCGGACCCTGGCATTGCACCACTGTGGGGAGGCCCCAAGATTGCAGGAAGGGGGCCCACAAGATTGCAGGAAGGGGGCCCACTGCAGAACTTGTGAAAGAATCCTGCTGCGGGACCGTAATAAAAGGCCATTCAACAAGTGTAAAGAGCCCCAGGATTAGTGGGAAGAGCCCTGGGCTTGAAGGGAAGGGCCCCGGCCAGGGGTCTGGGGGGCCCTTCATGGTTTCTTGCATCAGGGCCCTGAAGGTTCTAGTTACGCCTCTGGTTTGTGGGTTGTTGAACACCTGAATATCTGACAAGTTAAAGCTGAACTCCGAACATACAGCTAAATACACAGAAAAATAGATATGTGGGAGATTCCAAGGGATTTGTATTTTTTTAGCCATCCACTACTGAGATTTACACAGCACCACCACACAGCAAAGGCCTGTCTGGCTTCACACTGCTAGACTGGTCAATGGAGTCATCTTCCCCTGCACTCCAACAGTCAAATGTCCCTAAAACCATTAAGACCAATGCATGGGTCCAAAGCCCTGCACTATACACGAGGGCCCTGAGGGACAGTGCACTGCCAGAGAGTAGGGGAGAACTGTTTGCTGGGGGGAGCAGAGGTTGAGATAATTAAGTTGCTTTTCCTGTTACCTAGACCAGTGGTCTCCAAACTGTGGCCCAGGGGACCAGATGTGGCCCTTTGCTTGCCTTTATGCGGCCCGTGGGGTGCTGTTCTATCCACTCACACCAACAATGAGGCATAATTCCTCCCAATGACACCACCAAAAGGATGCAATTTCTTCCATTGACACCAAAGATGGAGCACAATTCCTTTCATTGACACCGATATTGGGGCACTATTTTCTCAAATGACATCAATGATGGGGCACTATTCCTTCTAACTGACACCAGTGATGGGGCAACGTTCCTTTTATTGACACCAAGAAATCAAGAATTGGGTACAGCTCCTTCCATTGACAATAATGATGGGGCACTATTCCTCCCACTGACACCAACAATGGAGCACTATTCCTCCCACTGACACCAACGATGGGGCACTATTCCTCCCACTGACACCAACAATGGGGCACTATTCCTCCCTTTGACACCAACGATGGAGCACAATTCCTTTCATTGACACCAATATTGGGGCACTATTCCTCCCACTGACACCAATGATGGGGCACTATTCCTCCCACTGACATCAACAAAAGGTCACAATTCCTCCCACTGACACCAATGATGGGGCACTATTCCTCCCACTGACACCAACAATGGGGCACTATTCCTCCCACTGACACCAACGATGGAGCACAATTCCTTTCATTGACACCAATATTGGGGCACTATTTTCTCAAATGAAATCAATGATGGGGCACTATTCCTCCCACTGACATCAACAAAAGGTCACAATTCCTCCCACTGATACCAGTGGTGGGGCAACAATCCTTTTATTGACACCAAGAAATCAAGAATTGGGCACAGCTCCTTCCATTGACAATAACGATGGGTTACTATTCCTCCCACTGACACCAACAATGGGGCACTATTCCTCCCACTGACACCAATAAATGGACGCAATTCCTCACACTAATAGCAACGATGGGGCAGAATTCTTTGCATTGATATCATCAATGGGGAGCTATTCCTTCACTGACACTAAATGGGGCACTGTTTACTCCCACTGGACACCAGGATATGTTTTACTCCTATTGGCCACAGTGCAGCCCCCTATAATCTGAAGGACAGTAAACTGACCCTTAGTTTAGAAAGTTTGGAGCCCCCTGCCCTAGACCATAAGAACATTTCACATATTTCAGTACAGACACAGCCTTACTGCAAGAAAGGATTTTGAATTTTTTTCAGAGTTGGGTTTTAAGTTAAAATTCAAGGTCTTATCTCCAGCCTGTGACTGGACAGTGAAAAGAGAAGCAGCAGATTGAAAAGTTCAAAAACTTTTGCCTAAACCTACATGGACGGATGTCAGATGGGTAGCCAGGTCCTTTGTGCGCTATAGAGCTGCTTACCAATAAAAAGGGCACAACCAATTGAGTTACACCACTGCACCTGATTCCAGGTCTCCACCACTTCCTTTCTATGTGATTATCTTGGACAGTTGATGTGCAGATTGATAAATAAAGAAATGAAACAGAAAAAAGCTTGTGTTGGTTTTGTGGCGAAACCATCAAACCGAACGCAACAAGTTCAGTCTCATCCCAATTCATTTTATTGCTATCACAAGCCAACTTCATTATAGCATTGGCAAGAGACAGGTCTTCTTTTTGGAGACATCTATGGGTGTTTGAGATCTCCATTGTCTTCCTTGCCCTACACTGAAGCTAATCAACAACAGACCATGCTTGATTAACTCCTTTCCTGTCTACAGTAGCTGGGGAATGAGAGTTATGAACCTGGAACTTGCCAAGTGCTTACCACTTCCATGTTCACTCATCACAGAATGTTACCAGGGATTGGATGCTCCCTGAGCTCCTCCCACTCAGCATCCTGAACCACTTACTGCGGTCCCAGGCTTCCAGAAGGAATGGGAGAACACAGGAACCACAGAGAGCAGAGGCCGCAGGAAAGGAAAACATGTTCTTAGTACCGTAAAAGGGATCAGGGTAATCAACAGCCATGAAAGCCAGTCGCTGGCTGAAAAAACAACGCTAAGCTCATGGCTTAACTCTTTAACTACCAGGATACTGATAAGCGACTCTGGTGGCTATGTGGGGTCTCTGGTGACTATGTGAGGTCTCTAGTGGCTGTACGGGGTCTCTGGTGGCTTTTCAGGGTCTATGTTGGCTGTGCGGGGTCTCTGATTACTGTAGGGGCTCTCTGGTGGCTATGTGGGGTCACTGGTTGCTATGTGGGGTCTCTGGATGCTATGCCGGGTCCCTGGTGGCTGTGCAGGGTCTCTGATGACTGTGCGGGGTCTCTGGTTTCTATGTGGGGTCTCTGAGTGCTATGCAGGGTCTCTGGTGGCTGTGCAGGGTCTCTGTTGACTGTGCAGGGACTCTGGTGGCTATAAGGGGTCACTGGTTGCTATGTGGGGTCTCTGGTTGCTATGAGGGGTCTCTGGTGGCTATGTGGGGTCTCTGGTTGCTATGCGGGGTCTCTGGTTGCTATGTGGGGTCTCTAGTGGCTATGCTGGGTCTCTGGTTGCTATGCGGGGTCTCTGGTTGCTATGTGGGGTCTCTGGTTGCTATGCGGGGTCTCTGGTTGCTATTTGGGGTCTCTGGTGGCTATGCGGGGTCTCTGGTGGCTGTGCAGGGCCTCTGTTGATTGTGTGGGTTCTCTGGTGGCTATACAGGGTCTCTGGTTGCTATGAGGGGGTCTGTGGTTGCTATGAGGGATCTCTGGTGGCAGTACGAGGTCTCTGGTGACTTTGCAGGGTCTCTGATGACTGACTGTGCAGGGTCTCTGGATGCTATGTGGGCTCTCTGGTTGCTATTTGGGGTCTCTGGTGGCTATGTGGGGTCTCTGGTGGTTGTGCAGGGTCTCTGTTGACTGTGCAGGGTCTCTGGTGGCTATACAGGGTCTCTGGTTGCTATGTGGGGTCTCTGGTTGCTATGAGGGGTCTCTGGTTACTATGAAGGGTCTCCAGTGACTGTGCAGGGTCTCTGGCGACTATGTGGGGTCTCTGGTAGCTATGCAGGATCTCTGGTTGCTATTTAAGGTCTTTGATGGCTATGCAGGGTCTCTGGTGACTATGTGGGGTCTCTGGTTGCTATGCAGGATCTCTGGTTGCTATTCGGGGACTTTGATGGCTATGCAGGGTCTCTGGTGGCTATGTGGGGTCTCTGATGGCTGTGCAGGGTCTCTGGTGGCTGTGTGGGGTCTATGTTGGCTGTGCAGGGTCTCTAATGACTGTGCGTGGTCTCTGGTGGCTATGCGGGGTCTCTGGTGGCTATGTGGGGTCTCTGGTTTCTATGTGGGGTCTCTGGTTGCTATACGGGGTCTCTGATGGCTGTGCAGGGTCTCTGGTGGCTGTGTGGGGTCTATGTTGGCTGTGCAGGGTCTCGGATGACTGTGCGGAGTCTCTGGTGGCTATGCAGGGCCTATGGTGGCTATGCGGGGTCTCTGGTGGTTGTATCGGGTGTCTGGTGGCTAAGTGGCGTCTATGTTGGCTGTGCAGGGTCTCTGATGACTGTGCGGGGTCTCTGATGGCTATGCGGGGTCTCTGATGACTATGTGGGGTCTCTGATGGCTGTATGTGCGTGTGCGCCCCAGGCCAGTGCACAAAATGACGTACAGGTATGTAATTTTGCGCAGAAGGGCCGCCCTGTCGCAGTATACCTGCATAGGGCGGTCCAGTACAGGGTTAGGGATTGGTACACGGGGCAGTAGAAGATTATCGGTACAGAAGATAAGTGAAGCAGGGACCAGAGGAGCAGGCAGGGTGTTGGGAATACATCTTTACATTTTTAATGTTAAGCCAAAATTATCATTAAAGGAATCTTGCAGATTTAAAATAGTAAAACTTTCTTTTGCAATTAAATGAAAGCAGAACCCCCGGGATCTGCAGAAAAAATCCCCCATTTGCCCTCCCCCCCCTACACAAAACACTAAACAGTTTTTACATTTGGGGAAACTCCTTACCATTGAAGAGAAGAGTGGAAATTAATTTTCAGGAAGTCCTCTCTCTAATTCCAAAGATGCCGCTCCCGTTCTGCCAAGGAGGAGCAATGCTTACATCATCTCCTCTCCTCTCTGCGGGAAAAGGAACTACATTTCCCATCAACCTTTGGGAATGGCAGTGAATGTGGGTGGGTACATGTTAAATTTGAACTCGCCCACTTCAATATAAGTCACACCCTCTCATTCTCCAGCCACTCGGCTCAGCACAACCATCTTAGAAATGGAAAGCATGCATAGCGTGTGCAAAATGTTTAATTCATTCTATGTAGTCTTCTCCTGACTTATCTGCCCAAATCAACGGCTCTCAACAGACTATCAATCAGTCCCCCCATGCCAAGGTCCCAGGTGTAATCCTGGACTCTGAACTCTCCTTTTGGCCACACATCCATTCACTCTCCAAAGCAGTGGCGGCTGGTGCTCCATGGGCCCGGGGAGGCGGCAGACGGACCAGCCTGGACCACACCATACCCCCCCGGACCACACCAGCCCGCACACCCTAGCATTGCCACCTGCAAGAGGCCATACACAGAGCCCTTCGTACCTTCGTAAGATCAGAGTCATGCAGTTCGTAAGATCAGAGTCATGCAGTGGCGGCTTCTCCTCAGTCCTCGAGTCCTCCCTCCTACTCCTCCTCCATGGCCAATGGCATGCATGGGTTCGCAATTCGGCCAATCGGGAAACGGGTCTCGGACCCGCTTCCTGATTGGCCAGGAGGAGGATCTGTGTGACAATAGCAAATATTCATTTGCTATTGTCACACAAATGGGTGGGCTCAGGGCGCAGTGCCCTGTGTCCCGAGCCCACCCTTTTCTGAAGCCTATTAGAGCCTCTGGCTCTAATCACGTGCTTCAGAAAAAAAAAAAACCCATTGAACACCATGCGTCCAGTGTCCTGCATGTAGATTAGGGGGCCGGACGCATGGACGGCTGGGGGGGCAGCGCCCCTGCGCCCCAAATGCACCAGCCGCCACTGCTCCAAAGCTTGCCGCCTCAACCTCCGCAACATCTCCAAGATACATCTCCAAGATCTCCAACATCTCCAAGATACGTCCCTTCCTAACCAACGACACCACAAAGCTTCCAATCCAGGCCCTGATCATCTCTCGTCTCGATTACTGCAACTCCCTTTTCATTGGCTTACCTTTAAATAGGCTCCTCCCCCCCTTCAGTCCATCATGAACGCTGCTGCCAGGCTCATCCACCTTACAAACCACTCTGCATCTGCTACCCCTCTTTGCCAATCCCTCCATAGGCTGCCATTCAACCTACAAATTAAATTCAAGTTACTAACCATAACTGACAAAGCCATTCATAACTTGGCGCCCAGCTACATCACTAATCTGGTCTCAAAATACCAACCAACTCGTTCTCTTCCTTCCTCCCAGGACCTCCTGCTCTCTAGCTTCCTTGTAACCACTTCCCATGCTCGCCTCCAGGACTTCTCCCGAGCCTCTCCCATCCTCTGGAATGCTCTACCCCCATCTGTCCGATTATCTCCTACTTTGTCCACTTTCAGACGATCCCTGAAAACTCATCTCTTCAGAGAAACCTATCTGGCCCCACCTAACAACTTTACTCTTATTTTCTCCATCGGCCCATCCCCCACAGTTATTACCTCTTGTATCCCTTGACCCTGTACTCAGTGCACTGATAGGCAGCACTTATTGGCAGCACTGATGGGCAGTATTGATAGCACTGATAGGCAGCACTGATGAGGCACTGATTGTAAGCACTGATGGGCACTGACAGCTGGCACTGATGGGCGCTAATAGCTGGCACTAATAGGCAGCACTGATTGGCACTGCTACACGTAATGTTTGGCAGCACTGATGAACACTAATTGACGGCACTGATAGGCAGCACTGATTGGCAGCATTAATGGGCAATGATTTGCAGCACTAATGAGCACTGATGGACACTGATTGGCAGCACTTATAGCCATCACTGATGGGCATGGATTGGCACTGATAGGCAGCACTAATGGGTAGTGATTGTCAATGATAGGCAGAACTTATTGGCAGCACTGATGGGCACTGGTTGGCACTGATAGGCAACACTGATAGGCACTGATTGGCAGCACTGATGAGTACTGATAGAGAGCCAATTATTGAAAAAAAAAAAAAATTCTTTGGATTTAGTATCTGGGGGGTCTAAAAAGTGTACCTGTGAAGTTTCAGCTCTGTAGCATGTCCAGAACCATAAAAAAAAAAAAAGATTGTTTGTATTTTGTCACTTATAGAACAGGTTAGTGGCTTCTCTCTTTTCACACCTTGCCAGTTTAGTAGCAAGCATTTTTTTGGGCATTTTTTGGGGTCTTTTCAGGTAGGCAAAACATCTGAACTTGTGTATATGGGTATATATACACACATACTTATATGCATATATACACCTAGACATATATAGGTGTGATAGTAGCAGAAATAAATGCTTGCGCTAATGAAATCATTTACACTAATATGGCTCCGCTCCTATCACACCTATATATGTCTAAGTGTAAAATACATATAAGTATGTGTGTATATATACCACTATACACAAGTTCAGGTGTTTTGCCTGCCTCCAAAGAACCCCAAAAAATGCCAAAAAAACGCTAGTGCCAAAAAAAAAAACGCCCAGGTGTGTTGTTGCAGGCATTTTTTTGGGGGTTTTTGGAGGCAGGCAAAACATCTGAACTTGTGTATAGTGGTATATATACACACATGTTATATGTATTTTACACTTAGACATATATAGGTGTGATAGGACGTAACTATATTAGTGTTAATTATTTCATTAGCACAAGCATATATTTCTGCTACTATCACACCTATATATGTCTAGGTGTATATATACATATAAGTATGTGTGTATATATACCCGTATACTCAAGTTCAGATGTTTTGCCTGCCTCCAAAAACCCCCAAAAAATGCCTGCAACAACACACCTGGGCGTTTTTTTTTTTTTTGGGGGGGCTAGCGTTTTTTGGCATTTTTTTGGGTTCTTTGGAGGCAGGCAAAACATCTGAACTTGTGTATAGTGGTATATATACACACACACTTATATGTATTTTACACTTAGACATATATAGGTGTGATAGGAGCGTAACTATATTGGTGTTAATTATTTCATTAGCGCAAGTAGTGTTTTCTGCTCCTTTCACACCTATATAAGTGCAGGTGTATATATACATACATGGGTGTGTATATATACCCCCTATACACATGTTCAGATGTCATGCCTGACTCCAAACATGTGCTCAAAAAATCCCTATAGACGCCTGCAGCCAAAAAGAATGCTGACTGGGGCGAAGCCATATTACTGCAGCGAAAGTGACTTCAGAGAAACGATCTTTTCTCTATAGCGGTCACCCTGATATGGAAGGGTTTGGTCACCCTGCCATAGCAGTCACTGTCAGTTCACCCTACACTACACTACGGTCACCCTGGCACTTAATACTTTCCCTACAGAAACTGAATAATTAAAGCTAACTAAAGTGTAAAATAGCACCCTATCTACACTAGATATCCCTTTCCTCACACTAATAAATGCTAAATGACACTTTGTAGCAGAAGTCCACGAACTGCTTCCACTCTCTTCCATGTCCCTGTATTACAATGCTAGGAATTTGGCGGGGGCTATCTTATATACTGGGGGGCGTATTCACTAATGATTGGTCTAGGGACCCCCTAGTCACTCCAATCACATGCCTAGCATTCTCCTGCCCCCTCAATTGGCTTTTGCTAATGGTTCTTGTCCAATCACTGGCTTTTAAAGCCCATTTCCTGTCTCATTGCATTTTGGTCGGTTCTGGTTGCCGAATTCCGAACTTTTTGGGCAAAAAGTTCTACATTCGGCCGAACCGATGATCGACCCGAACCGTTCGATTATCCCTATTGGAGAGGATCTGCAAAGTGAAGAGGGACAAAATTTCTCCTGAGATGTGTGCAAACCTGGTGGCCAACTACAAGAAACGTCTGACCTCTGTGCTTCCAACAAGGGTTCCTCCACCAACTACTAAGTCATGTTTTGCGAAGGCGTCAAATACTTATATATACATTCAGGGCTTTTTTTTCTCAGAGAATAGGTGCAGGAACTCCCCCTTCTAAGTTACTTTGTGTCTCCACCCCTACCCACCTCTGAGCATTAACCCTTGGTTCCACCCATACCCACCTCTGAGCACCGACCCTTGGTTCCACCCCTTACCCAGCTTCTAGTACAGCCCCTTTTAGAAAATATAGAGCCAAGTATAATTTTGTAGTGGAATGTATGGAATTTGATTATGACAACATGAAAAGCAATAAAATAGAACCCCCCCCCCCCCCCACAGCCAGTAGCAATAGATCCCCCCCAGCAGAAATAGACCCCCAGCAGCAGCAAACCATCTCCCAGCAGCCAGCATCAATAAACTCTCTAGCAGCCAGAAACTGTAGACTCCTCACTAAACAGTTGATTCCTTCCAGCCAGAAACTGTAGACTCCTCACTAAACAGTTGATTCCTTCCAGCAACAATTAACCCCCAGTATCAAAAGATACTCCACCAGCAACAATAGATTGCCATGCAAAAATATATCCCCTCCAGCAACAATAGACCCCCCAGCAGCCAGCATCAGTAGACCCTCCAGCACCCCTTGCCATGGCATACATTCAGTGCTGGAGGTGCCGGAAATGCGTTCCCCCGCGTTCCCGCTGAAAAAAAGCCCTGTATACAGTATATATAACTTTTTTGAAATGTGATTTTTATGGATATTTTTGTTGTTCTGTCTCTCACTGTTAAAATAAAGCGACCAATAAAATTCTAGACTGATCATTTCTTTGTCAGTGGGCAAACGTACAAAATCAAGAGGGGTTCAAATACTTTTTTCCCTCACTGTACAAACACCGATTTCCAGCCTTTAGTCCCGGTGTTCTATGTGTTTGTCGGAGAATATGACATTGTTCCTCTTCCACGCAGAGATCTGTTTTGGACACATAATTAGGTGTTACTCGCACTTTTATGGTTCCTCTTCCAGTAATTGTCTGAAGTCATTCATGTCGGTGTTTATTTTTCTTGTGTTGATGTTTCCTGATTGAGTTTTTCTACGGGAGTCTTCTTCGTTATTCTGAAATCTGATTCTATCTTCCCAAAGAAAAACGAAGTGAACAGGACCATTACCTGATGACTCTGGAGGGTCGTAATAAGTGGAATGACTTCCTCATAGAAAAATCACACGCTTTGTAACATTGATGGGAGGAATTCTTCCATGTATTGTTAACCGCTTGCTGACCGCCGCACGACTATTTACTGCGGCGGTCAGCCCCGTACAAGCAAAGTGACGTAGGACTACGTCGCTAGCCTGTGAGCCTCTAAGGGGCGAGCGCGCGCCGCCGGAGGCGTGCTCCCCCTCCCACTCGTTCCCTAACAAGTCCGCGCGTGTGGCCAGCGGCTCCGATGTCTGCCGGTCACTCGCGATCTGTTTCAGAGTGCGATCACTGGGTGCAGCGGAGTCCATTCAGATCAGACATTGTGGAGTAAACAGGGACTGGCTTCTTTATTGGAACATAACACAGAAAGCAAAGATGTCACCTCATTGTAATAAGAACAACAGGCAGGAAGAGATAACCAACAAGTTCAGTACAGTGTACAGAATATTACAACACATCATAGAAATGCAAAGCATATCACTGAGCATTAGCGACATCTAGTGTCCTATTTATGAACTGCAGTTAATCTGTAATAGGCTAAGCTTTAAAGTTGTTGTATCTCCAACACAATCTCCCAGTGGAGAGGGAGAAAGGCAGGCGGCTGATGAAAACAAAGCCGCCTGTCATTCTCCCTGATGTAAGAACAGAGATCATACGATTTGAGGATTATGGAGGCCACTGTGCTCTTAGGAACCTTAAGTGCAGCAGAAATCTTTTTGTAACCTTGGCCAGATCTGTGCCTTGCCACAATTCTGTCTCTGAGCTCTTCATGCAGTTCCTTTGACCTCATGATTCTCATTTGCTCTGACATGCATTGTGATCTGGAAGGTCTTATATAGACAGGTGTGTGGCTTTCCTAATCAAGTCCAATCAGTATAATCAAACACAGCTGGACTCAAATGAAGGTGTAGAACCATCTCAAGGATGATCAGAAGAAATGGAAAGCACCTGAGTTAAATATATGAGTGTCACAGCAAAGGGTCTGAATACTTAGGACCATGTGATATTTCAGTTTTTCTTTTTTAATAAATCTGCAACAATGTCAACAATTCTGTGTTTTTCTGTCAGTATGGGGTGCTATGTGTACATTCATGAGGAAGAAGAATGAACTTAAATGATTTTAGCAAATGGCTGCAATATAACAAAGAGTGAAAAATTTAAGGGGGTCTGAATACTTTCCGTACCCACTTTATTTAGCAGAAAACAAATTGGCAAAAAATGTTAAAAAATTTTGATTTTTACATTTTTTTGGGGGGGAATTTCATATAAAAAAATGTGAAAAATATTGTTATTTTTTTCAGAATTGTCGCTCTTTTTTTGTTTATAGCGCAAAAAAAAATAAAAATCGCAGAGGTGATCAAATACCACCAAAAGAAAGCTCTGTTTGTGGAAAAAAAGGACGTCAATTTTGTTTGGGTACAGCGTCGCACGACCGCGCAATTGTCCATTAAAGTCACGCAGTGCCGAATCGCAAAATAGGCCCTGGTCATTGAGCAGCCAAATCCTCCGGGGGGGGGGGGGGGCTAAAGTGGTTAAAAGTTTACATGAGGCTGGAGAGAACAAGGACGCAGCAGATGGGTCAGAGGAGTGTCGGGGGGGCAGTATATAGAGGAACCAATCTCTCCATTTACCTCCATGTAGATGCTGAAGTTTATGCTAGTAGGGATGATTGGGGAATGTTTGTGCTGGGGGGGATATTTGTTCTAGGAGGGGGATTTTGGGTAGGGGGGGGGAATGAGTACTCGGATGAGAAATTTGGGGGGAGGAGGATTTGTGTAGGAGGGGTGTTTTTTTTGGAGGGGGTTCATTTGTGCTGGGGGGATATGGGGGATGGAGGAGGCAGAGATTGGGGGGGGGGGGGTTGACTTGTACTGGGTGGAGGGAACATTTTTGGTTAGGGCCAATAATGCAGATTAGTGCTAGGAGGGGTGATTTTTTTTTGTTTTGGGGGGGGGGGATTTGTGCTAGTAGAGGTGATTGAGGGATGTTTGTGCTGAGGGGAATATTTGTTCTAGGAAGGGGATTTTTGGTAGGGGGGGGAGAGAATGAGTACTTGGAGGGGACATTTGAGGGGTGGAGGATTTGTATTGAAGTGATAATTTTTTTTGGTGGGGGGTGCATTTGTGCTGGGGGGATTTGGGGGTGGAAGAAGCAGAGATTTGTGCTAGGAGGGGGAGGGATTTCAGCAGGGGGGCGGATTTTTACTGGGAGGAGGGGGAATTTGGGTGTGTGTGTGCTAGGAGCGATGATTCAGGGAGATTTGTGTTTGGAGGGGGATGGAAGAAGAGAATTTGTGCTAAGAGGGTTGATTTGGGGGGGTCTGTGCAAGAAGAGGTGAGATTTGTGCTAGCAGGAGAATCTTTTTTTTGGCAACGGGTGGGGTGGGTGGGGGGCATTTATGCTAGTAGGGATGATTGGGGAATGTTTGTGCTGGGGGGGGATATTTGTTCTAGGAGGGGGATTTTGGGTAGGGGGGGGAATGAGTACTCAAATGGGAAATTTGGGGGGGAGGAGGATTTGTGTAGGAGGGGTGTTTTTTTTGGAGGGGGTTCATTTGTGCTGGGGGGATGTGAGGGATGGAGGAGGCACAGATTTGGAGGGGGGGTTGGATTTGTACTGGGAGGAGGGGAAATGTTTGCGTAGGGGCAATAATGCAGACTAGTGCAAGGAGGGGTGATTTTTTTTTTTGGGGGGGGTGGGTGAATTTGTGCTAGTAGGGATGACTGGGGGATGTTTAGGGGTAGCAGCCAACTCCATCTTGATAGCAGTAATCTCAGTTCATGAAAGTCTTCACCAGCCCATGTACTTCTTCCTCGTCATGTTGGCGGTTGGAGACCTTGTTCTAAGCTCCACCACATTTCCGAAGACCCTCTGTATTTTTTGGTTTGGTTCTCATGAAATTTCTTATAATAGTTGCTTGGTGCAAATATTCTTCATTCACTTTATCTGCGTGACGGAATCGGCCATTTTGCTTGCTATGGCGTACGATCGCTACATCACCATCTGTTACCCTCTGTCCTATGTGACAAAGCTCACTCTGTCCTTTGTTAGGACTGTTGTTTCTGTTTCAGTGATCAGAAGCCTCATTATAATAACCCCCTTAGTTCTCCTTGCTTGGCGGTTGCCATACCAGGATAGTAACATCCAGGGCTTTTTTTCTCAGAGAATAGGTGCAGGAACCTTCTGAGTCACTTCTTGTCTCCGCCCCTACACACCTCCGAGCACCGTGCCTTGGTTCCACCACCTACCCATTAGGGATGCACTTTCCCCGATATATCGGAATCACCCCCAGAGGTTACCGGTATTGCTGATATTTCGGAAAGTGCTGTACTGGAGTGATTCCTGCAGCTTGAGGCATCACCCCGGTACCGGCGTCCATAGCCGAGGGTTGGCTGACTTGTAATGACAACCGATGCAGCTGAGAAGCCACTCGGCTGTCATTACAAGTGTTGCAGAGTGCGATCACTGGGTGCAGCGGAGTCCATTCAGATCAGACATTGTGGAGTAAACAGGAACTGGCTTCTTTATTGGAACATATAACAGAAATCAAAGATGTCACCTCATTGTAATAAGAACAACAGAACAGGAAGAGATAACCAACAAGTTCAGTACAGTGTACAGGAAATTACAACACATCATAGAAAATGCATAGCATATCACTGAGCATTAGCGACACCCAGTGTCCTATTTGTGAACTGCAGTTAATCTGTAATAGGCTAAGCTTTAAAGTTGTTGTATCTCCAACAACAAGAAGCGGGAGGGGACGTCCCCTCCCGCCGCCTTCTGCAGCTTGCCCAGGTCTGCTGTCCCACCGGGAGACCCGGACATCCTACCTCCACCGCCGCCAAAGAGAAGACCCGATCAAAGCCGCATTTGGTTCACATCAGGTCTCCGTGTAAAAGACTCAGAAGTGATGTCATGACCTCACTTCCATGTACTCGGCGCCGAATTAAAAAACTGACAGCATTCAAAACAGCCAAACTTGAATGCTTTTCAGTGCCGAGGAGGGGTTTGGGGTCTTTTCGACCCCCAGATCCCTCCACAAGGAGTACCTTTGGGGAAAAAAATGTTTCAAAAATATCGGCCGATATCGGCATTAAAAAAAACGATATCGGTCAATCACTACTACCCACCTCCCAGTAGCACCCCTTTAAGACAATGCAGAGGCAAGTATCATTTTGTGGTGCTAAGTAATTTGTATGGAATTTGTTGATAATAGCAAGAAAAGTAGTAAAATAGATCCCCCACAGCCAGCAGCAATTGACTCCCTCCCCAGCAACAATAGACCCCCCCCCCAGCAACAATGGACCCCTAAACAAAAAGTCACCCCAGCAGCAAGAAAAAATCTTCCAGCAGCCAGTAACAATAGAACACCCACAGCTGGTGCAGCCAGCATGCTGGGGAGAGATGGCAGCAGAAAACAGAATAAAGAAATACCCAACACACCTTTGGAGACTCCTTGAAGATGACCACAGACGGGGGAATTCCCGGAACTGAGAAGATATTACAGCTTACCCTGGAGATCATCTACCTGCTGACCGGAGATAACACAGAGCTGACCGGAGAGGTGAGGAGGATTCTGGGAGGTCACATGGCATCACTCTTATCTCTATTAATAAAACACAGACCTGACCGGGAGGTAAGATCCAGTGCCCTATCATAGATGCTCCACCTCCCACCCTGACACCCGAGAGAAACATTGTGAAGAAGATCCTAGAAGTCACCCAGAAGATCATTGAGCTGCTGACAGGAGAGGTTCCTATAAGGTGTCAGGATGTCACTGTCTATTTCTCCATGGAAGAGTGGGAGTATATAGAAGGACACAAGGATCTCATGATGGAGAAGCGGCCCCTCACATCACTGGATGGACCTGGTAACAGAAACTCATCACAGAGATGTCTCCGTCCTCGGTATTCCCACAATTTCAATCTGGAACATCATAAGATCCCTCAAAACGATAAAGAGAAGGAAGAGGGCAAGAATGAGTCTGATGAGATGGAGGACTTAAACATTGTGGTGGTCGAACACCTTGATGATCAAGAAGACCTTTACATGAAGATTAAGGAGGAGGAAGTTCCTAGAGATCAGCACAGGTCATAAAATGGGTGATGAGATCAGAAGTGATGGGTCTTATGAAACAACCACAAGCAGCCAACATGTCAACATTGTGGTCTCCAAAGGAGATAAGGCTACATGTCAACTAAAGCTGCCAAACCGTGCTCGGGGAGGTAGGGAGATCATAAAACGAAGGACTAAGCACTCAGCAGTGAGACCATTCACCTGTGCCTACTGCGGAAAGCACTTTAACTTCAGGTCTGTCTTCATCAACCACCAGAGGATTCACACCGGAGAGAAACCATACCAGTGCTCCGAATGTGGCAAATGTTTCAGCCAGAAGGGAAGCATGGTGGAACATCAGAAAATCCACAAAGGAGAGAAGCCCTTTGTTTGCCCCGACTGTGGCAAGAGCTTCATCCAGAGAGCCAACTTGTACCACCACCAGAAGAACCACATGAAGGAGAAACCATATCCATGCTCCGAATGTGGCAAACGCTTTATCAACAGCTCCCGGTTGGCAGCACATCAGAAGATCCACGCCGGCTACAAGCCATTCAGCTGCCCTGACTGCGGGAAGAGTTTCCTGAAGAACGCCAACCTCGTCATCCACCAGAGAGTTCACACCGGGGAAAAACCCTTCATGTGTTCCGAATGCGGAAAATGCTTTATCAAAAACTCCAACCTGGTCACCCATATGAGGGTTCACACGGGGGAAAAACCTTTTCGGTGTACGAAATGTGGACGGTGTTTTAGCCAGAGCTCAGTCCTGGTAAGGCACCAGAAGACCCATGGAGACTCAGGAGAACTGGTAAAGGTCAAAGTTAAGACTTAAAAAGTGAATGAGCCCCTCCAGGAAAGACTTTAACTTGTCCCACTAACTGATGAACAAATATCAAGGGCTTGTTGGGTGGGCCTCCATGTGGACTTAAATACAAAACCTAAACATTAATAGCTTTCTTCAAATCTGTAGCTCTCCATGGGTCTTTCGAGTGGGACTGACCCTTTCTAGAAGTACGTTTGTAAGTTATGGAGTTAAAAATCATTCCACAATTTCAAAAAAAAAAAAAAAAAAAAGAACACCCAGATCTTTCTCCATTATCGACTCCCCAAGCTGTTCTCCTCCTATAATGTATGATTAACAAGTCTTTGATCCACCAGGACACCCAGATCCTTCTCCACCATTGACTCCCCAAGCTGTTCTCCTGTTATAATGTATGATTAACAACAGAGGCGTAACTAGAACCTTCAGGGCCCCGGTGCAAGAAACCATGAAGGGCCCCCCCGGACCCCTGGCCGGGGCCCTTCCCTTCAAGCCCCGGGCTCTTCCCACTGATCCTGGGGCCCTTTACTCCGCTTGCGGGGGCCTTTATTGCGGTCCCACAGCGGGTCCCTTTCACAAGTTTTACAGTGGGCCCCCTTCCTGCCATCTTGGGGCCTCCCCACGGTGGTGGAATGCCAGGGCCCGGTTGCAAGTGTGACCTTTGCGATCCTGAAAGTTCACCCACTGGTGTCAGTAGTTTTTATTTTTTGGTATTTATTATTATTTTTATTTTTATCATTTTATTTTTTTTTTTTTACAATGTCACTGACTATGACTCTGCCCATTTAGAGAAGCAAGGAGCTGTAAAATTACATATTTACCGACCCCTTCCTGGTTCTCTATTGTTACACATCCCCTGCAGCAGCCGGCAGGAAAGGGGAGGGATCACAGTGGGGGGGGGGGGGGACCAGGGGAGCACACAGGGGCCCAGAGACAGCCGAACACAAGTGAACTGGATAGGAGGAGTGGCGGGGGGTAGCATACAGAGGAACCAATCTCCTCCATTTTCTTTCTGCAGCTACAGGAGGAGAAAGGAGGACAGTGATTTCTCTACATGCTGCCCCCACCGCCCCTCCTATCCAATTCTGGGCCCCCTGGAGCATTGGGCCCGGTTGCAATCGCAACCCCTGCAACCCCTGTAGTTACGCCCCTGATTAACAAGTCTATTATCTACCAGAACACACAGATCTTTCTCCACCACTGACTCCCCCAGCTATTCCCATTCTAGAATGTATGACCCATGTATATAGTTTATAAATGGGTTTAAAAGTGAGGGACCCAACACTTAATCTTGGAGTAGAGCTCTAATACTGAACCTTGCAGTACACCACTAATACCATTGAACCTTATCCCTGGTACACACTGCTAGTTTTTTGGGTTGAACAAAAAACAAACTGACAGCTCTGGTGTGAGCCGCAGTACTAACAATCCGACCTTAGTACAGTGATCTCCCCTGCTCAGCTGTTGTGTTCAGACAGGGGGGCAGCCCCCCACCAAAACACTCTGATCAGCCCTCTCGGCCATTGGCTGAGAGCGCTGATAGGGAGCCGTTTGGCTGCTGGTTTTCCAGCATGCTGTGTTATACACACGGGCCAAATATCAGCTGGCTTTTATTGAACCGGCTGATGTCGCCTGACATTGGGGCCGTGTGTACGAGGCTTTAAGGTGTATCACTAATGCTGAACAATGTGGTACAACTAACACTGAAACTCAGAGCGCACCACTAATGCTGAACCATAGGCTACACCTTTAAAAACACTGAACCGTGGGGTACACCACTAACATTGAACCTTAGGGTATACCACTAACACTGAACCTTGGGGTACACCTTTAAAAACACTGAACTTTGGGGTACATCACTAACACTGAACCTTGGGGTAAACCACTAAAAAAGAACCGTGGAGTAAATCTTTAAAAACACTGAACCTTGGGGTACACCACAAACAATGAACCTTGGGGCACACCACTAACAATGAACCTTGGGGCACACCACTAACACTGAACCTTGGGGCACACCACTTATAACACTGAACCTTGGGGCACACCACTAACACTGAACCTTGGGGCACACCACTAACACTGAACCTTGGGGCACACCACTAACACTGAACCTTGGGGTACACCACTAACACTGAACCTTGGGGCACACCACTAACACTGAACCTTGGGGTACACCACTAACACTGAACCTTGGGGCACACCACTAACACTGAACCTTGGGGTACACCACTAACAATGTACCTTGGGGTACACCACTAACACTGAACCTTGGGGCACACCACTAACACTGAACCTTGGGGTACACCACTAACAATGAACCTTGGGGTACACCACTAACACTGAACCTTGGGGTACACCACTAACAATGAACCTCTGGGTACACCACTAACACTGAACCTTGGGGCACACCACTAACACTGAACCTTGGGGTACACCACTAACACTGAACCTTGGGGCACACCACTAACAATGAACCTTGGGGTACACCACTAACATTGAACCTTGGGGCACACCACTAACACTGAACCTTGGGGTACACCACTAACACTGAACCTTGGGGTACACCACTAACACTGAACCTTGGGGTACACCACTAACACTGAACCTTGGGGTACACCACAAACAATGAACCATTAGGCACACCACTTATAACACTGAACCTTGGGGTACACCACTAACACTGAACCTTGGGGTACACCACTTATAACGCTGAACCTTGGTAAAAGTATTCATCTTTCCATTAACCAAATGCATTTGGTTGGATTTTCAGGGTGAGTTGGGGTCCCATTCAAAAAGCAAAGTACCAAGCACATTGTACCCCTGAAAGTGGGTCACCATGCATTGCAGTAATGTATGCATAGACGTGTTTTGCCGCATGTTACTGGACCATATAGGTGTGAAATGGGCCTGAAACAAATCTAGTTTATTCCTGTTGTCCTCAAACACTACAAACATCCCAAAATGGCCTCTGAGCATTTTATATGGCTTATTACGCCTCAAGAAGAATCGTTCTCCAGCTTTGGGAAGCCGGTCCAATCTCCATCAGTTATGTAACACACAGGTGGAGAAGTTACAGTTTCTTCAACCACAGAGATCACTCATCTGGGATTTATTATAGGCCGGTGACAAATCACAGACCTGCAACCAAAACCAAAAATAAAATATTGATCTCTACATTCCTGAGCTTATTCTGCAAGCCTGTAGGAGGGCGCTGTTGTGCGGCAGCTGCCACTGTCATGGGATAATACCACCCAGCATTGTGAGGGTGGCAACGTTCTGCAGATCACCCACCCACTTCCTGATTGGACCCAGAAGTCACAGCGATAACATGATTGCTTCTCACCTCTGTTCTAAGGAAACCAAACAGAGGACTGACTAGTCCTCTGTACTGGACTCCCAGCAGCCATCTTTGGGGAACCAGTGTCCGATTAAACACTGGGTTCTCTTGAGATTTAGGCAGCCATTTTGGAACCAGGAAGGCTTTATACGCCCCCTGCTGGCCCATACTGGGAGTACCTAGATAGGAACAGTGCATGCACTGGCTAAGGAGAGCTAGGCCTTGTATAGGGAAAGATTCCTGATGCAAAGGGGCAGTGTAAGGATGGCACCTGGTGTCTGCTTTTAGTTCATCCTGCATTTGGATTAGTCCATCCTTTTCGCCCTTGCACCCTGCTCCAAATCCTAATGAGAGGCTTTGTTATTTCAGCCACTTCAATACTGGGCACTTCCACCCCTTCCTGCCCAGGCCAATGTTCAAGCTCTCAGCGCCCTCACTTTTTGAATGACAATAACTCAGCCATGCAACACTGTACCCAAATTACATTTTTGATTGGCCCTGTATCATGTGATCACTGTGACTAATCACAGAGATAATCACAACAGTACACAATGGCTATGAATGAAAGCCATTGTTTCAGCTGACACATGATCACTGTGATTGGTCACACATGGTACCAGAACTGCACACAGCAACCCAGTACAATGATCCGCTGGACACAGCTGGTCACAGAGCACGCTGTTGCATGGCCCCTAGGGAATACAAGAGTGCGTGATTGGGAGGACATCGTTTGACCTCCACCCGGGGTAGCTGTGCTCCCGCCCAGCAGTATTATTATAATAGGCCAGGTGGGAGGGGGTTAAAGAGCCCGCCTCAAGCATGCTCCCCCCTGTAAGGTCTGCATATTGCTTCTCTTGTTATGGAAGTGAAAAATGCCTTATTGTACATACAGATAATACCACCACCATGTGAGATCTGCCCACATCCCAATATTATTCAGAGGAAACCTCGGGATGAGTTCCTGCAGAGAGAATGATATTAGAGAACTCTTCGTAATTCCGTTTTTGTATCTACTGAAAAACGTAACAGCCGTATCTTTTACATAGAAAACTCCCATCTTATAAAACCTAAGTCTCGTTATATATATTCATTCATTTATATCAGTGGAATGTCAAAGTGTGATGTCCATACCATTCATTGTCCTCATTATTATTATGGTGGTTTATAGATTCTTCTATATTGGGATGATTAGAGTTGGCAGTGAATTCCCTGAGATGTGATCCCCGGGTATTACGCTCTGTGTGTGGTTATTAATTAAACCGGAATTTACTTCTGAAGTCATCTCAGATCTCCCGAGACAAAGCTCAGCAAATGAATGTCCCTGAGGATGGGGAGAGGAGATATAAATGGAGCTGCACTCTGATCAGAAGAGATCCCGGACTGGATGGTTGTGGATGGAAGTCAGAACATGCTGCAGAATCTGGACACCACCAAACCCTTCCCCCTGTCTATCCTAATCCCTCCTGTCTGTCCATCCCAAACCCTACAGTTTGTCCATCCTGACCCTTCCTTCTGTCCATCCTGAACCTTTCCATCTGTCCATCCTGACCCTTCCTTCTGTCCATCCTGAACCTTTCCATCTGTCCATCCTGACCCTTCCTTCTGTCCATCCTGAACCTTTCCATCTGTCTATCCTGACCCTTCCTTCTGTCCATCCTGAACCTTTCCATCTGTCTATACTGAACCCCTTCGTCTGTCCATCCTGATCCTTCCTGTCCATCCTGAACCTTTCCATCAGACTATACTGAACTTCTTCGTCTGTCCATCCTGAATTTTCCTATCTGTCCATCCTGAACCTTTCAATCTGTCTATACAGAACCCTTTCCATCAATCTATACTGAACCCCTTCAACTGTCCATCCTGATCCTTCCTGTCTCTCCATCCTGAACCATTCTGTCTCTTTCCATTTTGTACTCTTCCATCTGCCCATCCGGAACCTTTCCATCTGTATATACGGAACGCTTTCAACTGTCAATCCTGATCCCTTCTGTCTGTCCATCCTGAACCCTTTCATCTGTCCATCCTGAATCCTTCTGTCTGTTTATTGCCGAACCCTTCCCCCTGTCCATCTTAATCCCTTCTGTCTGTCCATCCCGGATCATTCCATCTCTCCACCCTGAACCCTTCTGTCTGACCATTCTGAACCCTTTCTGTCTGTCCTTGCTGATCTCTTCCAGCTGTCCATCCTGATCCCTTCCTTCCATATATCCACAACCTTTCTTTCTGTCCATCCTGATTCCTTCTGTCCTGTCTGTCCATCCTCATCCCGTTCATCTCTCCATCTTGATTCTTTCCTTCCATCCATCCTGAACCCTTCCATCTGTCCATCCTAAGCCCTTCTATCTGTCTATCCTGGACCCTTCCATCTGTCCATTCCAAACCCTTCCATCTGTCCATCCTAAGCCCTTCTATCTGTCTATCCTGGACCCTTCCATCTGTCCATTCCAAACCCTTCCATCTGTTCAATCTGAACCTTTCCAGCCAATCTATCCAACCAGAACCCTTTCTCTGTCCATCCCAGAAACCTTCCCTCTGTCTATCCCAAACCTTCCATTTTTCCATCCTGGACCCTTCCCATCTCCTCCATACATCTCAGGTAAATTATGGTATTCTCATGTCTAATCTGAGCTTAGCTTGACGTATATATAAACCTAAGAATATAAATGTAATGTATTGCAGTTTTTTATTCCTTACATGTGGCATCTATATACCTGCGGATCCAACAACAATTCCAATGTTCTTGTAGCTTCCTGCGCACTAAACTGAAATCTAAAAACAATGATATCAAAGTTCTCATCTTCCCAACGTTCTTATCTTCCCAACGTTTTCATCTTCCCAACGTTCTCATCTTTCCAACGCTCTCATCTTTCGAATGGTCTGATCTCCCAACATTCTCGTCTTCCCAATGTTCTCATCTTACCAACGTTCTCATCGTCCCAACGTTCTCATCTTCCCAACGTTCTCATCTTGTTCTCCTCATCTTCCCGACATTCTCATCTTCCCGACGTTCTTATCTTCCCAACATTCTCATCTTCCCAATGATCTCATCTTCCCAATGTTCTCATCTTCCCAACGCTCTCATCTTCCCAATGGTCTGATCTCCCAACATTCTCGTCTTCCCAATGTTCTCATCTTACCAACGTTCTCATCTTCCCAATGCTCTCATCTTTCTAACGTTCTCATCTTCCCAACGTTCTCATCTTGTTCTCCTCATCTTCCCGACATTCTCATCTTCCCGACGTTCTTATCTTCCCGACGTTCAACGCTGCTGAAGACGTTGGATGACGAAACGCGTACAGCGCCGTCGCATCACTTCCGGTTCCGGCATTCGGGTGGAACGCATTGTGTTCCATACACCTGTACAACGCTCGTTTTACATTTGGATATTGTGAGTACCCTAATATATGTTTTTATGGGAATTAAAGGCTCATACAGTATCACACTGTGGCAAACATCGCCACTTACAGAGTATTCTGTCAGGAATGATTGTCCAACTGTATTATGTGTGTATTGTATGTGTAAATGTAACCCGTGCAGTACCTGTAGGATTTTGTATTGTGTTAGCTGCTGGCTCATGAATGTGTATTGGAAACCCCTGCTGCCCCTCTGTGGAGACCCCGTATAAGTATCTTGTTTTAAAATACAAGTCCTGTGAATAAAAGAGTTAGTTGACCTTCAAGCTAGGTGTCATCTGGTTATTGGAGGGTTGGAATATTATACGCTACCAGGATTATTGTATGCTGTGCCTGACTACCAGGGGAGATATTGTGGATAATACTGCTACTCCGCTACACACACTATTGGCCTCTTTTCTTGCCTTATATGATCCATCTGCACACACCCTGTCCCACTAATCTGGCTGATATTGGAGTACATACCCTGTAAGAGTGCAGACCCCCTGGAGATCTGGGCTATTCTATAGGAACCATTCTGGAGCCCTACTGGGCACTCCTGGCACACCCCTATCCTAGGACCCCCTGGAGAGGATCAGGAGCCATCAGAGGGAATACTTCCAATATACATATACCCGCTCTTTACCCCTGTGTGGGGTGGGTATTTCCGGTGAGTGGGCTACCTACTTTAGGGGTCACCAAGCACCTCACCTACCACCCACCATGGGGTTGTTTCCAGTTTTATAACTAGGATATCTGTCACTTTTATGGACTATATACGTCACTACTGTCACATATTGGATCACTAATATCTTATTTATATTTAATTTTATGTGTATTATTTAAAATATATTTGATACACCAGATATATTTAGCACAGTTTTAGTTTTTAATTTTGGCACTTGTTCATCAATTTTTATTTTGCACTGATCACTTTACTCAAGTAATTTTTTGCTATATACCGTACACATTGCACTTTCATTGGACTTATTTGTATTTATATGTTCCTATGCACTTGATCACTATATTTATTGATTCATTTATTCATATGCATCCTTGATAAAGTTCGCACTTTTCACCTTCAGTCACTTTATATTTTATTTATTTATTGTGATATATATTTATCCTTGAGGATATTTAATATTCCTGGTGCATATTTATTTATTTTGTTACATATTGTACACACTTCTCCTGTCATTTTCTACATACTCTTCCAGTAGGCAGCGCCATTCCCATATTTATTCCTCACCTTTCATATAGTCCTTGACTATATTTCTGGGAGGCTGCAGCCAATCCACTTATCCAATACATATATCCCTTAGCGCGGAGTTCCACACTTTCAGCTGAAATTGATTGCCAAACCCCCTCTTCTACCTAACTGACCAGGTCAATATCCTAGGAGTTTACTTAACTTGATGCTATACTCTGATTAAAATGTTCCTTTAATTTGTTGAGCAGTGTGTATGTATATATAATACAATAGGCTGCGCACACCTATGTTGTTGCCATTTTTATATTCACCTTGTGGTTCTTTTGTCTTTCTCAGTTGGCCTCCATAATGTTGAAGGTTTGTCGGTAATGAAGGCTCAGCACCCACTGATTGACCATCCATTGTCACAGTCTTCATCAGAGGAAGTTCTCCAGGACATGTCCAATTCCACCAGTTTCCACCCTAACTTCTTCCTCTTAATGGGAATTCCTGGTCTGGAGAATTCTCACCATCTGCTCTCCATCGTATTTTGTCCCATGTATATTTTAGGGGTAGCAGCCAACTCCATTTTGATAGTGGTAATTTCAGTTCATGAAAGTCTTCACCAGCCCATGTACTTCTTCCTCGTCATGTTGGCGGTGGGAGACCTTGTTCTAAGCTCCACCACAGTCCCGAAGACCCTTGGTATTTTTTGGTTTGGTTCTTACGAAATTTCTTATAATAGTTGCTTGGTGCAAATATTCTTCATTCACTCTATCTGCATGACGGAATCGGCCATTTTGCTT
Organism: Pelophylax lessonae; assembly: GCF_965119305.1. Taxonomy (NCBI): domain Eukaryota; kingdom Metazoa; phylum Chordata; class Amphibia; order Anura; family Ranidae; genus Pelophylax; species Pelophylax lessonae. The sequence goes on along the minus strand of NC_138769.1, from coordinate 750,580,646 downwards.
GCTATGGCGTACGATCGCTACATCGCCATCTGTTACCCTCTGTCCTACGTGACAAAGCTCACTCTGTCCTTTGTTAGGACTGTTGTTTCTGTTTCAGTGACCAGAAGTGTGGTTATAATGATCCCAGTAATCCTTCTCCTCTGGAGGTTACCATACCAGGGCAGTAATGTCATAGAACACACCTACTGCGAACACATGGCCATGGCTAGACTGGCAACCGCAAGCATACTGATCAACGTCATCTATGGTATGGTCATTATTATTCTGACTTCTGTAATAGATTTATTCCTTATTGGGTTGTCCTATGTTTCCATTGTTCAGGCCGTCATGAGACTTTCCACTTCAAAGGCCCGGCGCAAGACTTCAAGCACCTGTGTGTCCCACCTTTGTGTCATTACATTACTGTATGTCCCGGCCTTCTTCTCCTTCGTAGCACACAGGATCCCTCACAACAGTATCCCATCCTATGTCCATATCCTGGTAGCCAATCTCTATGTGATTGTCCCCCCAATGCTGAACCCCATCATCTATGGAGTTAGGACAAAGGAGATTCAACAAAAGGCCATTAAGATGTTTCCTGGGAATTTTTATTGAATATCACTAATGTTATTAAAGAGACATCTGTCTATCTTTGAAGGAAGTTCCCTACAATAGAAGGTCCATGTCTCCCATGTCCCCTCCATTGCAGCATTGCAATTTCCTTCATTGTATTTGGCATTAAACACTCCTGGGAGTATCTGATGCCTCTTTCTTACACCAGTGGATTGAGATTTCATCCTCCAACCCTATGTCACCTTTTAGCCCTGTACTGATGTAAGGTAGGAGAAAGAGGCCACAGCACACGGCAGAGGATGCAGACATCCAACACTCCCAGAAGCAAAGACACGGATGGTGGCTGCAACTCTGGAGAATTACCAACGAAATCTGTTTTATGTCTCTAAATGTCAATAAACTAAGCTATGTTTCTTCATAAACCGTGTGGGCACTGGGCAGACTACGAGCCTCAAATCGTCACAATATGGGTTCAGGATACACCTTGTTGAAATACTGTAAATGGGGCTCAATCCCTGGCAATCTCCTGCACCCATTATGGAGATACTCATCAGTTTGATTTACTCCTGAGTATCTCACCAGTATCTCAAACTGGTGAGATACTGGGATAAGGTTGTCTCTAAGATTAATAGTCTCTTTACACCCTCATATGTACATGGAACATAGGGTGCTTCTGTTGGGGAGATCAATCCTCAATGGTGAAGGAAAGGGTGGGAAGGGGATAAATGGGTTTCCGTGGTCATGCGGGGGGTACTACACTGAAACTGGGGCAGCGCTCCTGAAATGGTAGAAGCGACTCCAACTGATAAGGCAAGAAAGGAAGAAAAAACCTCTAAGTGCAGCTTGTAAACCCTTTATTTGCACACGGAGAATAAAAAGCTTACAAGATAGGCAAATAAATGGACATGTAATGTCATCACTCTGGGTCCATTCCTGACCCTGTGGCTCCATCTTCCTATGCTGTCCAGGAGAAAGGAGAGGTGGTGGAGTGGAGGAGCCCAGCCAGGGACAGTTCCTCTGTCCGAGGCTGCGGTGGAACGCACGCCTCGCCTGTGGAGCGCACGGGGCGTAGTGACGTCAGCAGACTACGAGTCTCAAATTGTCACTATATGGGTTCAGGATACACCTTAAATGGGGCTCAATCCCTGAGTATCTCACCAGTATCTCAAACTGGTGGGATACTGGGATAAGGTTGTCTCTAAGATTAATAGTACCTTTACAACCCTCATAGGTAACTCTCCACTTACTTGTGTTTTAGAATATTTTTGGAAACCTCCAGTTGGGGTTCCTATACTGCTCTAGCCATAAGGAGATTTTTATTCGCAGCCTGCAGGACGATTGTATAGAAGGGGATATTGAACACTCTCTCCATGTTGCGTGACAGGGTCACTGATTAGATAAAATTATTTTTTGCAAGAAAAAAAAACATACGAGCAGTGAGGGGTAACTAGGAGTATCGCTCCTCAATATGGACTAGAAGGTTGGATTTCAACAAAAAGGTGGCCGTCTGCACACAGACACTGACTCATTGTTGCAAGAATGAGAACAAAATGAGTAAAAGATGGCTTCAGCTCCAGTTCTCCACCAGTAGAGAATGCCTCAGACTAGGGATAGGGCCGATACCGATACCGATATTTTGGTCACAACGTATCGGTATCGGCCCATATTTTGTACATTTAAAGTTTTGAAAAATAAAGACAATTTTTTACACAAATCTGGTACTGAACATGTTAATTTTTGTTTAATGCTTAATGGTTGGCTTGCTGGCACCCTGTGGTAGATGGGTGGCTGGCACAGGGGCTGTGGGTGGCTGGCTGGTACAGTGCCTGTGGCTGGCTGTCTGGCACCCTGTCTCTTTCTGGCTGTCTGGCACCTTGTGGTGGGTGGCTGGCTGTCTGTCACCCTGTGCTGGGTGGCTGCCTGGCTGGCACCCTGTGGTGGGTGGGTGGGTGGCTGGCACAGGGGCTGTGGATGGCTGGCTGGTACAGGGCCTGTGGGTGGCTGAATGGCTGGTACAGTGTCTGTGGCTGGTTGGTACAGGGCCTGTGGGTGGCTGGCTGGCTCGCTGGTACAGTGCAAGTGACTGGCTGGCTGGTACAGGGCCTGTGGGTGGCTGGCTGGTACAGGGCCTGTGGGTGGCTGGCTGACTGGTACAGTGCCTGTGGGTGGCTCGCTGGCTGGTACAGTGCCTGTGGGTAGCTCGCTGGCTGGTACAGTGCCTGTGGCTGGCTTGGTTTTGCTGGTACAGTGCCTGTGGCTGGCTGGCTGGTACAGGGCCTGTGGGTAGCTTGTTGGCTGGTACAGTGCCTGTGGCTGGCTGGCTGGCTGGCTGGTACAGGGCCTGTGGCTGGCTGGCTGGTACAGTGCCTGTGGGTAGCTTGCTGGCTGGTACAGTGCCTGTGGCTGGCTGGCTGGTACAGGGCCTGTGGCTGGCTGGCTGGTACAGTGCCTGTGGGTAGCTTGCTGGCTGGTACAGTGCATGTGGCTGGCTGGCTGGTACAGGGCCTGTTGCTGGCTGGTACAGGGCCTGTGGCTGGCTGGCTGGTACAGGGCCTGTGGCTGGCTGGCTGGTACAGTGCCTGTGGCTGGCTGGTACAGGGCCTGTGGCTGGCTGGTACAGTGCCTGTGGTTGGCTGGCTGGTACAGGGCCTGTGGCTGGCTGGTACAGGGCCTGTGGCTGGCTGGTACAGTGCCTGTGGCTGGCTGGTACAGGGCCTGTGGGTGGCTGGCTGGCTCGCTGGTACAGTGCCTGTGGTTGGCTGGCTGGTACAGGGCCTGTGGCTGGCTGGTACAGAGCCTAAGGATGTGGTTGGCTGGCTGGCACCAGGCTGCTGTGGGTGGGTGTATGGCTATGATACACTCCCACGAGACTAGTCCCGACTCCAGGCGAGGCTGTCCGATGCGAGGGAGGCGGCATAAGAAGGCAGAATGACATCACAAAAATATTGGTAATATCGGCCAGTTCCAGGGTTTCGGGGAAAGTGCATATTGCCCACCGATATATATCGGCCTTGCCGATAATCGGTCTATCCCTACCTCAGACATGCTTCACCCTTCACTGGGCTCAGTGGTCTTAGAGGCCTCTACGACTAAGCTCTGAAAAGGGCAAAAGGCATCTGAGAAGTTCTCTACTGGTGGAGAACTGGAACTGAAGCCATCTTTTAAACATTTTGTGAACATTCATGCAACAGGGAGTCAGTGTCTGTGTAAACGGTCGCCATTCTGTTGGAGTCTACCAGAGCCTGACAAGCCGATCCTGTTTGTCTTGCACCAGTCTACTCACATGCTGACCTAACTGATGCAGGTTTGGAGAGCATTCGAGCCGCACTTTTCTCATTGTTTTTGGCTAGAAGGCTGGATGATACAAATGGCGATGACAGGAATGGCGCACTCCTTCATGATTTATTTGTTTAAATAAAGGAGATAGAGTTTTGATCTGCAGATTGGGAAGGGGAGTGGGCAGGAAGTGGGTGTTGTGTTGGTGTACCATTGCCCCAAGACATTTACTGTATAGATGTTTATGGCAATGTACGATCCCTGTGATCCCACTTCTCACTATGGAAGATGTTTGTTCTCTGGATTTGTACCTCTGTACTTTGATTATTGTATTGTCTATTAAAAATGGTAAACATTAGTAAAAATAAAATCTGAATACATTTTTTTTTGTACCAAATATATTTTGAACACAGGCTGATTGGGGTTCCTTATGTAGCACTGCCCACTTGAGAACTGCTGAATTCTTCACCTTTATGGGTCCCTCTGGGTTACCGTTAGCAACTGCATGCACAAAATTAACACTTTACTTTTCTGGCTCAGTCAATGAACAGTCTAGGGGGTTTTGGTTGTATTTGTTGTTTTAATATAAATAGGGATGGGAAAAGGGAAGAGTGGGAAACTCCGGAACTTGAACTATTCACAATTCTGAGGACTTCTATCTGAAGATGCAGCCAGACTGCGGATTTCACCTTGCCACTAGATGAATTGTAGATACTGATGGGGTTATTTACCAAAACTGGAGCACTCAGAATCTGGTTCAGCTGTGCATGGTAGCCAATCAGCTTCTAACTTCAGCTTCTTCAATTAATCTTTTCCAAAAATAACCTGAAAGCTGATTGGCTTCTATGCAGAACTGCACCAGATTTTGCATGCTCCAATTTTAGTAAACCAACCCCTGAGTCTCTGAACAAAGACTTGGTTGCACACTATCTTCAGGGTACTCGCCTAGCACCCCCTTTTACTCCACCAGCTGACACCCGTCCTCTGACTACTCTACTCCAGGGTGGCCCCCTTCCTGGGCAGGCCCCTTGACATGATCCCCTGTACTCACTATACTGTTTTTCCAGGTTCTTCAGTGTCTCGATCCCTCTAGTCAGCTCTCCTGGACCTCTGGGTTCAGCTCCTTCCTTCTGGCTCACCAGGCCGACTGCCTGTGACCATACACCAACTGCTACAGAGGAGGAGGCAGCCGCCACCCTCTTTCCGGGACTCTGCTCACCAGCCAAAGACCCCCAGCACATGTTCTCCTGGCTTTTATACCACACCCCACAATGCACCGAGACAACCATTCTGTGCCCATCACTGGGGCTGTATCAAAGCCTGTGTACCCATTGCCCAGGTTTCCTCCACTGTCCAATGTGCCTCCCCAGACCAGATGAATCACACACTGAGCACCATAAGCAGACCTAACTCACAGATCCCGCTCCCTGTTAAGCACAGAGCAATATGGAATTTACCTGCTGCTCCTCTGCTAGGCAGACAGAGCCAAAACTATGTCAAAGAAGAAATGCTAATTGGGGCGTATATTGGGACTTTGTAAATAGGGGTGCTTGATGTGGATATAGTATAAGAAAGAAGAATGAATGTATAAAAGAATCAAAATTTTTATTAACAAAAGTATATATAAAATTGTATACTGATATGAACAGGATACAAACAACAATATCGTGTAATATTGTAATTAAAAACATAAGCAGTACATAGATATTTGGACATATATAGTATAATTCACAAGTGATTTACAGTTCCTACATAGGGATAGTTGGTAAATACCAAAAAACTCATCCAAAAGGAGGTATCTATGCAGGATAGCCGTGAGACCCAGAATATCAACCCAACATGTTTCTCGGCCTTATAGCCGCTTCCTCAGGGGTACTTTTTCTATAGGGTATCACTTGGTAAATATGTCACACTAAGAATAAAGAAAAAAATGACAAAGAAGTAAATGTCTATATAAGAAACATATTGCATAACACATAACAGATCATATGCGGTTTTACACAGATCCATACAAAGTTGTACCATGTATTACATTTTGATAGTATTGAGTCTAACTATATTAGAGTATCTATGTTATCGCACCTGTCTGGTAGACCACAAAGCAACAGTGGTAGAGGACCTGGACCACAAGGCGAGGGGAATTCCCCCGGGGGCGGGCACGGGAGCTCGAACCACAAAACCCAAAAGGCAATACTGCACTGAATACGTGTCACTATCTGAAAGTTTGAAAGACAAATAAACCATACGTAGGTCTAGGTTAGATATATTGCATGAGAAGGTATGGTCACCCTCTAGTGGTGATCCACCTACAATACATCTAGAAAGACTGGACCTATTTGTACATGTATAAAAAGGCTAAGCAAGATTGGGAGAAAAAGGACCCCTCAATGTTGCACCTAAAATAAATATAAAGTATACAAATATCTTCTTACCCAATGGGTTCCAGATAGGACAAATGGACAGGGAGCGGGTGTATTAGATGTAATCGATCTAGGATCGTATAGCCATTCAAAATCCGCAATAGGATCCTTTGCTAGAATCGTATACCCTTCAAAATCCACAATAGGATCCTTTGCACAAAACCTAGGAGGTATAGATAGCCAATTAAGGACAAGATCTCATTCCAAAGAGTAATTCCCTGGTTACCGATAGAGCAAAGTAAATGAAAGGTGTTACCTATGGTGGTGCAAAAAATGGCGTCCCGTCCCTGCAAACTGCATGGGAGGAACGCCAAGGAACGTTATTTGTAGTGGTTCATGAGCTCCACCCAGGATGACGTAGAGGAAACTACGTCCCCACGTACATCCGGGCTGACGCCGGGAATGCGCATCGCTACTGCGCACGCGCATCCGCCGGACATTCACCTGCCAGAGGACGATCACGTCATGCGTCGCATGGAAGCGACGTCATATGACGCGACCGGAAGTGACGGCGTGTATCCGGCGTATAGCCCTCCACTCCCGAAGGGGAAGTGGAAGGCGCACCCAGCGTCACGTGTCCGCCGTGGGGGAGGCACCCAAAGTGGTTCTCCTAAAGACAGGAAAGGGTCCGTACACTGCTGCATAGAAGGGACCCCAAGTGACATGGCGCGGGACATAGACCTAAAAAGAGAACAAGAGAACAAAATATGAGTAAATAAACATAACTCAATATATATAACACCTGCATTTTACTAAACAAGAATCAACAGGTTATAATCAATAGAGATATGTATAAGAGAGACTATATCAAGTAGACCCAAGAGGTGTATAAACAATTGGATCAAACATGAGGGGCAATCTCATGAAAAAGAACCCGGATATTGACTTGGTTTGTAGTAACCAAGGAATCCAATTACCAGGGTGTAATGCAATATAAACATATTCCAAGTATATATAGAGAGCATGGGTCTTACAGATGAAGGACAGGGGTAGAGGAAAAAGCACTAATTGAAAACAGAGAACGTGGAAGGAGAAAAGAAAAGACTACAAGGGACGAAAACACAAAAAAAAAAAAAAAAATTCAACCAACACTATGGAATCATAAAAAAGATTTATAGGAATGGGCCTCATTTAGTCCGGGGGGAATGGTAGCACTGAGCCTTTCTATCCACAAGGCCTCCCTTTGCAAAATCCGTTGGTCCCAATTCCCGCCTCTAGGGTCTGGGGGGATAATCTCCAGAACCCTAAAGGAGACACATGTGTTATTAAATCTGTGGTGTAACCCAATATGACGGGTTACCGGCGTGAGAATTTTTCCACCGCCAGAATAGTACACATGTTCACCTATTCTCTGTCCGAGTTGTCTAAAGGTTTTGCAAACGTAAAATGCTGAACATTGGCATTGCATTAAATAGATCACTCCAGTTGTAGAGCAATCCGCATGACTCCTAAGTCTATGGTTGTTACCGTTTGGCAAATAAGTGATAGGACCCTCCTCAATCCAAGGACAACGTGCACAGTTACCACATTGGTATGTACCATGCACAGTACTGGATTTGGGAGGGTTCTGCGTATAGTGGCTCTTCGTAAGCAAATCCCGAATGGAAGTTGCTCTTTTGAACACCACTTCCGGAAATTGTTTTACATATTTGGACAATGTGGCTTCCTCACTTAGGAGGTGCCAATGTCTCTGGATAAGGGCTCTCAATTGTAGATGATTCTCTGAGTACTGGGTAATAAACCTTACAGTTTGATTAACATTAGTTTTATTTCTCCTTTGCAAAATGTCCTCTCTGTCCAGATCCTTGGCCCTGTTAAAGGCCTTTTTTTAGGTCTATGTCCCGCGCCATGTCACTTGGGGTCCCTTCTATGCAGCAGTGTACGGACCCTTTCCTGTCTTTAGGAGAACCACTTTGGGTGCCTCCCCCACGGCGGACACGTGACGCTGGGTGCGCCTTCCACTTCCCCTTCGGGAGTGGAGGGCTATACGCCGGATACACGCCGTCACTTCCGGTCGCGTCATATGACGTCGCTTCCATGCGACGCATGACGTGATCGTCCTCTGGCAGGTGAATGTCCGGCGGATGCGCGTGCGCAGTAGCGATGCGCATTCCCGGCGTCAGCCCGGATGTACGTGGGGACGTAGTTTCCTCTACGTCATCCTGGGTGGAGCTCATGAACCACTACAAATAACGTTCCTTGGCGTTCCTCCCATGCAGTTTGCAGGGACGGGACGCCATTTTTTGCACCACCATAGGTAACACCTTTCATTTACTTTGCTCTATCGGTAACCAGGGAATTACTCTTTGGAATGAGATCTTGTCCTTAATTGGCTATCTATACCTCCTAGGTTTTGTGCAAAGGATCCTATTGTGGATTTTGAAGGGTATACGATCCTAGCAAAGGATCCTATTGCGGATTTTGAATGGCTATACGATCCTAGATCGATTACATCTAATACACCCGCTCCCTGTCCATTTGTCCTATCTGGAACCCATTGGGTAAGAAGATATTTGTATACTTTATATTTATTTTAGGTGCAACATTGAGGGGTCCTTTTTCTCCCAATCTTGCTTAGCCTTTTTATACATGTACAAATAGGTCCAGTCTTTCTAGATGTATTGTAGGTGGATCACCACTAGAGGGTGACCATACCTTCTCATGCAATATATCTAACCTAGACCTACGTATGGTTTATTTGTCTTTCAAACTTTCAGATAGTGACACGTATTCAGTGCAGTATTGCCTTTTGGGTTTTGTGGTTCGAGCTCCCGTGCCCGCCCCCGGGGGAATTCCCCTCGCCTTGTGGTCCAGGTCCTCTACCACTGTTGCTTTGTGGTCTACCAGACAGGTGCGATAACATAGATACTCTAATATAGTTAGACTCAATACTATCAAAATGTAATACACGGTACAACTTTGTATGGATCTGTGTAAAACCGCATATGATCTGTTATGTGTTATGCAATATGTTTCTTATATAGACATTTACTTCTTTGTCATTTTTTTCTTTATTCTTAGTGTGACATATTTACCAAGTGATACCCTATAGAAAAAGTACCCCTGAGGAAGCGGCTATAAGGCCGAGAAACATGTTGGGTTGATATTCTGGGTCTCACGGCTATCCTGCATAGATACCTCCTTTTGGATGAGTTTTTTGGTATTTACCAACTATCCCTATGTAGGAACTGTAAATCACTTGTGAATTATACTATATATGTCCAAATATCTATGTACTGCTTATGTTTTTAATTACAATATTACACGATATTGTTGTTTGTATCCTGTTCATATCAGTATACAATTTTATATATATTTTTGTTAATAAAAATTTTGATTCTTTTATACATTCATTCTTCTTTCTTATACTATATCCACATCAAGCACCCCTATTTACAAAGTCCCAATATACGCCCCAATTAGCATTTCTTCTTTGACATTCAGATGGGGACGTGGTGCTTATATATTTATAGGTAATTGGTATGAGCTTGTCTACCCCTTTGTTCAGAGCCAAAACTATACTGTCCTATCTAGCACCTACCTAGGAGGGTGCTACGCTTATATCTGCTTATGAGCACAGGCACCACCAGAGATCCAGTGTTAGGTCAGCCCCCTAGTGCATGGCCGCCGTCACTTCCAGGTTCCATTGACCCCATGGCCTATCAGGGGGCAGCTCTTTCGCCTGGTACCAGTTTCAATCCATCTACCTTCCCTTCTCATATTAGTATCTTCTATCCCTCAACTCTCATTACTTTAGACCTCTTCTCCACCCCACAGCTTATGAATATCACCCTCACTCCTACCCTCCCCCTCTTACTGCAGTCACCACCTCCTGTAAATGCTGACCCGACATGGTGACCTGAACACCAGGACAGTAAGGTATGAACACTCATACATCCCACTCCCACCTTATTTCCCTCACCCTCCTTCTCCTAATCCCTGGAGATTTCTCCCCTAATCCTATACAATAAAGTAAGAAAGCTTAGACAGCGGTAATGTATTTACCACTTTCCAACCGCGCTATACGTGAATGACGGTTACAGTCCGGTCGTCCAGTTCTGGGAGGCCATCATATGACAGCCTCCCGTGATTGCGCCCGCTGCACTCCCGCTGCTGGGCACGGGCTACGCGTTCTGTGTTCGCAGGGTCCTCTGAATTGAGGTAAAGAGCCAATCAGCGGCTCTTTGTTCACGTGATGAGCTGTGTCCAATCACGACTGATCAGGATGTCAACAGAAGCCGGTTACTGGCACTCTTCACCGCTGCTTCTCACGCTGTCAGTGTGTGGAGGAAAGGAGAAGAGTCGATAATCGGCTTTTGCAAAAGTGCTGCCAATCTGTGCCCACTACTGCTGCCAATCAGTGCCTACTACTGCTTCCAATCAGTGCCCACCACTGCTGCCAATCAGTGCCCACTACTGCTGCCAATCAGTGCCTACCAGTGTCTCCTCATCAATGTTGCCAATCAGTGCTGCCTGCCAGTGCCCTAAAGTCTGAAGGACAATAAATTGGCTCTTTGTTCAGAAAGTTTGGAAGCCCCTATAATAGTGGATTGTCACATTGCAATGCTAACACTATTCATGGCCTTGATGATCATGGTGGCTTATAGACCTTCCCATTCTTCTTGTAGAACCCTCCTAGGTGCTAGAGAGTGCATCGTTTTTGGGTTTCCCCAAAACAGGGGGACTGTCAGGCAAATTTAGATACTCTCTGCCTAACAGGGAGCAGTGATCCAATGATAGGGTCTGCTTAGTGTGATCAGATGCTGCTCATGTTGTCTGCCTGTTTCACCCTGGTCCAATAGGAAGGGGCATATTGGACAGCGGAAGGAAACCTGACAAATGGTAACATGGGTGTAGATACAGCCCTGGCCATTGGCAGAGGAAGGTGCCTCAAGGCATGCTGGGTGACTATATATATACCAAGAGAGCACCTGTGAACGGCTCTTCAGCTGGAGAGTGGGGACCTGGAGGAAGGGGGGTTGCTGCTCCTCCCCTGTACAGACTGCAATGTGGCCTCAGGTAGTCAACATAAGGGCCAGAGTCACAGAAGCTACAACCCAGAGGCAGTGGCGGCTGGTGCTCAAAATGTTTGGGGGGGCCCAAACAGAAAAATGTAATAGGCATTGCTTTGCGGCAAAAAAACGCTGTAAAAAATTGCGTGACTTTGAGGTCGCAAAAGTGTGAAAGGGGCCTTCAGTAATTAAGGTATAGTGTGCCCCCTTTCAATGCAGAGAGACCAGCGTGTCCCCTTTCAATGCACAGAGACCAGCGTGCCCCCTTTCAATGCAGAGAGACCAGCGTGCCCCCTTTCAATGCACAGTGACCCCCCTTTCAATGCACAGTGACCAGCGTGCCCCCTTTCAATGCACAGTGACCAGTGTGCCCCCTTCAAAACAGTGACCAGCGTACATTCCCCCTTTAAATGCAGTGACCAGCGTACATGCCCCCTTCAATGCAGAGACCAGCGTACATGCCCCCTTCAATGCAGAGACCAGCGTACATGCCCCCTTTCAATGCAGTGACCAGAGTACATTCCCCTTTTCAATGCAGTGACCAGCATACATGCCCCCTTTCAATGCAGTGACCAGAGTACATTCCCCTTTTCAATGCAGTGACCAGCATACATGCCCCCTTTCAATGCAGTGACCAACGTACATGCCCCCTTTCAATGCAGTGACCAGCGTACATGCCCCCTTTCAATGCAGTGACCAGCATACATGCCCCCTTTCAATGCAGTGACCAGAGTACATTCCCCCTTTCAATGCAGTGACCAGCATATATGCCCCCTTTCAATGCAGTGACCAACGTACATGCCCCCTTTCAATGCAGTGACCAGCGTACATGCCCCCTTTCAATGCAGTGACCAGCATACATGCCCCCTTTCAATGCAGTGACCAGAGTACATTCCCCCTTTCAATGCAGTGACCAGCATATATGCCCCCTTTCAATGCAGTGACCAACGTACATGCCCCCTTTCAATGCAGTGACCAGCGTACATGTCCCCTTTCAATGCAGTGACCAGCGTACATGCCCCCTTTCAATGCAGTGACCAGCGTTCATGCCCCCTTTCAATGCAGTGACCAGCATACATGCCCCCTTTCAATGCAGTGACCAGTATACATGCCCCCTTTCAATGCAGTGACCAGCATACATGCCCCCTTTCAATGCAGTGACCAGCATACATGCCCCCTTTCAATGCAGTGACCAGCATACATGCCCCCTTTCAATGCAGTGACCAGCATACATGCCCCCTTTGAATGCAGTGACCAGCATACATGCCCCCTTTCAATGCAGTGACCAGCATACATGCCCCCTTTCAATGCAGTGACCAGCGTACATGCCCCCTTTCAATGTAGTGACCAGCGTACATGTCCCCTTTCAATGCAGTGACCAGCGTACATGCCCCCTTTCAATGCAGTGACCAGAGTACATGCCCCCTTTCAATGCAGTGACCAGCGTACATGCCCCCTTTCCATGCAGTGACCAGCGTACATGCCCCTTTCAATGCAGTGACCAGCGTACATGCCCCCTTTCAATGCAGTGACCAGCGTTCATGCCCCCTTTCAATGCAGTGACCAGCATACATGCCCCCTTTCAATGCAGTGACCAGTATACATGCCCCCTTTCAATGCAGTGACCAGCATACATGCCCCCTTTCAATGCAGTGACCAGCATACATGCCCCCTTTCAATGCAGTGACCAGCATACATGCCCCCTTTCAATGCAGTGACCAGAGTACATGCCCCCTTTCAATGCAGTGACCAGCGTACATACCCCTTTCCATGCAGTGACCAGCGTACATGCCCCTTTCAATGCAGTGACCAGAGTACATGCCCCCTTTCAATGCAGTGACCAGCGTACATACCCCTTTCCATGCAGTGACCAGCATACATGCCCCCTTTCCATGCAGTGACCAGCGTACATGCCCCTTTCAATGCAGTGACCAGCGTACATGCCCCCTTTCAATGCAGTGACCAGCGTTCATGCCCCCTTTCAATGCAGTGACCAGCATACATGCCCCCTTTCAATGCAGTGACCAGCATACATGCCCCCTTCAAAACAGTGACCAGCGTATATGCCCCCTTCAAAACAGTGACCAGTATACATGCCCCCTTTCAATGAAGTGACCAGCGTACATGCCCCCTTTCAATGCAGTGACCAGCATACATGCCCCCTTTCAATGTAGTGACCAGCGTACATGCCCCCTTTCAATATAGTGACCAGCATACATGCCCCCTTCCAATGCAGTGACCAGTGTACATGCCCCCTTTCAATGCACTGACCAGCATACATGCCCCTTTCAATGCAGTGACCAGTATACATGCCCCCTTTCAATGCAGTGACCAGCGTACATGTCCCCCAATGCAGAGATCAGCGTGCATGCCCCCTTACTTATCTGGAGCAGCAGCGGCGACGCGCTTCCTGATTGGCCAGGAGGAGGATCGGTGTGACAATAGCGAATTTTCTTAATACAAACATTTTTTTATTGGGTTTTAAGAACGAGTAAAACCAAGAACAAAAATCAAAACATAAAAAATTAGAAAAGTACAGTTACAAAGTATCACAAGCAGATGCAACCAAGGGATCACAAAGAACATAGGTAAGTCAGTGCAAAATCTTAACTGCAAAAAGAAAGAAAAGGCATGTAAAGTGGCAGTGCTTCTACTATGTCATAGTATAGAAGAATCCAGGGCAGATTACAACTACATTGGATAAAGGCATATTTTCAGACAAACACTAACAGCAAAATCTACACAATCCTGAGGTATGAGGTATAACCATAAGGTTAAAACAACAAGATAAACCACCGAGTGCTGAGATAGGGCAAGACAACCAAAGACCCAATCAGCCCGTAGGCCAATTCTCCCATTTTTTATGAAACACATGCATAGTATCATACAAAGTATGATAAACCCTTTCCATACTTCTGATCGCCTCCATTCTCGACAGTACCTGGGTCCAAGGGACCGTCTCCGATCGCCAGTTAAGGGCTATACTCCACAGCACCAAGCAACAGAGCGTGTGCGCCAATCTCTGCATGGGTGCAGGAGCACCTGGGATTTTAGCAAACAATAAGCACATTCGAGGGGTAACAGAGACTCTTGAGTCTAGCATTTGAGAAATCACATCCGAAACTCTGTCCCACACTGCAGACAATCGGCCACACTCCCAAAAGGTATGAAGTATAGTACCCGGCGCATCACAGCCACGAAAGCAGCGGTCGAAGAGACACCCGGATAAAATCTATGGACCCTGTCTGGGGTAAAGTACCACCTGGTGTGGAGCTTCACCACTGTATCCTTCACTGACATAGATTTAGAACATTTGTGCATATTCTGAAGCATAGACAACCACGTCTCAACTGACAACTCCACCCCGGGATCAGCCTCCCACGCGAGCATGGCTCGAGGCTTGTCTGGCAAGTGTAAGCCATTGAGGTAACTATAGAGTCTTGAGATCACCCCCCTGTCCCTGGAAGAGTTACGGCAAATAGACTCAAAAAGGGAGGTTTCCAGACAGCCCGTCAGAGGACCCAGGTAGCCGTAGAAATGTCTGATCTGAAGGTATTTGTAAAATTCAGAGTCTGGGATACGATAGCGAGACTTAAGACCTTCAAATGAGTAGAAGGAGGTTCCTCGAAACAAAGCGTGGAGGGTGGTCAAGGAGTGTAGTTCCCACCAACTGTAGGTGTCAGGAGACGTGAACGCCAGCTCAAAACTCTTATTACCCATAAAAGACAACAATGGAGGCCTAGTGGAGCGCAATTGAAACCTTTCCCGGTAAGTGGACCAGAGCTTCAAGGCGTGCCACACAATGCTATTAAGCTGTTTGACGTCCCTAGGATATGTCATGGAGGACCAAAGCAGACCCTGAAGGTTGAAAGGGCGAACAAACTCACTCTCAAAACGCTGCCAAGGTGGCAGCGGGGCTTCAGCATGCCACTGTGCCGTCTGAGCCAGTCTGGCAGCCAAGTAATAATGCCACAGGTTAGGAACACCCAGACCCCCCTGAGAAAGGGGCCTATAAACAGTGGGCTTCCCACACCTGGGCCGCTTACTCCTCCAAATGAATCTGTTCACCTCCCTCTGAATGTCCTCCACAACCCTCCTCGGGAGGGCAACCGGCAGAGCCCGGAAGAAGAACAAAAGTTTAGGTAATATAGACATTTTAACTGCTACCACCCTTCCCATAAAAGGGATCGAGAAGGAGTGCCATAGGGATAACCATTGTCTTACCCTAGTAAAAGCTTTGGGGTAGTTAACGTTATACATGGCTAACAAAGATGGAGCAAGACGTAACCCTAAATACGGCAAGGATTGTGACGATACTTTAAAGCCAAAGGAGGTCGTGATATGATTCATAGACTCCTGTGGTATGTTAACAAAAAGGGCAGAGCATTTGGATAGGTTAACACTTAAGCCCGAGACCCTCTCAAAGTCCCGTAAGATCTGCACCAGATTGGGAAGAGACACCAAAGGGTCCGGGAGGAACACCAACACATCATTAGCATAGAGGCTGATCTTGTACTCCTCCGAACCCTTCAGATATCCCCTGATCTCTGAGCTACCGCAGATAGCCCTAGCCAGAGGCTCAATTGCCAAGGCAAAGATTAATGGTGAAAGGGGGCACCCCTGTCTGGTGCCCCTACCCAGAGGAAAAAAGTCAGAGGAGCAGCCCGGTAGCTTTATTTTAGTCTGGGGATCCCGATAGAGGGCCTTAAAGCCATGGACAAAAGCCCCCTGGAACCCAAATTTGGCTAAAATTACATCCAGATAAGGCCAGAGCACACTATCGATCGCCTTATGAATGTCGAGCCCTAATATCAAGACCTTGCGGCGAAAATGATCGGCGTCCTGAATAATATCAGAGGCCAGGCGAATGTTATCTGTGATTTGTCTGGAAGGGATAAAACCCGTCTGTTCCGGGGCCACTAGTGAGGAGATGATGGGTGCTAAAAGGGCTGCCAACAGGCGGCCAAAGATTTTATGGTCGTTATTAAGGACAGAAATAGGCCGATAATTTTGGGGAAGGGAGTGATCCTTATTGGGTTTAGGGATTAGGGTCATGTTGGCATAAAGCATGTATTACAGGGAAGCGGATTACCCTGTAAAATAAAATTAAAAACCCGTGCCAATTTGGGGGATAAAAAGCTCGAAAATTTCTTATAATAAGTGGACGTGAAGCCGTCCGGGCCTGGGGCCTTTGACGGCTTAAGGGACTTAATCACCGCCGCCACTTCTTCATCCGTGCATGGAGCGTTCAGACTACTGAGCTGCTCCTCAGACAAGACAGGAATCCCCAGACCATCCAACCAGGAATAGGATACGTCAGAGGTATTAGTTTCCGGTGGGGAAAGCAATTTCTGATAAAAACGGGAAAAAACATCTAACACCTCCTTGGGGTGTGAAACCAAACTGTCCCCTTCGTCTCTTACATTGTACACATGCCCTGGCTGGAGGGATTGGTGAAGCTTCCTGGTGAACATGGCCGAGGCAGAGTTACTATGCAGGAGGAACCTGGCCTTGGCCCATTTTAGTGATTTTTCAGTGGCTGTTGACAGAATAGAGTCAAGGGCTACTTTCTTTTGAGAAATCTGATGGAGAATATCAGGGGAATGTGATTGGCCATGTAAGTGGTACAGCTTATGTAAGTCAGCGGTCAAAGAGCGGACATCCGCCACCCTCTTACGCTTGGCCTGGGTGGCCAAATCAATCAACTTACCCCGCATGACTGCCTTATGGGCGGCCCACACCATAGGCGGAGATACTTCGTCATTATCGTTGAAGGCAAAATATTCTCGAAGGTGTCCAACAACTGCGGTGAATGTCTCCAGATCAGAAAAGATGGAGTCATCTCCAGTTGGATGCAGAGAACGGGAGACCAACGTGATCTGTAGTAAATGACACAATATGATGGTCAGACCATGGGCAGATATGAATACTGGCCGAGGAGGAATTAGCCAAAAGAAACGGAGTGCTGAATACATAATCCAACCTGGCATGGCTGTCAGGGCCCGCCACGAATCCAGCAGTTGAAAGTCTGTCAGTGATTTATTTAACGATCTAGGAAAGGCATTGGCCATGCTCACCGCTCGACTCCTGTCCAGAGTGGAATGTGCCACCAGGTTGAAATCGCCCCCAACCAGGACATGTGCAGAGGAATATCTTTCCAAAACCTGGAAGAAATGGCGAAAAAAAGAGCTTTGTGAGACATTAGGGGCATAGAGATTAGCGATTGTGATTGTCTTACCCTGAATAGTACCTTGTATTAGGAACCTGCTATCAGGGTCCCTATACACATGTTGGACATCAAAGAGCAGAGAGCCACGTACCAGGATCATAACACCTCTGGTCTTGGATGTGTACGTGGTAAAACCTGTTTATACGTTTTGTCAAAAAATGTAGGGTGATTCAAGGAAGAGAAGTGAGTCTCTTGCAGCATAATAACGTCGGCACCTAGGTGTTTATAGGAGCGGAATGCGAGAGTATAAGTAACCCCATACCTAGACGTAGAGCAGGAGGATGTCACACAGGTGTCTAGAGAGAACTGTCTACACAAAGGGAAATTAAATAGTGCAAACGGTAATGTATACAAACAGGCTGGGAGTAACCCGGGGATCCCAATTCTGGAGCCCAATCAGCACTCGGTGGTCTATAAACAAGGAGAAACACAAAAAAAAAAGAAAGATTTGAAATAAAAAAGAACAACGAAGAAACAGGAGACCTGAAAGTCCAGCCCCCCAAAGAGGGCGAGAGCGATCAAATCTCCTGCAAGATTTAGCCACTGGGGAACTTCGGGGGAAAGGCCCCCGGTTCCAAAAGTCAACTAAGGACTAAACTGTCCTACACTCTTTGGGAGATGTACCGATCCTGCAGCATCAAGCAGTGTTCCACAGCCTTCCCTGCTGCAAATATCATGCAGGGAAATCGCGAAAAACCACAACAAGTTCTGTAGAGTGGGGGAAACAAACGGACGGGCACAGAGAGCCTTCTGTATTGCCTCCCCAAAAAACCCAACAAGAATAAACCCCCCCCCCCCCCAAAAAAAAAATGCCCACAAAATACTGATATAGAAAGAAAAAACACATGACCAATGTAGAATAGATGTCCCCCCAAACTCTTAGGCTGCTTAACGCCAAAGGCTCCACCCCCATCCCATAAACCTTTCCCTTTACCTAAATAAATGAGACCACACCGTGCTTGGAGTTAATTGGCCACTGCAGCCATTTTATTAACCCTTTTACCTTAAAATTAACATAAGGAGAAAAAACATTCCTTAAAAACATAAAACAAATCAGTCATTAAGCCTGTTGGTCTTTGAGGCACCTCCAAATAATTCCAAATCCTGCACTGCGGGACCTGTGCCCTGATAGGCCTCCAGCCGCGTCACCGGCTCGGAGACAAACCACTCCCCGCAGTGCCACCATTTTGAATTCCATTTAAACTGACATTAAATGGAATGCACCATAGGGACCCATACCAACGATGAGTCCCAACCATACCCTTATCCTAAACTGTTCACCTCCCCCGCCAGCAAAGACCAACAAAACGCCACCAGCACCCAAGGGTGACACCTTACCCTTGCGTGCCCCTCCAAACCCTCAAGGCTCGCTGGATCCCATCCTGGAATCCCAGAGCCCACAAATCTATACCCACCGCATTGAGGTGAACTCCGTCACCCCGCAGATACCGCCATGTGTCCACTTCCAACTCCAAGTGGCGAACCACCAACCCACCATTCCGACACACAAAGCGCCCCACTTCCTTGTTCAACTTAATCCGAGCCTTATTAAGCCGCGCGACCGACCTGGCCATGCGCCAGGACGTGCGGGCCACCATATCCGACCAAACTATAAGCAGCGCCGGAAAAGCCGTGCGCAGCCGCAGGAAATCCAACTTGATGTCTCTGATCAAGGCCCGCGCGGACCTGGCCCCCAAATCGTTGCCCCCGGCATGCAGCACCAAAACATCTGGCTGCCTGTCTAACCGGGCGAAACGATGCACCTCCGGAAGGACCCTGCCCCAAGTAAGCCCTGGCACCCCCATCCACCTGACACAAGCCTCCTGCCGAGAAAAACCAAGTTGTCTACCATTAGGACGCACATCAGCTCTCCGGGCCCCCCAGAAAACATATGAGTGTCCCAAGATCCAAACGAGGCAGGGGTCCAAACCTACAAAAAAAGGGGACAAAAAACACCAACCAATAATCAGACAACCAGCCGGGCCCCCCACCCCCCCCCCCCAGCGATAAAACCAACACCCGCACATACATTACACCAACAGCTGCGGACGTACGTACAACAAGAACCTCCTAGACTCCCAGCGCCCAATGCGTTTCACCGCATCCTCGTTCAACCCCAGCGCGCAGCCTCCGTGGCCGCCCCGATCCGAAAGGAATGAGATGCAAACTTACTGGCATCCAAACCCAAAGAGCGCACACACTTTCTGAACACCGATATGAATTGAAAACGAGATAACGACGACCCGTCCGCGTGCATCAAAAATGAACCGGGCCGCGGAGGGCGGATTGCCCAGTAAGCCTGAACTGCCCCCACCGGGCACAGCGGCGAAGACGGCACGGTGAACAACCGGACACGGACCCCCTTGCCACTCTGGTCCATTTTGGACCGGCGAAGGAGGATAGTAACCCCCTCCCCACCTGCAGAGACATCCTGAACCAATAAGCCCCCCGGCACCGCCCGGGAGGAGCTGACCAATTCCCCAATCCGGAAAGCCCAGAAAAAAGCGAGAGAAAAGGCCACCTTAAACAACACCACCTCGTAACACGAGGCGCAGTGCACCCCCAATTGCATGCAAACGTCCTGTAAAAGAGCGAAGGACACCGGGCGCCTAGAGTCCCTCCTCCGATGAGCCCTGGAATAGCCTTTCAACGCCTGTCTCACCAAGAAGTCCTTCGTGAAGTCCTGACAACCCAGAAATTTAAACAGAAAGGCCAAGCCGGACAACTTGCGTGCCACAGCGGAAGCCGACGAGCCCCTCTCAAAATGATCAGAAACAAAAGAAAGTAACACCCACCTGACCTCCGGACCCAGGGGATCCACCGATGCCACCCATAACACCTCCAGCCACTCCAACCATACCTTGCAATACGCCTTCCGTCTTGTCCGGGGCCAAAGGAATGCCGAAACTCCCCGCCACCTGCTGCAAAGTGGCAAGCAGGATCGCACACCCGTTGGAAGAGGGCGGGCCCACACACAGAAAGTCGTCCAAATAGTGGATCACCGAATTCACACCGGAAACATCCCGAACCACCCACTCCACAAAGGAACTGAAGGTCTCAAACAACGCGCAAGATATGGAGCAGCCCATAGGAAGGCAGCGATCCACATAATACGCCCCTTGCCACCAGCAGCCCAGCAACCGAAAACTATCCGGGTGAACCGGGAGCAACCTGAATGCCGCCTCTATGTCAGATTTGGCCATCAAGGCCCCCCGCCCATAATGACGCACCCAGGCCACCGCGGTGTCAAAGGAAATGTAAGACACCGTACAGGCATCCGGGTCGATGGCGTCATTCACGGACCCACCCTTTGGGAAGGAGAGGTGGTGAATGAGGCGAAACTTATTGGGTTCCTTTTTGGGAACCACCCCCAACGGCGAAACCACCAAGTCTCGCACCGGCACCTCAGAGAACGGACCCGCCATGCGACCGAGAGCCACTTCCTTGTTCAACTTATCCGACACCACCAAAGGGTGGCGCAATGCCGAACGCAAATTCCTCCCCACCGGAGGCACCGAGGCCAAAGAGCAAGGGATACGAAAACCCACCGCAAAACCCTCCCCCAGAAGTCGGGCAGCCGCCCTATCGGGGTACCTATCTAGAAAAGGCCGTAGACTTTCCACCCTCACCGGCGTCGTCCCCTTTTTGCGAAGGCTCTCTGGACCGCCCCTTACCGGACTTAAAACACCGGGACAAGGAATGGGAACCTCCGCAACCGGAGCATTCATGCTTGAAGCGACAGGTGCCACCGAACTTACAGGAACCCTCATTAAATTGCCAGCAGAAACCCCTCTTCTTTGCGGCCGGCTGTCCCGGGGTCGCAGAACCACCGGCCCCCCCTGGAAAAAACTGATTCGGAGCCTTCGCAGAAGACATGAGCCGCATCCACAGGCTGATGTCCTTGTGGTCCCACCGTAATGACGGCCTAACTGCCTTCCGCTGCCGGAACTGTTCGTCGTACCGCAGCCAGGCCGACCCCCCATAAACCCGATAGGCCTCCCCTATAGCGTCCATGTAACAGAAAAGGGCCGAGCAGTTTTCCGGCGCCTTTTCCCCTATGACGCCTGCCAGAATGGCAAAGGCCTGCAGCCAATTGGTGAACGTCCGCGGGATAAGCCGATAGCGTCGCGCTTCCTCGTCCTCCTTGCGCTCCTCCGGTTTAACCCTGTCCAGGTTGAACTTCTCGAGGGGCAACAGCGTGAAGATTTCCACGTACTCACCCTTCCAGATCTTCTCACGGACTTCCTGTTTCAAATGTGTCCCCAATGGGCCCTCAAAACAAACATATACCTCACCTTTTGCTGAATCGTCCAGGCGAACCGCGTCCGCCTTCCCCTCCTTCGCCGTCCCGGTCTTGTCCCCCGCAGCCCCAGCCGTCACTGCCGCCACCGCAGGCGCACCAACAACTGGGGGGGCCGCAGCCACCCCCGCAACTTGCCCCGCGGAAGCCCCCACAGGCTCCGTGCCTGAGCCCCCCGCCGGAGGAACCCAAGCCGCCGCAGGAGACAAGCGCCCCCCGCCCCCCGGGGCCAAACGCCCCAAGAGGTCCCGTAGACCCAGGAGGAAGCCCCCCAAGCCCCCATCAGCACCCCCATCCGGGGTCCCCACCACCACCGGCCGGGACGCCCCTCCCACTCGAGCCACCCCAGGACTCCCACCCCCCACATCAAACAAGCCCCTCAAATCAGTCAAAGCCAGAGAAGGAACTGTGACCTCACCTGTCTGCCCAGGGGGGGCGCCCCCAGCCGCCGATCCAGCCTCCCTCGTCGCCGACCGAACACCGACATCCTCTTCAGCATCCGATCCGGACACCTCGCCTTCCGAACGATCGTCCCCGGACACTGCTGGCATCCGTCCACCAGGTGGTGCACTCCCGGAAGCTGTAGAGCCGAGCGACAGGCGTCCCCGCCCCCTTACTCCAGCTCCGCCCGACAGAGACCTCCGTGATCCAGCTGAACTCTCGATGACCCGGCCACCTGACTTGCCCCGCCGCGTCATCTCTCTGCGCACAGCCGAGGCCGACTCCGAGTCCCGCCGATCCCTGCTGCCACCGACCGCCATGAAGCCACTCCCACGCCGAGGCTCCCCACCGACCGGAGCATCGCCAGTAGGGGAGCCCGCCAGTCCAGTTGCTCCTCGGCGAGAGGGACGGGGAGAGACCGAAGGCCGCCTTCTCCCACCACCCCCAGAGCTCCGTCCCTGCAGAGGATTCCTCCCAGAGGCGCGCACGGCTGCAGCAGAGGCACGCTTAGCCGGCGGCCCTGAAGGGTCCCTGTCGGGGCTCCTAGGATGACGCTGAGCTCGAGGGGAAGGGTCCCGTGAAAAACGCTCCGGAGGCCGTGACCGCCGAGCCCGCGGGACCGCAAGCCCCTCTGGTTCCTGGGCAGAGTCCTGAACCCCCATCAACGTGGAGACCTGGGCCCGGAGCCACTCAGTCCCCTTCACCGCGGCAGCGGCCTTGATTTGCTCCAGCAAAACGTCCAACTCCGCCATCGCAGCCGAACCAGAGAAGCCGAGGTGAGATGCTCTGCAGTGCAAAAGGTGGGTGACCAAGCTTTTTCTTTCTTCGTCCGTTGAACTTCCACTGACCTCCAAATCTTAGGGGCCACCCCTCCTAACTGTACCTCAACCCCTCCCAAACTTGATACACCAATCCCTGAATACCCCCAAATCAAAACAATTTATTTTAACCCACACCTGCCCTGTCTCCCCTCTTCACATGGCCATGTCTGCCCTGCGCTATTTTTTTTTTTTTTTCGCTTCGGGCCTTGCTAAGGGGACCGTGGGGCCCCTCCCACCCCCTCTGTTCGGTGCAGCAAAACTAACAGGTAAAATTAAAGCGATCAAGGGGGTGCCAACTAGGGTGAGTTCAGTCCCTGTACACAACTGCGGTGAGAACGACTAGACGGCACGATCCCTAGGCCGGGGCCTGTTCCTGCGGTCTCTCCGCGGCGATGGCATCGCCCAAATCGCAGAAGGGTGAGGGGTGAACGGGAGGCCAGGGTTATTCTGGGGTTCCATCAGTCCTAGCTTCACCAGGAGATCTTTGCCTTCCATAACGTTGAACACTGTATAAGTGGAGCCATTGTGGGGTACTGTAAGTTTGAATGGAAATCCCCATCTATACCGTATCGAGGTGACCTCTTTCATCTTCCTCCTTTTATCCAATGTTGTCTGGGAGATGTCGGGATAGATTTGGATAGTAACCCCCTCTAGTTGGATATGAGGCGAGTTGCGTGCAGCCCTAAGGATGTCCTCCTTCACCACATAGT
Source organism: Pelophylax lessonae (assembly GCF_965119305.1). Lineage (NCBI taxonomy): Eukaryota > Metazoa > Chordata > Amphibia > Anura > Ranidae > Pelophylax > Pelophylax lessonae. The sequence continues at coordinate 750,556,885 of NC_138769.1, read as the reverse complement.
CCTTAAGGCACATCACAATATCCCGTGGGGGCTTATCAGGCGTGGGCTTAGGCCTAATGGCTCTATGAAGCCTGTCACACGCAAAGGACGAGGCAGGATGATCAGGGAGGAGGGAGCCAAAAAGCTTCTGCATCGCCGCAGCCAGATCCGTGGTGGTCTCCGGTACCCCCCGAACCCGAAGGTTATTACGTCTGTTGCGGTTGTCCAGGTCTTCCAGGTGGGATTGGAGCTGGACAACCGTGTCAGAAAGAGTCTCGTGCTCCTTACGGAGATCCGGATGAGCCAGAACCAGTTCGTCATGTTTGGTCTCTAACATATCGGTCCTGCCTCCCAATGCAGCAATTTCAGCAGTGAGCGTGTTAGTCGATTTATGGAGTTCAGCCTGGAATTTCCTGGCGATCTTATTGTACATCATGGAGAGACTGTCCTCTAGGTCTGCCTTAGTCAATTGCGGTGTGTACTCACTGCGATCCGAGGAGACAGGAGAGGAGGCAGTTTTCTCCGCAGCTTCAGCCGAGGCCTGCGGGCTGCGGGCGCCATTTTGGGCCATGGTCTGCTCCCTGACACGGAGAAGGTAAGTCGTCAGGGACCGCTGTATGGGCTTTTTCTTGCGGCTCTTGGGGGTAGGCATACAATGTAAGGTCCCACGGGGGGGGGATCAGGCAAACAGAAGAAAAAAATTCCACGTCCAAAGGCCACGGGGAGTGATGAGAAGGCTCAGCCGAGCTCGGAGCGTCTGTTACATGCGATCGTCCAGTTTCGCACCGTGCATGCGCCCCCCCGACAATAGCGAAATTTCATTCGCTATTGTCACACAATGGGTGGGCTCGGGACGCACTGCTCTGCACCCCGGCTCCACCCTTTGCATCACCCTATTAGAGCCTCTGGCTCTAATCAGGTGATTAAAAAAAAAAACCATTAAGCTCCATGCGTCCGGCGCCCCTGCATGCAGATTAGGGGGCCGGACGCATGGATGGGGGGGCGGCACCCCTGCACCCTCAATACACCAGCCGCCACTGCCCAGAGGTCTTGTAGAGCTGAATGGGAGGGAGACACACCTAGCAGGATCTGTTCCTGGCTACTGTGAGTACAGACCTAAGTCTAGGGGCCGGTTCTGTGAGTATATATATATATATACTGTATTTTCTGGCGTATAAGACTACTTTTGAACCTCAAAAAAATCCCCCAAAAATGGGGGGTCATCTTATACGCCGAGTATAATATTTCCAAGGTAACCTAAGTATAAGTATAACCAGTAGATGAAAATTAGGGGGGTCGTCTTATTGTAATATTCTGGTACCTTTGGGTACCCTAATTACTCTTTCATAAGTGTATGCGCCCCACCATTCTCTTTTGGTAAGGTGCGCATACACCTTTAAGACTGATGCTGTCATCACTGAGCGCCGGACTGGATGGCTATTTAGATCGCCGGCTCTCACTCACATGTGTTCGTTCAAACTGCTTTGTGCCTTGATGCTAACCTGTCTTGAAGCTCTCATGCTTGCAAGCATACCTCGCTGTCGGAACCACGCTGCGCTGATCCCTGTATCCCGCTACCGGATCATCCGCTCTTGCCGAACCTCTCCTCTGCTACATTGCTATTAGTGATAAGTACCCCACAGGGGAAACCTCTATAACCTTCATACTAAAGCTTACACTATCTAGCTCTGCATACTAAGGACTATTACTACATCTGCATTATCTAAGATTGCTAGCTCTTGAGCCTACTACCACCTGTTCTTGCACTGGGTTGATCTCTCTTGTATGTCCACCTGCTACTCTGTCATCTGCTACCATACATGATTGCTAAACCTATCTGCATCCCATCTGCTACTATCTTACTTTCAAGAACATTTCCTTTCAAGTGTCTGTCATCTACCATCTCTACCCAATCTGTCTCTTCAGCCTATCATCACTGTGTTACTATATACATAAGTCACTCTAGGAAACATCTTATTGAGTGTGTGTATTTACTTGCTGAATTGAGATCATCCACACATGATGAGTCATTGGGAGTTGGGATTGGTGTCTCAGCGTTTCTCTACATGACTACTGAAGTGGAATATTTCTGCAGCTGAAAATCCACATCATACATAAAACGCAGGAGCGTTACACTTATACGCCGGAAAATACGGTACATACATACCCGATGTTTAATGATCTTTGATTAAAGAAGAATTGGTTAGAGAAAATTCTAGAAACTGTGAATTCATAGTACAAAGGTTAAGGCTCTTAATATTTGCAATTTATACAGTTAATTTTTATCGCTTGAATTATTTTTCCCATTATGGGCATGAGTGGGGCCTCATGTCCAAGTTTTGCCTTAGGCCTCACAAAGCCTAGAGCCGCCTCAATCTGCAGGTCTTGTCATCAGTCCAGTACAGAGTAGAAGTTGTTATTACATATTGAAGTTCTCTCTCCTGATCTCCTGATACTTTGGGAAGATTAAAGTTGGCTGGGAATTCCCTGAGATTTGAGCCCCGGAGTATAATTCTCTCTGTGTGTTTTATAATTAAACAAGAAGTCATCTGAGATCTTCAGAGACAAAGCTCAGCAGATAATTCACCCTGAGGATGAGGAGAGGAGATATAAATGGAGCTGCACACCGATCAGAGGAGATCCTGGATGAAAGTCATAGATGGAAGCCCTCTCAGAATCTGTCCATCACCAGACCCTTCCGTCTGTCCATCACCAGACCCTTCCATCTGTCCATCACCAGACCCTTCCGTCTGTCCATCACCAGACCCTTCCGTCTGTCCATCACCAGACCCTTCCGTCTGTCCATCACCAGACCCTTCCGTCTGTCCATCACCAGACCCTTCCGTCTGTCCATCACCAGACCCTTCTGTCTGTCCATCACCAGACCCTTCTGTCTGTCCATCCTGACCCCTTCCTACCTCCTCCGTACACATAAGGTGAGGAAAAAACAATTCTTATCCATAAAAAACTATTTCAGAGAATCACCGTGGTCTCCTCCTAACCAACATATCATAATCAATATGGCAGCTCCTCGTAACATCCTGGGCACTGAGTACTGTCCGTGACACTTTATTTTATTTCTGCTAACATCCAAATTTTCAGAACAAGAATTTGGAGAGTCCCCTTCTTCTAAGGTCCAGGCAGTACTCTAACTTTAACCACTTTACCTCCGGAAGGTCCCCCCCTTCATGACCAGGCTATTTTTTTCGATCTAGTACTGCCCTAAATTAACTGATAATTGTGCAGTCATGCAACATTGTACCCACACTAAAATTATATATATATATATATATTTTACATAAATACCACCAAATGTGTTTTGTTTGTAATTATTCACCAATATTTAATTTTTTTTTTTTTTATTTACCTGATAATTGTGCAGTCATGCTAGATTTTAGTAAGGCTTTTGACACTGTCCCACATAGAAGACTTATCAATAAACTACAGTCATTGAACATGGACTCCCATATTGTTGAGTGGATTAGGCAGTGGCTGAGTGACAGACAACAGAGGGTTGTAGTCAATGGAGAACATTCAGAACAAGGTCATGTTACCAGTGGGGTACCTCAGGGATCTGTACTGGGACCAATTTTGTTTAATATCTTCATAAGTGATATTGCAAAAGGCCTCGATGGAAAGGTTTGTCTTTTTGCTGATGACACAAAGATATGTAACAGGGTTGATGTTCCTGGAGGGAAATGCCAAATGGAAAAGGATTTAGGAAAACTAGAAGAATGGTCAGAACTCTGGCAACTGAAATTTAATGTGGATAAGTGCAAGATAATGCACCTGGGGCGTAAAAACCCAAGGGCAGAATATAGAATATTTGACACAGTCCTGACCTCAGTATCTGAGGAAAGGGATTTAGGAGTAATTATTTCAGAAGACTTAAAGGTGGGAGGACAATGTAATAGAGCAGCACGAAATGCCAGCAGAATGCTTGGATGTATAGGGAGAGGTATAAGCAGTAGAAAGAGAGAAGTGCTTATGCCGCTGTACAGAACACTGGTGAGACCTCACTTGGAGTATTGTGCGCAGTACTGGAGGCCATATCTCCAGAAGGATATAGATACTCTAGAGAGAGTTCAGAGAAGAGCTACTAAACTAGTCCATGGATTGCAGGAAAAAACTTACCAGGAAAGGTTAAAGGACCTTAACATGTATAGCTTGGAAGAAAGAAGAGACAGAGGGGATATGATAGAAACTTTTAAATACATAAAGGGAATCAACTCGGTAAAGGAGGAGAGCATATTCAAAAGAAGAAAAACTACCACAAGAGGACACAGTTTTAAATTAGAGGGGCAAAGGTTTAAAAGTAATATGAGGAAGTATTACTTTACTGAGAGAGTAGTGGATGCATGGAATAACCTTCCTGCAGAAGTGGTAGCTGCAAATACAGTGAAGGAGTTTACGCATGCATGGGATAGGCATAAGGCTATCCTTCATATAAGATAGGGCCAGGGACTATTCATAGGATTCAGATATACTGGGCAGACTAGATGGGCCAAATGGTTCTTATCTGCCGACACATTCTATGTTTCTATGTTTCTATGCAACACTGTACCCAAACTAAAATTATATATATATATTTTTTACATAAATACCACCAAATTTGTTTTGTTAGTAATTATTCACCACTATTTTTTATTTCTTTTCAATTCAACTAATTCTGCAGTCATGCAAAACTGTACCCAAACTAAAATTATATATATTTTTTTCACATAAATACCAACAAATTTGTTTTTGTTGGTAATTATTCACCACTAGGGTTGAGCAAACCTGGACTGTATTGTTCGGGATCGTACCGGACTTTTGGGTATTCGGTACCCGGACACAGACCCGGACATTTCACTGTATGTTCGGGATACTGTCCGTTGTTCGGTAATGTTATTTTATGTTTTGGTGCGGTTTTAATGGCACGGTTTCAACAGGTACAAGGCAGCCAATCAGCAAGTCTTTAACTAGTGTGCCCTAGAAGCCATCACAGCCATGCCTACTAATGGCATGGCTGTGATAGGCCAGTGCAGCATGTGACCCAGCCTCTATATAAGCTGGAGTCACACAGCGCCGCGCGTCACTCTGCTATAACTATACTAGGGAGAGGTTTCTGACTACTGCCGAGGGAGATATAGGAGATTACTGTAGGGTCAGGCTGGCTTTTTTCCTTCATATTTTACTGTGACTTACAGCGTTTAGACAGACACTGCATTTCAAATCTGCTATTCAACAAGCACCAATTAAGGGGATAATTATTTCTCAGATTTTCATTCATACGTTACAGTGAGATACACCCTTTGCATACTGTTGTATTCTGCTTTGCAATAAAAACCCATTTAGGGGGAAAAAAGTTAATTGCGGCTTAGTCTGCATATGGTACAGTGAGATACACCCATTGCATACTGTTGTGTTGCGCATTGCAATAAAAACCCATTTAGGGGAAAAAAAATAAATTGCAGGCTAGTCTGCATATGTTACAGTGAGATACACCCATTGTATACGGTTGTTCTATTCCGCTATTCAATAAACACATATTTAGGGAAAAATAAATAAATTGCGGCCTAGTCTGAATCTGTACATGTGAGATACACCCTTTGGATACTGTTGTTGTATTCTGCTATTCAATAAACACCCATTTAGGGGTCAGAAAGATATTAAATTGCGGCTTAGTCTGTATCTGTACGTGTGAGATACACTCGTTGGATACTGTTGTTCTATTCTGCTATTCAATAAACACCAATTTAGGGTAAAATTTATAATTTTGCAGCGTTTGCTGATTATCTTACTGTGAGATACACCCTTTAAATTTGTTTGGCGGATCTCCTTCCACCACCGAGGATTGCAGGGCGCTTCAGTTTGCCTCCTGTTGCTAACTCCTCCTACTCCGCTTCCTCATCCTCATCCTCTACCGCCTCCGCATCCGGAGCAGTGATCATTTCCAAGGCTTTCAGGGCAGTCATTCACAAGTGGCTCAGAGGGTGGGTTCCTGCACCCACAAACGGCAGCAAGGGCACAGTTCTGGAGGATGACGAGATGGAGGATGAGGAGGAGATGGAGGAGGAGGAACTATGTTCACAGCAGGGTGGCACCCAGATAAATGATAACAACAGATACCACACTTGATCTTAGGCAAAAGGTCGAGAAGCGATGCTGGTGGCATTCCCACCTGACAGCTGGGGCACAGTGGAAGCACAAGGCGAAGGCAGAGGAGGAGGTCGCCAATGCAGCCAGGGCACCGCCAGCACCTCAGAAGGCAGGGTTAGCATGTATGAAATGTGGAAAAGCTTTGTCGGCACGCCACAACAACCAGGACCACCAGCTGTTTTTTTTTGTTTTTTTTAAGCCCCTGGTGTGTGAACACACTCAGACTATCACCCGGTGGATGCATAAAAAGTGTACACATGGTCATTGACCCTGATCCCCTGGGGCGCAAGGCTCCTGACAGGGACTGGGGTACTTACACTGGCTAACCTGGCCAAAACCAGGCAGGTCTGCTGAAACAGACGACCCCAAGTACTAGGTGGGGCTCTCCCGAAGAGAGACCCCATGAGAGAGGGCAAACCAAGCCAGAAGGCCATATCCACCCCCTCCCAAGACTTTCAGGGACAGGCCCAAGGACCTACACCCTACTAATCACGCTGTGCAAAATAAAGTGTACCGCCACAATAAAAAACACAAAACGTGAGACCCACAACACATAAAAGTTGGGAAAGGGATAGTGGAGAAATGCAAGGTTAGTGCCACGTTGCAATACTATGGCAGGCCCTTCGGGCCAGGGATAAAAAATTCCTCTGGCCCTGACTCCTGACCAAAAGGCCCGGCCCTAGGGGCAGGTGTGAAAAACGTGTGTAGGAAGTGCAGAGTCCTTGATGCCATACTCATAGTGTTGCCATCTACGGTGAATTATGGCACCCCTGGACTGCCACTCCAGGGGCACATACACCACAGGCTTTTCAGAATCCCGGTCCCTGGCAAGACCAGTGCAGCCCCGTCCCTACCAGAAGGCCTCAGAACTTAGACAGCTTTGGGAGAGCCCGGCCCACAACCAGGGACACATACCTTTTCCAAGGCCAGACTCAACCCAGAAGGGGGAAAAAAGCCCCCCCCCCCCCCGCCGCCATCTCCGTTCCTTACCATATACCATATACAGTTCCTTACCGTTCCTTACGTACTATACACTTACTGAATGACGGGTCTACCCCCTTCAACTTCTGGGTCTCCAAATTGGGCACATGGCCTGAGCTTGCCCTTTACGCCTTTGAGGTGCTAACGTGCCCTGCAGCCAGTGTATTATCTGAATGGGTATTTAGCATGGCTGGGGGCGTTATCACAGACAACCGCAGCTGCCTGTCCAGAGCCAATGTGGACAAGCTCACGTTCATTTAAATGAACCAGGCATGGATCCCACAGGACTTTTCCGTACCTTGTGCAGAATAGAGATGGATACCGACCTTACCCAGCCATTGTTGTATTTGATCTTTCTCACTCTTTTGGGGTGTACTCTAATTTAAAAAGAAATAAAATGAAAAACAAAATCCAGTGTTGGCTACGTCGTCCTCCTCCACTGCCACTTCCACCTACACCGCCACATCCACCCCCACCTCAACCTCCCTCCTACTCCATATGGGCCTCGTCCTCCTCCACTGCCGCTTCCACCTACACCGCCACATCCACCACCACCTCAACCTCCCTCCTACTCCATATGGGCCTCGTCCTCCTCCACTGCCGCTTCCACCTACACTGCCACATCCACCGCCACCTCCTACTCCATATGGGCCTCGTCCTCCTCCACTGCCGCTTCCACCTACACTGCCACATCCACCGCCACCTCCTACTCCATATGGGCCTTGTCCTCCTCCTCCACCACCGCTTCCACCTACACCGCCACATCCACCGCCACCTCAACCTCCTACTCCATATGGGCCTCGTCCTCCACCGCCGCTTCCACCTACACCGTCATAACACCCCAATCCTGGGATTTCCCACCATTCATTTAATTTTCTGGGTTCTCATACTTGCACCACCTGGACATACTTTGATACACATTATCCTCTGATTATGTCATTACTCTTGCTACTAGCACATACAATTTTATACTCTGACAAATTGGTTATATAAATTGTGGTAAAAAATACTGCGCTAACAAAAATAGTGAACAAATAGCCGCTGACACTCCAACAGACTGTGATGGCAACCAAATATAACATAAATTGTGCAGAGCTCAAATGTTAAAGTGAGTACAATGGGATAAACACTGAAATGCAAAAATAGTCCAATATTCAAAATAAGACAAAAAAGGAAGGTAACCGATCCCACATAGAAGAGTGAATACTTGTGATAAATCCCACACCAAAAAGAGAATATAATTCGCTCACCAGATGGCATGGACCCAAAGTACCTTACAGCAATTGGGTCACTCAGGCTGAAAGTGATGATCTCCTTGGAACAGATGGCAGAGACTTCCACAAACTCTCCTCCAAATGGTGGATATTGGAAGGTCACTCAAGGATGGTACACATATGGATATCTGGAAATCCCCACTCAGAAAGGTGTACGTGGGATAAATCGAAAAGACACCCTAGCGTGATACCGTTTAAATGGTTTATTAAAGCAAAGAAAGTAATGCACTTACAATGGGTCAGATGGTAAGAAGCATTCAATATAATTTGGCACTCTTGACAATCCTAACGCGTTTCATTACACATAACATTTTCAAAGGAATTAGGGGTAGGGGTGTACTGACTTTTGTTGCCAGCGGTTTAGACATTAATGGCTGTGTGTTGAGTTATTTTGAGGGGACAGTAAATTTACACTGTTATACAAGCTGTACACTCACTACTTTACATTGTAGCAAAGTCTCATTTCTTCAGTGTTGTCACATGAAAAGAAAGAATGTGAGGGGTGTACTTACTTTTGTCAGATACTGTATATATATAGATATATATAAATGTATATTTTATTCTTTTTTTTACTACATTTTTATTTTATTATTATATACTGTCATCAGAGTAGTTCGGTCTCCTGTGCAGCGATCGCCTGCACTGTGGCAGCCAGGATCTCCCCCGACGGCTGGATGGTTATAGTAACGGTACTGTCCCAGTGCCCATGGAAGTTCTTTGTAGGCTTCTTCTCAGGTCTGAAGTGTCTTCTGACAGAACAAGGATCCTAAGAAGATCTCTCGGTGCTGAGAGGTCCCAGGGGCTGAAGTCCTGACACAGGATCACAATAGTAAGCAAGCTGTCATGAATGGCTTCCATGTGATATCCATGTGACTATTCCTAGAGATCACATGATACTCCTCCCCCCATGGACACAGTGGTCATGGGTTAGCACCTCTGCATGCCCCCCGGGGTACCCACCAGTGCGCAGGTTCTGAATGATCTATCAGTAGGATGCTTAAGCCTGGTACACCCACAGCTCTGGTCAGAGCCGCTGTACTAACAATCTGACGTTAGTACAGCGATCTCCCCCACCATTCTTATGTGTTCTGACACGGGGATGGGTCCCACCACCGAAGCACTCCCCTCAGCGCTCTCAGCCACTCCGGTAAGTGCTCTCAGCCTGGTTTTCCAGCATGCTTGTCTGACAGAAGCCGGCCAAACAGCCGTCTGCTGTTGGACCGGCTGCCATTCACACGGGTCGAATGTCAGTCAGTTTTATATTGATTTGGCCGATGTTGCCCGGGTCCGGGGTACCAGGCTTCAGGCCTGCAGTAAATGTAGGGATGGAAAGCGGTTAAAGGATCCAGTTTGGTGTTTCGGTAGAATATAAGGCCTTTAGAGAGGACTGCTAGGAGATGTTGGTGGTTGGGTGATTGGGTTCGTCTCCATAATTATCACCATTTCTTTCCCGACAGATTTTCATGATGTTGCCAAACAAGAGCCAAATCCCGGCCACGTTCCTCCTGACTGGCATGCCGGGGCTGGAGTCACTCTACGGCTGGATCTCACTTCCATTCTGCTTCATGTTCTTCACATCCGTCATTGGGAACGGTCTAATCCTTCTTGTGATCATCAAAGATTACAAACTCCACCAACCCATGTTCTTCCTTCTCTCCATGCTGGCCGTCACTGACCTTCTCTTCACCCTGGTCACCAGTCCTTCAGTCCTAGCTGTTTTCCTGTTTGACTACGAGGTCATCAAATCTCAACTGTGCCTCCTACAAATGTTCTTCATCCATTCCCTCTCCATCGCTGAGTCTTCACTCCTGGTGGCCATGGCCTTTGATCGATACGTCGCCATTTGTCATCCTTTAAGATACACGTCCATTCTTACCGGCTCTGCCGTGGCCAAGATTGGTCTTGTCTCTGCCCTCCGGGGAACCCTTCTCCATATCCCACCAGTGTCCAGCCTGAAATTTCTGCCCTACTGCAAGGGTAATGCCCTATCCCATTCGTACTGCTTGCACCAGGACGTTATGAAGTTGGCTTGTCATGGAACCAATGCCTTCAACATCATGTATGGTCTTGCGGTTATCCTTTGCACGGTTACACTGGATGTCGTCCTTATTGTCTTGTCTTACATTCTGATAGTCCGAGCCGTCCTTCACGTCACCAAAATGGACCGTTATAAGTTATTTAACACCTGCGTGTCCCACCTCTGTGCTGTGTTTCTGTTCTATGCCCCCATGGTGGCGCTGTCCGTGGTACATAGGTTCGGAAAAGAGGTCTCACCATTATTTCTGAGCCTCATGGCCAATGCGTATTTGTTTCTTCCATCCATGCTTAACCCCATCATCTACAGCGCCAAGAGCAAACAAATCCGTGAGGCCTTACTTCAGACTCTCCAATGAGGACCAAGGCATCCTTAACGGGAGAGAACCTTCTCAGCCTATTGGCTAAAATCAAGCGCAGTATCTGTTCTTAATAAAGCATTTTTTGTTTTATTATTTGAAAAAAACTCAGCTTTATTTAGGCATTTTATGTTTTTGTTTTTGTTTTTAACCCTAATTTTATTCAAGCATTTTGTTTTTTTTGTTTTTTGTTTATTTGTTTTTTTCAAAAACTGTGTTTTGTTTTTTAAACCCTAGTTTTATTCAAGCATTTTTTTTAACAGTTTTATTCAAGCATTAAAAAAAAAACTGTTTTATTCAAGCTTTTTTAAAAAAAAAATCTCCAATTTTATACAAGCATTTGTTTTTTTTAAAACCCAGTTTTAGGCAAGCATTTTTTTAACCCATTTTTATTCAAGCAAATCTTTTTTTTATTTGGAAAAAAAAAACATTTTTTTAAGCATTTTAATTTTTTTTTAAACTCCAATTTTAGTCAAGCTTTTTTTTTTTTGTTTTGTTTTTTTTTATTGTAAACTCTGGTTTTATTCAAGCATTTTATGTTTTTATTTTTTAACAGTTTTATTCAAGCATTTTTTTAAACCTCATTCATTTTAAGCCTTTTTTTAACCCCAGTTTTATTCAAGCATTTTATGTTTTTTTTTTAACAGTTTTATTCAAGCATTAAAAAAAAAAAAAAAAACCTGTTTTATTCAAGCATTTTTTTTAAAAAAAACAAATTTTATACAAGCATTTGTTTTTTTTAAAACCCAGTTTTAGGCAAGCATTTTTTTAACCCATTTTTATTCAAGCAAATTGTTTTTTTATTTGGAAAAAAAAAAAAACATTTTTTTTAAGCATTTTATGTTTTTTTTTTTTTCTTTAAACTCCAATTTTAGTCAAGCCTTTTTTTTTTTTTTGGTTTGTTTTTTTTTTAATTGTAAACTCTGGTTTTATTCAAGCATTTTATGTTTTTATTTTTTAACAGTTTTATTCAAGCATTTTTTTAAACCTCATTAATTTTAAGCCTTTTCTTAACCCCAGTTGTATTCAAGCATTTTATGTTTTTTTTTTTTTTTTTTTAACAGTTTTATTCAAGCATTAAAAAAAAACTGTTTTATCCAAGCATATTTGAAGAAAAAAAAACATTTTTTTAAGCCTTTTTTTTGTTTGTTTTTTTTTAATTGTAAACTCTGGTTTTATTCAAGCATTTTATGTTTTTATTTTTTAACAGTTTTATTCATGCATTTAAAAAAAACAGCTTTATTCATGCATTTTTTTTTTTAACCCACGCCTAGTATAAATTAGATAGGCCTTGATCCAGCAGGCTTCCCGAAGAATGGGGACCACGTGGTTTCGGCTCGGTGGACCATGAGTACCTCCAGTCCCTGTCAGATGCCTTCACCCTGGGGGATCGGGGCCAGGGTCCTTCCTCTTTGGATATCGGTGCTCACATGATGTTCAACCAGTTCCCACCCAGCCTCTCGCAATTGGGACTTTCATTGAGGTGGACATCATACTGTATGTGACCAATCACAGCAGATCACATGACAATTGTAACAATGAATCAATCAATTCGATTCATGCCATTCCTTGTTACAATTGTGTTGTTAGCTGTGATTGGTCACAGTGATCACATGGTACAGACAGGGCCAATCACAGCTAATCACAACAAAACACACTAAATGGATCAATTGTATTTAGTAAAATGAAATTCACTGCTATAAGCAATCATAATGTGTTAAAAAAAATCCAGATCACTTCCTCAGAGTAGTACAATGTTACTATGGTAACAATTATATTGCTCTGGTGACAGTGTGTAAAAAAAAAATAATAATAATAATAAAAAAAATAATAATACAAAAAAAAAAAAATTCTGCTCACTTCCTCAAAGTACTCAAAGTAGTACAATGTTACTATGGTAAAAATCATATTGCTCTGGTCACAGTGTGTTAAAAAAAAAAAAAAAATAATAATAAAAAAAAAGAATCCCGATCACTTCTTCATAGTAGTACAATGTTTCTATGGTAAAAAACATATTGCTCTGGCTACAGTGTGTTTTAAAAAAAAACCAAAATCATAAAAAAATAATAATACAAAAAAATAAAAAATTCCGTTCACTTCCTCAAAGTACTCAAAGTAGTACAATGTTACCATGGTAAAAATTATATTGTTCTGGTCACAGCGTGTTTAAAAAAAAAAAAAAAAAAAATCGTAAAAAAATATTTAAAAAAACCTGATCACTTCCTCAAAGTAGTACAATGTTACTATGGTAACAATCATATTGCTCTGGTCACAGTGTGTTTAAAAAAAAAAAAAATCGTAAAAAAAATAATAATACAAAAAAAAAAGTTTGATCACTTCCTCAAAGTACTCAAAGTAGTACAATGTTACAATGGTAAAAATTATATTGTTCTGGTCACAGCATGTTTAAAAAAATAAAAATCGTAAAAAAATATTTTAAAAATCCTGATCACTTCCTCAAAGTAGTACAATGTTACTATGGTAACAATTATATTGCTCTGGCCACAGTGTGTTTAAAAAAAAAATCATAAAAAAAATAATAATACAAAAAAATAAAAATTTGATCACTTCCTCAAAGTACTCAAAGTAGTACAATGTTACTATGGTAAAAATCATATTGCTCTGGTCACAGTGTGTTAAAAAAAAAAAAAAGTCATACAAAATTTTAAAACTTTATTTCATGTTTATTTCAAATTTATTTTCTTACTTTTGACTTAAATCAGAGTATTATGTATGAAGTCATTAAATAAAGGCCTAATAATTGTTAAATTATATGGGACTGGTAAATATTTTTTTTAATAAAAATATGTAATTATTATCCCATTTTTATATAATGCAATGGTTGTCAACTTTCATGATGTAGTGGATGTCAACTGTGGCTCCTGATGTCACCAGAAGGGGGATGGGTAGTAAAGGAATGGGAGAGAGCCCAAGAGTTAGCCCGGTGTCATGGTCAAGGGTCAAGCTCAGAGACCAGTAGCTATAGCAGTAGAGATGCCCCCACTGACTTGCAGGATAGGTATGCAAGCAGGTCACCCTGGTGGATAACACGGGCTTATCTGAGGTGCCTGGTCTAAGTACTGACTGGTATTCACCAGAGCTCCTGATAGTGGAGATGTTTTTTGCTGCATGTTAGTACCAAGTCACGGTTCCTTAGGATCCCCATAGCAGGAGGTGAACAAGCCGGGGTCCAGTAGCAGATTTAGCAGGTTGGGATTGAGCAGAAGTGTAGTCAGTAAACAAACCATAGATTAGCAGCAAATGATTGCAGGTTGGGATCAAGCAGAAGAGCAGTCAAGAAAGAAGCCAAAGATAGGTAACGAGTGATTGCAGGTTGGGATCAAGCAGAAGAGCAGTCAAGAAAGAAGCCAAAGATAGGTAACGAGTGATTGCAGGTTGGGATCAAGCAGAAGAGCAGTCAAGGAACAAGCCAAAGATAGGTAGTGAGGTGTTGCAGGTTAGGATCAAGCGGAAGTATAGCTGAGATACAAGCCAAAGATCAGTGATGAGTGGTTGCAGGTTGGGATCAAGTGGAAATGCAGTCAGTAAACAAACCAAAGGTTGGTAGAAAGTGGTTGCAGGTTGGGATCAAGCAGAAGAGAAGTCGAGGAACAAGCCAAAGATTGGTAACAGGTGTTTGCAGTTTGGGATCAAGTAGAAGAGCAGTCAAGGAACAAGCCAAAGATAAGTAACAAGGGGTTGCAGGTTGAGATCATGCAGAAGAGCAGTCAAGGAACAAGCCAAAGATAAGTAACGAGGGGTTGCAGGTTGGGATCAAGTAGAAGAGCAGTCAAGGAACAAGCCAAAGATAGGTAGTGAAGGGTTGCAGGTTAGGATCAAGCGGAAGTATAGCTGAGATACAAGCCAAAGATCAGTGATGAGTGGTTGCAGGTTGGGATCAAGTGGAAATGCAGTCAGTAAACAAACCAAAGGTTGGTAGAAAGTGGTTGCAGGTTGGGATCAAGCAGAAGAGCAGCCGAGGAACAAGCCAAAGATTGGTAACAGGTGTTTGCAGGTTGGGATCAAGTAGAAGAGCAGTCAAGGAACAAGCCAAAGATAAGTAACGAGGGGTTGCAGGTTGAGATCAAGCAGAAGAGCAGTCAAGGAACAAGCCAAAGATAAGTAACGAGGGGTTGCAGGTTGGGATCAAGTAGAAGAGCAGTCAAGGAACAAGCCAAAGATAGGTAGTGAAGGGTTGCAGGTTAGGATCAAGCGGAAGTATAGCTGAGATACAAGCCAAAGATCAGTGATGAGTGGTTGCAGGTTGGGATCAAGTGTAAGTGCAGTCAGTAAACAAACCAAAGGTTGGTAGAAAGTGGTTGCAGGTAGAGATCAAGCAGAAGAGCAGTCAAGGAACAAGCCAAAGATAAGTAACGAGGGGTTGCAGGTTGGGATCAAGCGGAAGTAAAGCTGAGCTACAAGCCAAAGATCGGTGATGAGTGGTTGCAGGTTGGGATCAAGTGGAAGTGTAGTCAGTAAACAAACCAAAGGTTGGTAGCAAGTGGTTGCAGGTAGAGATCAAGTAGAAGAGCAGTCGAGGAACAAGCCAAAGATAGGTAATAAGGGGTTCGGATCAAGCGGAAGTATAGCTAAGCGACAAGCCAAAGGTCGGTGACGAGTGGTTGCAGGTTGGGATCAAGTGGAAGTTTAGTCAGTAAACAAACTAAAGGTCGGTAGCAAGTGGTTGCAGGTTGGGATCAAGCAGAAGAGCAGTCAAGGAACAAGCCAAAGATAGGTAACGAGGAGTTGCAGGTTGGGATCAAGCGGAAGTATAGCTGAGATACAAGCCAAAGGTTAGTGACAAGAGGTTGCAGGATGGGATCAAGTGAAAGTGTAGTCAGTAAACAAACCAAAGGTCGGTAGCAAGGGGTTTCAGGTTGGGATCAAGCAGAAGAGCAATCAAGGAACAAGCTAAACATAGGTAATGAGTGGTTGCAGCAGGTTGGGATCAAGCAGAAGATCAGTCAAGGAACAAGCTAAAGATAGGTAACGAGGGGTTGCAGGTTGGGATCAAGCGGAATTATGGCTGAGGAATAAACCAAAGATCGGTGACGAGTGGTCGCAGGTTGGGATCAAGTGGAAGTGTAGTCAATATACAAACCAAAGGTTGGTAGCAAGTGGTTGCAGGTTGGGATCAAGCAGAAGAGCAGTCGAGGAACAAGCCAAAGATTGGTAACAGGTGTTTGCAGGTTGGGATCAAGTAGAAGCATAGTCGAGGAAGAAACCTAAGATCAGTAACAAGTGGTCACAGGTTGGGATCAAACAGAAGCATAGTTAAGGAACAAGTCAAAAATCTGTAACAAGTGGTTGCAGGTTGGAACCAAGCAGAAGCGTAGTTGAGGAAAAAGCCAAGGATCAGTGACAAGTAGTTGCAGGTTGGGATCAAGCAGCAGTGTAGTCAAGGAACTAGCTAAAGATGGGTAATGAGTGGTTGCAGGTTGTGATCAAGTGGAAGCATGGTTGAGGAACAAGCCAAAGATCAGTAATGATTGGTTGCAGATTGGGATCAAGCAGAAGCGTAGTTGGGGAAAAAGACAAAGATCGGTTGCAGGTGGTTGCAGTTTGGGTTTAAGTGGAAGTGTAGTTAAGTAACAAGCCAAAGATCGGTAACGAGTGGTAGTGGAGATAAGAACAACTTCACGTACAGGAAAGGAGCAAGATATTTGCTGGAGAGAGCACAATAATCTGGCAAACAGGAAATGCAAAGGTGTGGCTTAAATGGGAAGTTCCTGTGAGGAGCAAAGAGCTCACCAGAAACAAGTGACAAGGCAAGATTGCTCTAAGAGATCAGACAGGGACCTGTCCAGCATCTCAGGTGGTTCAGCTAGAAGAGCTACTGTTGGATACAGCAGAGGTTGTGGGTTCAGACCTCGGCCCTGACACCTGCGTAAACTTCTAAATTGGAATCTCAATATACATGGTATAGAGGGGTATCTAAGTGGACCCAGGGAGCCCATACCAGTTTGAAGGTTGGGATAGTGTTATTTCTTCTTGCTTCCAAGAGCTTGAAGATATTCCTCCTTCTGGTAACCTTAGGCACCATCTAGACCATTAAATGCAATGCATCTCCAAGGAAGTCTCTCTCCTACGTTGCTCAATGAACAATATTGAAAACAAAAAGAAAGATAGAAAAAGAGTCCTTCCACACCAGTGATCTGACACCAGTGCACAAATATTTAACAAGAATAGTGTCCAAACACGATATTCCGGATAGATCTTCTACAAGGTAACACCTTCCACAACCCAAAATCTGATATCCTCCACCAAAGCAGGAACGCCTGCTTACCAGATAATTTAGACCTCATACCAAGGTCAACAGCGCTTGTGGCTTAACCCAGCCAGGGCCTTGTGTCTCCAGAGGGAATACCGATAATGAATAGATCTCCCTTGAAACCGGACGGCAAATGGTCCGACTTCAGAACATCTCATGAAGTGACACTCCCCATATCAGCAACAAAAAACTCACCATAGTGTAAAAAGATTCAAACTTTAATCGCTAATAAAAAAGATTGCAGTAACAGTGGTGCGTGAAAACAGCACAGCTGGCCGTCTAGTACATTATACTCGCCTGTCACAGTGACGTCAACACGTCGATAGATCTTCCCACATAGACTACACCTCCATAGTGATGTATTGAGGGGCCGGTCACACCTCTGTAGTGATGTATTGAGGGGCCGGTCACACCTCTGTAGTGATGTATTGAGGGGCCGGTCACCCCTCTGTAGTGATGTATTGAGGGGCCGGTCACACCTCTGTAGTGATGTATTGAGGGCCCATTCACCCCTCTATAGTGATGTATTGAGGGGTCGGTCACACCTCTGTAGTGATGTATTGAGGGCCCATTCACCCCTCTATAGTGATGTATTGAGGGGCCGGTCACACCTCTCTGTAGTGATGTATTGAGGGGCCGGTCACCCCTCTGTAGGGATGTATTGAGGGGCCGGTCACACCTCTGTAGTGATGTATTGAGGGGCCGTCACCCCTCTGTAGTGATGTATTGAGGGGCCGGTCACACCTCTGTAGGGATGTAATGAGGGGCCGGTCACCCCTCTGTAGTGATGTATTGAGGGGCCGGTCACACCTCTGTAGTGATGTATTGAGGGGCCGGTCACACCTCTGTAGTGATGTATTGAGGGGCCGTTCGCCCTTCTGTAGTGATGTATTGAGGGGCCGGTCACCCCTCTATAGTGATGTATTGAGGGCCGGTCACCCCTCTATAGTGATGTATTGAGGGCTCAGTCACACCTCTGTAGGGATGTATTGAGGGGCCGGTCACACCTCTGTAGTGATGTATTGAGGGGCCGGTCACCCCTCTGTAGGGATGTATTGAGGGGCCGGTCACACCTCTGTAGTGATGTATTGAGGGCCGGTCACCCCTCTATAGTGATGTATTGAGGGCTCAGTCACACCTCTGTAGGGATGTATTGAGGGGCCGGTCACACCTCTGTAGTGATGTATTGAGGGGCCGGTCACCCCTCTGTAGGGATGTATTGAGGGGCCGGTCACACCTCTGTAGTGATTTATGGAGGGGCCGTTCACCCCTCTGTAGTAATGTATTGAGGGGGCGGTCACCCCTCTGTAGTGATGTATTGAGGGGCCGGTCACCCCTCTATAGTGATGTATTGAGGGGCCGGTCACCCCTCTATAGTGATGTATTGAGGGCTCAGTCACACCTCTGTAGGGATGTATTGAGGGGCCGGTCACCCCTCTGTAGTGATGTATTGAGGGGCCGGTCACACCTCTGTAGTGATGTATTGAGGGGCCGGTCACCCCTCTGTAGGGATGTATTGAGGGGCCGGTCACACCTCTGTAGTGATGTATTGAGGGGCCTGTCACCCCTCTGTAGTGATGTATTGAGGGGCCGGTCACCCCTCTGTAGTGATTGTATAAAGGGGATTTCTGTGAAAGGCCCGGCTATGAGCAGAACACCTAATTTGGGGGTTTTATGTTTTTAATGTGTAACATTGAGGCCCCCCCCCCTCCCCCACCTTAGATGAGTCATCTTCACCCCCTGCCGGTATCTCGGTATTCCTCGCCGTGTTCCTAGAATTCTCTGTCCTCTCCTCATCGCTCTCCCGCTCAGATGTGTTGGGATGAATGCCAGGAAGAGCGGGAGAAATCCTCTCATCTTACAGAAACCAGATGGTCACTGAGAACATATATCACCGAGGAGCTGGGACGGCATCGCCTACTATCTCCAAACACAGAAAATACATGAATGTTGGCTGAGGCTGAATACTTTACTAACACTTCTCCCATAGAAAATAATCCCCCCCCCCCCCCAATGTGCACCCAGAACGGGACTGAAAGCATGAACAAAGATCACATTGTTCATAAACATAGAGATACAAAGTAACATTGTTTATAAACATTGATCAGACAGGAGATAGAGAGATACAAAGTAACATTGTTTATAAACATTGCTCAGACAGGAGATAGAGAGATACAAAGTAACATTGTTTATAAACATTGCTCAGACAGGAGATAGAGAGATACAAAGTAACATTGTTTATAAACATTGATCAGACAGGAGATAGAGAGATACAAAGTAACATTGTTTATAAACATTGATCAGACAGGAGATAGAGAGATACAAAGTAACATTGTTTATAAACATTGCTCAGACAGGAGATAGAGAGATACAAAGTAACATTGTTTATAAACATTGATCAGACAGAAGATAGAGAGATACAAAGTAACATTGTTTATAAACATTGCTCAGACAGGAGAGAGAGAGATACAAAGTAACATTGTTTATAAACATTGATCAGACAGGAGATAGGGAGATACAAAGTAACATTGTTTATAAACATTGATTAGACAGCGATCGAGAGATACAAAGTAACATTGTTTATAAACATTGATCAGATGGGAGATAGAGAGATACAAATTAACATTGTTTATAAACATTGATCAGACAGGAGATAGATACAGAGTAACATTGTTTATAAACATTGATCAGACGGGAGATAGAAATATACAAAGTAACATTGTTTATAAACATTGATCAGACGGGAGATAGAGAGAGATACAAAGTAACATTGTTTATAAACATTGATCAGACGGGAGATAGAGAGATACAAAGTAACATTGTTTATAAACATTGATCAGACGAGAGATACAAAGTAACATTGTTTATAAACATTGATCAGACAGGAGATAGAGAGATACAAAGTAACATTGTTTATAAACATTGATCAGACAGGAAATAGAGAGATACAAAGTAACATTGTTTATAAACATTGATCAGACAGGAAATAGAGAGATACAAAGTAACATTGTTTATAAACATTGATCAGATGAGAGAGATACAAAGTAACATTGTTTATAAACATTGCTCAGGCCTCTTCCTGGCACACTCTCCCACTGTGAGTCTGTCAGGAGGTTCTGGCTAGTGACCTCCATGGTCATGGCTGGGACCTGCTGATCAGCTGTGTCCAATCAGAGCCCAGAGCTCTGTGTTCACAGTCAGCACAGAGTTCTGTACAGAGGGAATGATCTCTATGCAGGGAGAGGAAACAAAGAGATTATTATCAGTAATAATCTGCACATAATACACACATTACTCATTGTAAGGCACACAGCTAACCCTGTGATTGCCCCTAGATGTTACCCCCCCTTCCCAGCCGGTGTTATTAGTACAGTGACAGTGCATAGTATTATTACTCATCACTGTGTCACTGGTGATTTCAGTGGCAGTTAGACAGCCCCCCCCCCCCAGGGGCAGTTAGTGTCAGATTGCCTGCCTCACTATTGCAGTCCCACTATAAGTTTCTGATCACCACCATTACTAGTATAAAAAAAAATCTGTATAAATACCATAATTTGTAGCCTCCATAATGTTAATGCACACCAATCAATATACACTTCAGCCCCCTTTTACTTTTTTACGGCCTGAAAGTCGCGTGAATTTGCCACAAGACTTTTACGTGACTTGAAGCAACGCCTTTGTAATCCTCAGGTCTGTGAACCTCAACTTGCATTACAGAAAGAGAGGGTGTTGGGAGACAGCAAGAGAGAGAGAGAGAGGGGGGGTGTTGAGAGAGGGGGGTGAGAGAGAGAGGGGGATGAGAGAGAGGGGGGTGAGAGAGAGAGAGAGGGATGAGAGAGAGGGGGTGAGAGAAAGAGAGGGGGGTGAGAGAGAGGGATAGAGAGAGAGAGAGAGAATGTTGGGAGATAGAGAGAGAGGGTGTTGGAGATAGAGAGAGAGGGTGTTGGGAGATAGCAATAGAGAGAGAGAGAGGGGGGTGTGTTGAGAGAGAGGGGATGAGAGAGAGAGGGGATGAGAGAGAGGGGGGGTGAGAGAGAGAGAGAGAGGGATGAGAGAGAGGGGGTGATAGAAAGAGAGGGGGGTGAGAGAGAGGGATAGAGAGAGAGAGAGAGAATGTTGGGAGATAGAGAGAGAGGGTGTTG
Organism: Pelophylax lessonae; assembly: GCF_965119305.1. Taxonomy (NCBI): domain Eukaryota; kingdom Metazoa; phylum Chordata; class Amphibia; order Anura; family Ranidae; genus Pelophylax; species Pelophylax lessonae. The sequence goes on along the minus strand of NC_138769.1, from coordinate 750,535,704 downwards.
GAGATAGAGAGAGAGGGTGTTGGAGATAGAGAGAGAGGGTGTTGGGAGATAGCAATAGAGAGAGAGAGAGAGGGGGGTGTGTTGAGAGAGAGGGGATGAGAGAGAGAGGGGATGAGAGAGAGAGGGGGGATGAGAGAGAGAGAGAGGGATGAGAGAGAGGGGGGATGAGAGAGAGGGGGGTGAGAGAGAGAGAGGGATGAGAGAAGGAGAGGGGGATGAGAGAGAGGGGGGAAGAGACAGAGAGGTAGGATGAGAGAGATGGAGGAGCGAGAGGAGGGGGATGAGAGAGAGGATGAGAGAGAGAGAGGGGTGAGAGAAAGAGAGAGAGAGAAAGAGAGAGAGAGGGGATGAGAAAGAGAGAGAGTGGGGTGGGTGGAAGAGAGAGAAAGAGAGGGGGGGAAGAGAGAGAGGAAGGGATGAGAGAAGGAGAGAGGAGGGGATGAGAGAGAGAAGAGGGTGAGAGAGGGAGAGGTAGAGGGGGTGAGAGAGAGGGAGGGGGGTGAGAGAGGGGGGATGAAAGAGAGAGAGAGAGGGGGGGTGAGAGAGAGAGGGGGGTGAGAAAGAGAGAGAGAGGGGTGGGTGGAAGAGAGAGGATGAGATGGGAGAGAAAGGAGGGTGAGAGAGGGAGAGGGAGAGGGGGTGAGAGAGAGGGCGGGGGTGAGAGAGAGGGAGTGGGGTGAGAGAGCAGGGGTGGGAGAGAGAGAGAGGGAATAGAGAGAGAGAGGGGGTGGTGGGAGAGAGAGAGAGGAGGGTGGTGGGAGAGAGAGAGAGGGAGGGGTGGTTGGATAGAGAGGAAGAGGGGGTGGGAGAGAGAGGGAGAGGAGGCGGGAAACAGAGGGAGAGGGGGGTTGGAGAGCTAATAAAGTCTCAGATGGAGGCGGGGTGGCTATTTTGATGCCCCCCTGCAAAGTGCCGCCCTAGGCCTGGGCCTTGTCAGCCTAGGCCAAAATACAGCATGGCGATAGGGGTGAGAGCAGAGAGGAATAAGGATCCGCACCCCTGAGAAGGAAGCCGAGTACCCAGCACGTATCTCCAGCACACAATCCTTCATAACTCTATTCTTTAATATTTAAAGACATTTAAAGGGGGGTAAAAGTCTGAGTATGGCTTGGAATCGGTGGAGAATTCCCGGGAATGTTCAGAAATTCATCAGAATGAAAGTTGAAGCAGAATTTTCAGTTTGATCTCCTGGTAACACTTTGAAGAACGATCAAACTTTGGCAGCGACGTCTCTCAGATCTGAGGGAAATATTTTCTGTCTGCTATAAATAAACACGGAATTTTATTTGAAGTCATTTCAGATCTGACAAAGACGGAGATGAGAAATGGAGAACTCCGAGGACTGTGCCGGGGAAGGTTTATAAAGGGACCTCTGAAGGTTTTCCATACCAGACTTTTAGAGGTCTGCTATGAATTTTGGGGGACCTCTGGGGTCAATCTGCCAATTTGTCTTTTTTTTGTTTAAATAAAGTCGGGAGGGAAATGTTATTTTCTGTCAATTAAAACCTCCTCACATCTCTGGACTGCATGGAGGTTTTGATTAATTGTTTTTTTAAACCCCGTCCTGTCCGGCCTATACCAGATTAATGGCTGGGCGGGCTCTTCGTCCTTCTGAGTGGATGTCATAGGATTTCCTCTTAGAAGGCAACGCCTGAGTGACCGTGGGGCTGCGCAGTGCTGCAATCTGTGACCAGCTGTATCCATCAGACACAGCCGGTGACTGATCACTTTACTGGCCCACTGCCAGTATCATGTGATCACTGTGACCAATCACAGCAGATAACATTACAGTTGTAAACAATGGATGGCTTCCTTTCATGCCATCCATTGTATACAATTGTGTTGCTAGCTGTGATTGGTCACAGTAATCACATGATACAGACAGGGCCAATCACAGCTCATATTTAGCATGGGATTTCTGTGACCAATCACAGCAGATAACATTACGGTTGTAAAAAATGGATGGCTTCCTTTTATGCCATCCATTGTATACAATTGTGTAGCTAGCTGTGATTGGTCACAGTGATCACATGGTACAGAAAGGGCCAATCACAGCTCATATTTACCATGTGATTGTTGTGACCAATCACAGCAGATAACACAACTTTTGTACACAATGGATGGCTTCCCAACATGCCGTCCATTGTATACAATTGTGTAGCTAGCTGTGATTGGTCACAGTGATCACATGGTACAGACAGGGACAATCACAGCCCATTTTTAACATGTGATTAGCTTTGGCCAATCACAGCAGATAACATGACAGTTGTAAACAATTCATGGCTTCCTTTCATGCCATCCATTATATACAATTGTGTTGCCATCTGTGATCGATCACAGTGATCACATGGTACAGACAGGGCCAATCACAGCCCATATTTACCATGTGATTTCTTCGACCAATCACAACAGATAACATGGCAAATGTCAACAATGGATGGTTTTCTTTCATGACGTCCATTAAATACAATTGTGTTGATAGCTGTGATTGGTCACAGTGATCAAATGGTACAAACAGGGCCAATCACAACCCATATTTACCATGTGATTAGCTGTGGCCAATCAAAGCTTATCACAACAATATACACAGAATGAATCAGTTTCATTCAGAAAAAATGGTTGCTTTTACCAATGAAGTAAAAAGCAATCATAATGTGTAAAAAATCCCCCCCCCCCCCCTCCACCACCCGTTGGCATCTCCCTGGTTTCTCCCCAGACATTGGAGAGCCAGAGATCCGATCCACCGGCGGCACTGGCTTACCACAGAGCTGGCCGAGGACTTGCTTTCACAAGGAATGTTTATATTCATTGTAACAGCAAAAAAAGTGATGAAAAAAAATGTAAAGCAACAGCAAAAAACTAAATATGGGAGCACACAAAGGGAAAGACATGGGTCAGTCCTGCATGCACACAGGCAGCCCTCGTCTCACACATATATGTATAGAGATGGGCCGAACACCCCTCAGTTCAGTTCTCGGTAGAACTCCCGAACAGGGAAAATGTTCTGACCCTTGCCTGCAGACCCCCACAACCACCGCCCAGGCCCTTGTCCTCATCAACATAGTTGTGGGGCAGAGCCCCCACCCGCTCCAAAGCATCCACCCCCCCACGTTGGGGGCATCATGCCAGGGTGGGTGCTCGGATAAGGGTCGGGTATGGCCCCACGCCATTTTATTTTAAAATTTTTGCCTGATATGGACCATGTGGACTAGGTGCTTTGAGGTGGTTTTGGGGCAGAGTCTCCCCCCCCCCCCCCGGCCCAGAGCACCCACTCCCCCATGTTTGGAGCATGTGGCCTGATGTGGTTCAGGAGGGAGGTGGTGCTCACTTGTACCCCCTTCTTTCCTGACCTGCCAGGCTGCATGCTCAGATAAGGGTCTGGTATGAATTTTGGGGGGGACCCCACATCTCTTTGTTTTCTAATTTTTTTTCTAAATTTTTCTAAATATTTTTTTTTTTTTACTAATTTTTCTAATCAATACCAGACCCGATGGGCATGGTATGGACTGGGGGGGGACCCCATGCCATTTTGTTTTTTTTTGCCACATTCCTCTCCTGTCACTTCCTCATCGCTGGTGGATGTCACCTGTAGACGGGGGGGGGGGGGGCAGTGTTTACAGGAAGAGGAAGGGGGTGTAGGTTTAAATGGGGGCAGTGTGTAAAAGAAGGGGGGTGTAGCATTAAAGGAGGGCAGTGCATGTAGGAAGGGGGGCGTAGTGTTAAAGGGGGGGTGTGAGTGAAGGATGGGGTGCAGTGTGCAAAGGAAGGGGGGTTAAATAAGGGCAGTGTGTATAGGAAGGGGGCGTGGTGTTAAGGGGAGGAGTATGAGTGAAGGATGGAGGGCAGTGCATGCAGGAAGGGGGGCGTAGTGTTAAAGGGGGGGGTGTGTGAAGGATGGGGGGCAGTGTGTATAGGAAGGGGGTGTAGGGTTAACGGGAGCAGTGTGTATAGGAAGGGGGTGTAGAGTTAAAGGGGGGCAGTGCATGCAGGAAGGGGTGTAGCGTTAAAGGGGGGAGTGTGTGAAGGATGGGGGGCAGTATGTACAGAAGGGGGGTGTAGAGATAAATGGGAGCAGTGTGTATAGAAAGGGGGTGTAGAGTTAAAGGGGGGGATGAGTGTGTGAAGGATGGGGGGCAGTGTGTACAGAAGGGGGGTGTAGAGATAAATGGGAGCAGTGTGTATAGGAAGGGGGTGTAGATTTAAAGGGGGGAGGAGTGTGTGAAGGATGGGGGGCAGTGTGTACAGAAGGGGGGGTGTAGGGATAAATGGGAGCAGTGTGTTTAGGAAGGGGGTGTATAGTTAAAGAGGGGGAGTGTGTGAAGGATGAGGGGCAGTGTGTACAGAAGGGGGGGATGTGTAGGGATAAATGGGAGCAGTGTGTATAGGAAGGGGATGTAGTGTTAAGGGGGGGGAGTGTGTGAAGGATGGGGGGCAGTGTGTACAGAAGGGGGGTGTAGGGATAAATGGGAGCATTGTGTATAGGAAGGGGGTGTAGAGTTAAAGGGGGGCAGTGCGTGCAGGAATGGGATGTAGTGTTAAGGGGGGGAGTGTGTGAAGGATGGGGGGCAGTGTGTACAGAAGGGGGGTGTAGAGATAAATGGGAGCAGTGTGTATAGGAAGGGGGTGTAGAGTTAAAGGGGGGAGTGTGTGAAGGATGAGGGGCAGTGTGTACAGAAGGGGGGGATGTGTAGGGATAAATGGGAGCAGTGTGTATAGGAAGGGGATGTAGTGTTAAGGGGGGGGAGTGTGTGAAGGATGGGGGGCAGTGTGTACAGAAGGGGGGTGTAGGGATAAATGGGAGCATTGTGTATAGGAAGGGGGTGTAGAGTTAAAGGGGGGCAGTGCGTGCAGGAATGGGATGTAGTGTTAAGGGGGGGAGTGTGTGAAGGATGGGGGGCAGTGTGTACAGAAGGGGGGTGTAGAGATAAATGGGAGCAGTGTGTATAGGAAGGGGGTGTAGAGTTAAAGGGGGGAGTGTGTGAAGGATGGGGGGCAGTGTGTACAAAAGGGGGTGTGTAGGGATAAATGGGAGCAGTGTGTATAGGAAAGGGGTGTATAGTTAAAGGGGGGGTGTGAGTGAAGGATTGGGGGCAGTGTGTACAGAAGGTGGGGTGTAGGGATAAATGGGAGCAGTGTGTATAGGGAGGGGGTGTAGAGTTAAAGGGGGGAGTGTGTGAAGGATGGGGGGGCAGTGTGTACAGGAAGGGGGTGTAGGGATAAAGGGGGGCAGTGTGTATAGGAAGGGGGTGTAGAGTTAAAGAGGGGGAGTGTGTGAAGGATGGGGGGCAGTGTGTACAGGAAGGGGGTGTAGGGATAAAGGGGGGCAGTGTGTATAGGAAGGGGGTGTAGAGTTAAAGAGGGGGAGTGTGTGAAGGATGGGGGGCAGTGTGTACAGGAAGGGGGGTGTCATTATGTGCAGGAAGGGGGGCAATGTGTACAGTTTTTTTTTGGGGGGGGGTGCAAGTGGGTGGTATTGCCTGGGGCGCAAAATTGTCTAGCACCGGTCCTGATTGCCAGCAATGTTTTTTTTTTTTTTCAGCTGTCAGCAGGGAAGCCCACTGACGATGATTCATTGGTTGTTTTGGATGCCGCCGTCGGCTTCCCATCCCCGCTCCATAACCACCAGCTATTCACTGTGTCCTGATTGGGCAAAGCCTGTCCAATCAGGGCTCAGAATGCATTGTGCAGCACTCAGTGCATTGCAGGGCTTTTGGCGAGGCGAGGCGAGGCGAACACCCACCAAACATCCTGCCAATTCGGGTGTTCAGGCCAAACTTTTTCTAGTGAAATATCACCACGAACATCAGACCAATAATTCTATCAGCAGAGCTCCTCTGTACTTCTACAGTGGTGAGCTGTGAAGGCTTTGAAGTGGATGAATAGTAAAAGTGACGTAATTTGTCACCGTCACACGGTGTGCTCAATTTTACAGTGTGACACGTTAGGTATCTCTGTACTTGGAGTGACATCATCTTTTATATCCTACAAAAAAATGGGTTATGTATTGTGGTTTCTTTTTATTTTTTTTTTTTTTTTGCATTCAAGTGTATTTTTTCCCCCAAAAATGTGTTTAAAAAACCACTGTGCAATTACTGTGTGACGTAAAAAATGGCAACACCCACCAATTTATTCTCTAGGGCCTCTGCTTTAAAAATATATATATTATGTTTGGGGGGTTCTAAGTAATTTTTCTAACTAAAGAAATATTGTTAGATGTGAACAAAAAGTGGCAGAAAAAGTCTTCAAGTGGTTAAACTCTAATTACAGCTTGTCCTTCTGAGCAGATGGGGCTCCTCTGAGCAGATGGGGTCCTTCTGAACACATGGGGCCCCTCCGAGCATGCTCCTCTGACCACATGGGGCTCCTCTAAGCAAATGGGGCCCCAATGAGCACACGAGGACCCTCTGAGCACATGGGGCTCCTCTAAGCACCTGGGCCCCTCTGAGCACGTCCCTCTAAGCACATGGGGCCCTCTCTAAGCACATGGGGCTCCTCTGACCACATGGGGCCCTCTCTAAGCACCTGGGCCCCTCTGAGTACACACGGCCCCTGCAGCATTGGTGAATTCTCCTCTCGGATTTTCCACTCGTTGTGCTGATTATAAAGCCGGCCGGTCCCCTGTAGAGGAGTCAGTCAGATCCACACAGCGCAGGATGGAGAGACGGGTAAGAGGATATGCCAGGGCGGGTGTGATGTACGATAAATACCCCGGGAAGAATGTGGGGAGGATTTATAACACTTACTGTGCAATAGTCACTGATATTCCCGGTAATGTCTGTAATCGGTGTGAAATGTCAGCTTCTATCTGTTGCCCCTCATGGGGTAAATGTAACATTCCCTGACTTGTCATCCTAGGAGAAAATCACCTTCAGAATATTTCACCAGATGGATTTGGTATTTCGGCCTCTTAGGACCTCCCTGTATGTCTGCTGGTTGAAGTGGCTGTACTGGGGTGATCCATGCAGCTGGCAGGGGCCACAAATCCCAGCCGGTGATGGAGTTTCATGTAGAAGTGATCAGTGCAGCTCTACAGCCACCCAATCCCTTCCACAGGGTGCGGCAAGGGAATCCAAGTGTGTTTAATTAGCACCTTATCAGCCCCAGAACCCATGTAATTATATGTGTAAAGGGATGAGGTGACAACCCTAGGAGGAAGGTATGTCCTCCATGCCCCCCATGATATATGAAAGGAAGCATCAAGGATTTTGTCACTTTGTTTGGGTTTGTTTGTTGCTTGAACCCAAATCGGATCACACCAGTCTCAGACTGATCACACCAATCTCAGACTGATCACACCGGTCTCAGACTGATCACACCGATCTCAGACTGATCACACCGGTCTCAGACTGATCACACCGGTCTCAGACTGATCACACCGATCTCAGACTGATCACACCGGTCTCAGACTGATCACACCGGTCTCAGACTGATCACACCGATCTCAGACTGATCACACCGGTCTCAGACTGATCACACTGGTCTCAGACTGATCACACCGGTCTCAGACTGATCACACCAATCTCAGACTGATCACACCGGTCTCAGACTGATCACACCGGTCTCAGACTGATCACACCGGTCTCAGACTGATCACACCGGTCTCAGACTGATCACACCAATCTCAGACTGATCACACCGGTCTCAGACTGATCACACCAATCTCAGACTGATCACACCGGTCTCAGACTGATCACACCGGTCTCAGACTGATCACACCGATCTCAGACTGATCACACCGATCTCAGACTGATCACACCGGTCTCAGACTGATCACACCGGTCTCAGACTGATCACACCGGTCTCAGACTGATCACACCGATCTCAGACTGATCACACCGGTCTCAGACTGATCACACCGGTCTCAGACTGATCCGATGCTTTTGAGGGCAGAGGAGAGATTCAGGGTCTAATGGGTCTCAAATCTCTCCATAAGAGAGGGAAATGATACATTGTGGCCACTAGATAAAGCTGACGATCCCCTCCATACAGAGTCCCCCCCTCCCCCCAGATTGGAGATTTTACAGATCTTTATTGCCACCTTTTGGCCTGACAAAGAAATACAATAATTGTTCCCAAGTTCTGATTCTTTGGGATTTTACTGATTTTATACTGTCACATGAGTGTCACACTTTACTGCATTGTCCTAAATAAAACCTTCTCAGGGCTGTGAGGTGTGATCTGTATGGGGCAGTGCTCGGGTTGTGTGTCCCCATATCAGCACCATTTCCTATCTGTAAGGCTGCTGGATGATGCACTTTGCATGCAGTTCTCTGGGTGATGCACTTTTCATGCCATCATCACACTGTAAACTGTCATCCTGATGATGCGCTTTTCATGCAGTTCTCACACTATGTAATGCAGCCAGGGTAATGCACTTTGCATGCCGTCATATCACTGTGTACTGCAGCCAGGGTAATGCACTTTGCATGCCGTTCTCACACTGTGTACTGCAGCCAGGGTAATGCACTTTGCATGCCGTCATCACACTGTATACTGTCATCTGGATGATGCATTTTGCATGCCGTCATCACACTGTGTGCTGCAGCTGGAATATGAACTTTGCATTTCATCATTGCATTGTGTACTTTCATCTGGGTAATGCACTTTGCATGCCGCTCTCACACTGTGTACTGGCTTTGGGTAATGCGCTTTGCATGCTGTTCTCACACTGGGTACTGCAGCCAGGGTAATGCACTTTGCTTGCCATCATCACACTGTATACTGTCATCTGGGTGATGCGCTTTGCATGCTGTTATCACACTGTGCACTGGCTTTGGGTGATGCGCTTTGCATGCCGTCATCACACTGTGTGCTGCAGCCGGAATATGAACTTTGCATTCCATCTTTGCACTGTGTACTTTCATCTGGGTAATGCACTTTGCATGCCATCATCACACTGTGTACTGCATTCTGGATGATGCACTTTGCATGCCGTTCTTACACTGTGCACTGGCTTTGGGTGATGCGCTCTGCATGCCGTCATCACACTGTGTACTGACTCTGGGTGATGCGCTTTGCATGCCGTTATCACACTTTGTACTGGCTTTGGGTGATGCACTTTGCATGCCGTTATCACACTGTGCACTGGCTTTGGGTGATGCACTTTGCATGCCGTTATCACACTGTGCACTGGCTTTGGGTGATGCACTTTGCATGCCGTTATCACACTGTGCACTGGCTTTGGGTGATGCGCTTTGCATGCCATTATCACACTTTGTACTGGCTTTGGGTGATGCACTTTGCATGCCGTTATCACACTGTGCACTGGCTTTGGGTGATGCACTTTGCATGCCGTTATCACACTGTGCACTGGCTTTGGGTGATGCACTTTGCATGCCGTTATCACACTGTGCACTGGCTTTGGGTGATGCGCTTTGCATGCCGTTATCACACTTTGTACTGGCTTTGGGTGATGCGCTTTGCATGCCGTTATCACACTTTGTACTGGCTCTGGGTGATGCGCTTTGCATGCCGCCATCATACTTCGTACTGCCAAAAATATCCCCCCCCCCCACTTACTTTCTTGGACTCCTTATCCCTGACATCTCTGTGGCCCCCTCTGAGGGTAGGGAGGTCAGGACGTCATGTGGAGGCTTCAGGAACAATAGAAATAGGCTACAGGCAGAGGGAACTGCCAGCCTCCCCAGCCTTCACCAGATCTCTATGGAAGGTTGGGGGGGGGATCTCAACAGAGATATTCAGACACCTTCCAATCTTCCACATTGAGCCTCTTTTCCAGTGGAATGATACGTTCATACTTACCAATGTTTCATTCCCGCTCTCTGGTTTCATTCCTGGAGGCCCACTTAGACCCCAACAACTTACCGGAATGCCCTACCTGGACCCCACTGACTTAGGTGAGCGACCCACTGAAACACCACCTCTAAATATGTGGGGACCACCCACTCCCAGCCCCTGATCACTGCAGGGAATACCTCATGGAGTTATGGTGTGTGCAATGTAACTCCGATAAGAAGGATCCTGTGATCCTGAGATATTGCCCGGGACACAGCATCATTGGGACCGCCCCGAAAAATCTGGGATAGTTGGCATCTACACACGATGATCTTTCCATGTTATTGTTGCACATATGCTGAAAGTATGGTCAATAATTCCAATGTGCGAAGGGATCGGACCGGGTGAAACCAGAATTATTTTTATTGAAAACGTTTCTGCAATTACAAGGACATGAGTGAGGTATGATGACCTTTTCATTCTGAGGGACACAGCACAGCTATTCTGTTCATACATACTATTACATATCTATACATATATATATATATATATATATATATATATATATATATATAATATCAACATTCTCATATATAGGAATAAAGTCCTCATAGAAAATAATAACCAATTAAACATGTGCTTATATGTTGTTACTCCTTCTGCATTACAGTGGTCTCATAATACAATCTAATATAAGATATAAACACATAACACTATAATACCCACATTCCTGGTACACTGTAGTCATGTGATGCTACAGTGTGACCCACTAACATTTGTGCAGTATGTTATTCTATCACACAGTAGTGACAGGAGCCTTTGCTGATCACAGGGATGTAAATTAAATTAATTTCGCCCTGTTTATAACCATAAATATACTCCTTCTTACCTGCAATTACAAGGACATGAGTGAGGTATGATGACCTTTTTATTCTGAGGGACACAGCACAGCTATTCTGTCCCCCAGGAACAAAAGATCTAACTTTTTGTTCCTCCCATGCCTTGCTTGCAGTTGAACTTTATGCTTTGTGCTGCCATCTACTGGTAAATTAATAGAAATGCCATAAAACGGAAATGTGTTTTTTTTTATGGGTACCTGACATCCCTTACATTATCCTTCTATGACTTTTAGGCCACTCTCACACAGGGTTGTTTTAGCTATAGTTCATCCTTCCCAGAGCTTAGTGTGCCCAGGAGGGACAAGTGCAGCCGATGTTTGGACAAGGTCATCCAGCACCTCCCCCTCACTACCAGATGGAGTCTGCAGTAGAGTCCCCCTTTACATCAGATGTCTCCATGCTCCTGAGTTGTTGCCCCACCATTTCCTCCTTGTACTAGAAGATTGGTATATACAGCGTGTCCTTCCTTTCTCCAGTCATGTGACAAGTCATATGACAGAGGGAGAGTGGAAGGACACAGCCTCCCTCCTTCCTCAGCAGTGCAGAGCTGAGACTGAGGACAGTTCTCAGTCTCAGCACCGGTTCTTTTCCATCCCAGGCAGGCTGGAGAGAGGAGAAGTCCTTCCTTTCTCTGGTCATGTGACAAGTCATATGACAGAGGGAGAGTGGAAGGTCACAGCCTCCCTCCGTCCTCAGCAGTGCAGAGCTGAGACTGAGGACAGTTCTCAGTCTCAGTGCCGGTGTTCCGTGAGAATTACCTACCCGTGAGAAAAACCTACCCTCGTCACTTCCGGTTGCACGGCACTGTGTGTAATGCGGCGGTTACATTAAAACAGCTGTGCTGCAATACGAGTCATCTCCACTCCTTTCCCTGTGACTTCTCTCATCTCGGCTAGTAAATATAAAAGCGGCTCTCGCCTCCGTGATTTATCTTTTCATACACCCGCCGCCGCTTTTATATTTACTAGCCGAGATGAGAGAAGTCACAGGGAAAGGAGCGGAGATGACTCGTATTGCACCCGAGATGTTTTAATGTAACCGCCGCTCGCTAGGTTTTTTTCACGGAACACAGTTACAATTTCATACTAGTGCGCATGCGCACTAGTCTGCTCCTCAGCTCTTACATTACGTTTCCCGGGCTGTGAGCATGCGCACTGCTGCGCTGCTCAGCTGTTCCTGTCCGGAAGTGACGAGGGTAGGTTTTTCTCACGGGGTAGGTAATTCTCACGTTACACCGGTTCTTTTCCATGCCATGCAGACTGGAGAGAGGAGAAGTCCTTCCTTTCTCCAGTCATGTGACAAGTCATATGACAGAGGGAGAGTGGAAGGACAGAGCCTCCCTCCTTCCTCAGCAGTGCAGAGCTAAAACTGAGGACAGTTCTGAGTCTCAGTGCCGGCTCTTTTCCATCCCATGCAGGCTGGAGAGAGGAGAAAGCTGAATTCTCCCTATAGCCGCAACTATCAGCCACTGCTCCTTCTGACAGGAGTGACACTGCACTCACCCTGTCAGTAAGGAGCGGAACAAGCGGCCAACTCAGCAGCACCCCTTGTCAACACAGTGCCTGGGGCAGTTGTCTACTCGCAACCACCCCCCCCCACCCCCTGTCCCAGCCTTGAGTGCATCATCCAGAAGACCTGCATTCTAGACTGTCACCCATGAACATACAGGGCCCTAAACAATGATGCCACTCTGTACAGGGTTCAACCCCCTCCTGCCACAAACTCAACTTTGATAGGCTGACTGCACTGGGGCTAGATGCCGAACATGTCCCTCCCCCATCCCACAAGGTTCACTAATACACCAGGTGGGATGCACTGCCACTGGATGGCCCCATGTACAAGTCTAACTCAATCTAGTTTTGGCTAGAGTAGGGGGAGATGCAACATTTCCATCAGGCTATCATTGTCTGTGATTGGGCAGCATGTCACTTACTTCCTGCAACCTCTGTATAGGAAATGGGGTGAGTGGTCATTGTTCTGGAACACTTACCATGTCTCCATTACTTGGCTTTGGACTCAGTATGTAATGTATGATACGTTTGTGCTGACATCTAGTGGCATTAGGTGTAACTAGAACTTGTAATTTTGAGTCTGTAAAATGGTACAATCCAGATTCCTTGCATGTTGGGGTTGGTTGGTTTAGTCCTTAGCTAGACTCTTCCGTTTTTCCTCATGTTCCCTCAGTAAGGTACCAGCCTTCATAGTGGGTACAATTCATAGAAGATCATTGTCCCTTTATACGTTGATTTGACCGGTGAAGTCCCTTGTATTGCATTTGGATTAAACTGCGGGGTCTTATTGGAGAGTTAAGCTGTCGGTGGAGGGTGTTCCTTTTTCAGCAGGTGATCATACTGGCTGGATGGACCAAGGTCTAAAGGCAGAACATCAATGTTTAAAGTAGTGCTTGAAACAGAACAGGTATTCCCAGGGCAGGAAGGTACAGAAAATAAAACAGATCCAAGACATCTGACCCATCCCCCCTTTCTAATTATGATTATGTTTCTGTATTTCAGACGTCTGTAGAGTGAATGGCGGCTCCCGCTAATGTCTCCAGGATCTTTATCCTGAGTGGGATTCCAGAGCTTGAAGATCATCAGAACTTTCTTGCCTTTCCTCTCTGTCTCCTCTATGTTGTGGCATTAATGGGCAATCTCACCATCTTGGTCATTATTAGGACAGAAGACAGCTTCCACCAGCCAATGTACATATTATTGGCCATGTTGGCTATGACGGACATTGGGGTGTCCCTCACCACGCTGCCCACAGTCCTCGGCATCTTCTGGTTTGACTATTACCAGATCAATCTGGACTCTTGCCTCACTCAGATGTATTTTCTTCATACATTTGCCGCCATGGAGTCTGGAGTCCTGGTGGTCATGGCAGTAGACAGGCTCATCGCCATATGGGACCCTTTGAGGTATTCCGCTATCTTAACCAATCCACTCATAGGCAAAATTGGACTTGGGATTGTTTTGCGGGGTCTCTGTGTGGTTTTTCCGATTCCATTCCTTACCAGACGGTTTCCATTCAATAGGAGTCACTTCTTGTCCCATTCATATTGTCTCCACCAAGACGTCATCAGGGTGGCAGGAGCAGATACCACAGTCAACAGCATCTACGGTCTAGTGGCCGTCCTCATGACCAAGGGGGTGGACTCCATGTTTATCGTCATCTCTTATATACTGATTCTCAAAGCCGTTCTGGACATTAAAGCCAACTCAGCTCGTCTGAAGGCCTTCAGCACTTGTGTTTGCCATATTTGTGCCGTGCTCCTATTCTATATCCCTCTCATTGGGCTCTCGGTAGTCCATCGGTTTGGGAAGAACTCTTCCCACCTCTTACCCATCCTGATGGCAGATGTATACCTTCTAGTTCCTCCAGTGATCAACCCGGTCATCTATAGTATAAAGACCAAACCGATCCGACAGAAGATTGCTAAGGTCTTCAATCGCCAGAAAATCAGAACTCTGGATAATAGAATTGCCGTTCTGAAAGTCTAGGCGGTCCCTGCCGGCTTTGAGACTATCTCAGGGTGATAGATGGAGGAGATGTAATCTCTCTAACATTATGACATTTAGGGTTGCACAGTGCACCGGGTGTCATAAAGGGCATTTCCAAAATAATTTATATTTTTTTCTCCTTTTTTTTTTTTTGTAGCCCACACCCTCAAGACGGGTTTTTTAATTGGTGAGAAAAGTGGACCACACCCATGTAAGAGTCACCCTAAAATATTGTTGTTACAATGTAAACAACCTGTCATGAATGGCTTTCCATTCATAAACAGCTTGCTTACAGTTGTGATCTGCGATTGGCTCACAGCAATCACATGGTACCTGGCGACCTCTACCATGTGATTAGCTGTAGCCAATCACAGATCACAACCATAAGAAAGCTGTACGTGAATGGGTAACCCATTCATGACAGATTAAAACGATTGCTTATACAGTGATTATCAAAAACAAAAATCCCTGATCTATACTGAATTATGGTGGCGCTGAGCTACTCTGAGGACAGAATGTAAAAAAAAAATAATAATAATAATAAAAAAGAAAATAAAATATTAAAGAAAGGAAAAAAAAAAGATGTTTGAAAAATGTAATTTAACCTATTTTTTTTTTCTATATACTGTCACCAGTCAGTGTCCCTGATCACTGCTACACCAGTGATATGGTAAAAACATGTGCTTAATCCTCTTAAAAGTCAGAAAGTATGAAGAGTTCAACACATAAGCAGCGCTCAGCAAACCCAATAAAAGAGTCCACATATAGAGTCCACCTTTGTGAATGAGACAAAATCCACAGGAGAATAATATCCACGGATGAAGACACAAGAAAAGACTTCCACCACACCACGTGTCCCCCTTAGGTATTGCTCACTCACCAGAACTCTTTGTAAGGAGAGCCTTTAAATATCCTCCAGATACACCGGATGCCGACCACTTTGCGATCCTCAGGCACAGAATCTCCCCAATCTGCATACCATACACTAAGCGATCCACATACTCCAGCACAATCCAGTATATCGGCAGTAAATACATAAGTAAAAGAAGGGGCTCATAGGGCAGTATGTCAACATAAATTTTATTGTTAAAAAATCCACCCTAACCCTCAATCTATGCACTTACAGCAATCTAAAACAAAACTCTCATAGTACAAACAAATCAGCTGATCGAGACCTCACCGCTCCGCTCCTCTGTAACACTGTACCGATCTCAGCCCTCAGCTTACAATCGGCAGGACG
Source organism: Pelophylax lessonae (assembly GCF_965119305.1). Classification (NCBI taxonomy): domain Eukaryota; kingdom Metazoa; phylum Chordata; class Amphibia; order Anura; family Ranidae; genus Pelophylax; species Pelophylax lessonae. Next base: position 750,520,330 of record NC_138769.1, on the reverse strand, counting down.
TGGAGGTGCGTCTCTTGCAGCTAATCAGTGATGTTGTCTGGGTGTCTGCATGCTCAAGCCCTGACATGTTTCGCCATTACACTGGCTTCTACGGAGGTCTGAGGACTGAGATCGGTACAGTGTTACAGAGGAGCGGAGCGGTGAGGTCTCGATCAGCTGATTTGTTTGTACTATGAGAGTTTTGTTTTAGATTGCTGTAAGTGCATAGATTGAGGGTTAGGGTGGATTTTTTAACAATAAAATTTATGTTGACATACTGCCCTATGAGCCCCTTCTTTTACTTATGTATTTACTGCCGATATACTGGATTGTGCTGGAGTATGTGGATCGCTTAGTGTATGGTATGCAGATTGGGGAGATTCTGTGCCTGAGGATCGCAAAGTGGTCGGCATCCGGTGTATCTGGAGGATATTTAAAGGCTCTCCTTACAAAGAGTTCTGGTGAGTGAGCAATACCTAAGGGGGACACGTGGTGTGGTGGAAGTCTTTTCTTGTGTCTTCATCCGTGGATATTATTCTCCTGTGGATTTTGTCTCATTCACAAAGGTGGACTCTATATGTGGACTCTTTTATTGGGTTTGCTGAGCGCTGCTTATGTGTTGAACTCTTCATACTTTCTGACTTTTAAGAGGATTAAGCACATGTTTTTACCATTTTGATTATTTTAAAGCAGCAGCTATATGCCCGGTTAACGTATTTATATCTGGCATATTGTTTTATGTTTATTTTTTCCTGAGCGCGGGGTGATTGCGATAATATTCAGTTATTGTCATTATTATCTCAGTCTGTGTTTATTACACCAGTTATATGATTAATCTAATGACAGTATGTAAAAAAAAAAAAAAAAATTGTATTTAATTTTTTAATGTCACAAAAAATTACCACAACTGTTATGCCTTTGTCTTATTTGCAAAAAGTGGTGATTTTGGGAGGTATTTGTACCGTCCTGGCATTTTAGGGTCTCAAAAAATGAGATAGTCCGTTGTTACATCAGGATTGATCATTTCTTAGATTAATATCCCATAGTTTGGAGACTTTATAACTTTCACACACACCAATCAATATACATTTATTGGGATTTTTTTGTTTTGTTTTACCAAAGACATGTAACAGAATACATTTTGTCCAAAATGTATAAAGAAATGTAATTTTATTGGATATGTTTTATAACAGAAAGTAGAAAATATTGTTTTATTTTCATAATTTCTAGTCTTTTTTCCATTTGTATATAAAAAAAAAAATTAAAACCCACAGAGGTGATCAAATACCACGAAAAGAAAGCTTTATTTGTGTGAAAAAATGATGTAAATGTCATTTGGGTACAGCTTTGTATAACTGCACAATTACCAGTTAAAGTAGCCCAGTGCTGAATAGCAAAATATGTCCTGGTCATGGGGGGAATCCTTCCAGAGATCAATTAGTTGAAGAGGACCTGGCACCCGCTCTATGGACTCCAGGAAAAAAATCTTCATTATAAAAAAAAAATCCCAATTTCTCCATGCTCAGGTGAAAGTGTCCCCTACTTCCTCCTCTGTCCAGTCCTGGAGATCCTCTTCAAGGCAGAACTACACTTTGTCCTTCTACTCATTTCCTGCTATCCCACCTGTCACTGACATGCTCCTCCAGGGGGCGCCTCATGAGCATTAAAGAATAGACCATGGAAATACTGGCGTAGCGTCAGTTTTCAGTGCCTGGGCCAAGGCAAGTCATCTGTGTCCCCTAACCTGTAGACTTTTACCCCCTCTAGATTCCTCCACTCTGATCACACATCCAGAATGGTTTAGAGTTAGGGTTTGGGGTTAGGGGTTAGAGTTAGGGATGGGGTTAGGTTTAGTATTTGGGGTTAGAGTTAGGGTTGGGGATTAGAGTTAGGATTAGGGCTAGGGTCAGGTTCAGGGTTTGGGATTAGGGGTTAGAGTTAGGGTTGGGGTTAGAGTTAGGGCTGGGTCTAGGGTTAGGGATTAGGGTTGGGGTTTGGGGTTAGAGTTAGGGTTAGGGCTAGGGTTAGGGGTTAGAGTTGGGGTTAGGGGTTAGAGTTGGGGTTAGGGGTCAGAGTTAGGGTTAGAGTCAGGGTTTGGGGTTAGTTAGGGTTAGGGCTGGGGCTAGGGGGGTAGTGTTTGAGGCTAGAGTCAGGATTAGGGCTAGGGTTAGGGTTTGGGGTTAGGGGTTAGAGTTAGGGCTAGGGTTAGAGGTTTGAGATACGGTTTGGGGTTAGAGCTTGGTTTAGGGCTAGGGCTAGGGTTGGGCTTAGGGTTTGGGGTTAGAGTTAGGGTTTAGGGGTTAGAGTTGGGGTTTGGGGTTAGAGTTAGGGCTAGGGGTTAGGGTTTGGGTTAGAGTTAACAGTAGGGGTTAGGGTTTGGGGTTAGAGTTAGGGCTGGGGCTAGGGTTAGGGTTGGGGTTAGAGTTAGGGCTAGGGTTAGGGATTAGGGTTGGGGTTTGGGGTTAGAGTTAGGGTTAGGGCTAGGGGTTAGAGTTGGGGTTAGGGGTTAGAGTTAGGGTTAGGGGTCAGAGTTAGGGTTAGAGTCAGGGTTTGTGGTTAGAGTTAGGGTTAGGGCTGGGGCTAGGGGGATAGGGTTTAAGGTTAGAGTCAGGATTAGGGCTAGGGTTAGGTTTAGGGTTTGGGGTTTAGAGTTAGGGTTGGGGGTTAGGGGTTAGAGTTAGGGATGGGGTTAGATTTAGTATTTGGGGTTAGGGTTGGGGATTAGGGTTTGAGGTTAGGGGTTAGAGTTAGGGTTGGGGGCCAGGGTTAGGGGTTAGAGTTAGGGTTTTGGATTAGAGTTAGGATTAGGGCTAGGGTTAGGTTCAGGGTTTGGGATTAGGGGTTAGAGTTACGGTTTGGGGTTAGAGTTAGGCTTAAGGCTTTGGGTAGGGTTAGGGGTTAGGGTTGGGTTTAGGGTTTTGGGTTAGAGTTAGGGCTGGGGCTAGCGTTAGGGGATAGGGTTGGGGTTAGGGTTTGGGGTTAGTGTTAGGGCTAGGGTAAGGGGTTAGAGTTGGGGCTAGGGGTTAGAGTTAGGGCCAGGGTTTGGGGTTAGAGTTAGGGCTGGGGCTAGGGTTAAGGGGTTAGGGTTTGAGGTTAAATTCAGGATTAGGGCTAGGGTTAGGGTTAGAGTTAGGGTTTGGGGTTAGAGTTAGGGTTAGGGCTGAGGCTAGGGGGATAGGGTTTGAGGCTAGAGTCAGGATTAGGGCTAGGATTAGGGTTTGGGGTTTAGAGTTAGGGTTTGGGGTTAGGGGTTAGATTTAGTATTTGGGGTTAGAGTTAGGGTTGGGGATTAGGGTTTGAGTTTAGGGTTAGGGGTTCAAGTTAGGGTTGGGGGTGGGGGCCAGGGTTAGGGGTTAGAGTTAGGGTTTTGGATTAGGGTTAGGATTAGGGCTAGGGTCAGGTTCAGGGTTTGGGATTAGGGGTTAGAGTTATGGTTTGGGGTTAGAGTTAGGCTTAGGGTAGGGTTAGGGGTTAGAGTTGGGCTTAGGGTTTGGGGTTAGGGTTAGGGGTTAGAGTTAGGGGTTAGAGTTGGGATTAGGGGTTAGAGTTAGGGCCAGGGTTTGGGGTTAGAGTTAGGGCTGGGGCTAGGGTTAAGGGGTTAGGGTTTGAGGTTAGATTCAGGATTAGGGCTAGGGTTAGGGTTGGCGGTTAGAGTTTGGGGTTGGAGTTAGGGTTAGGGGTTAGAGTTGGGGTTAGAGTTAGGGTCAAGGTTTGAGGTTAGAGTTAGGGTTAGGGCTAGGGTTAAGGGGTTAGGGTTTGAGGTTAGTCAGAATTAGGGTTAGGGTTAGGGTTAGGGTTTGGGGTTAGAGTCAGGATTAGGGTTGGTGTTGGGGTTAGGGTTTGGGGTTAGAGTTAGGGTTAGGGCTAGGGTTAGGGGTTAGAGTTGGGGTTAGAGTTAGGTCCAGGGTTTGGGGTTAGAGTTAGGGTTAGGGCTGTGGCTAGGGTTAAGGGGTTAGGGTTTGAGGTTAGAATCAGGATTAGGGTTAGGGTTGGGGTTAAGGTTTGGGGTTAGAGTTAGAATTATGAATAGGGTTAGGGTTTTCCCTTGAAGGTCAATGTCAGGACTTAGGGATAGGGTTAGAGACCTCCCACAGGTCAAAGGTCAGGAGGTGTAGCTTCTCTCCATCCAAGTGTGCTTGCCTACTGTACTATGAGATGGCAATTCCTCTTTATGGAGAGATCTTGGGTTTACCTCCGCCCTAGACCGGAAGTGACACCATGATGTCACTCTAGTCCTCCAAGGCCATAGAGGCGATCAGAAACTGGCCTCTGGTAACCTCTACTGTCAGATCTTTTTTGGACTTTTTTGGACCAGTAAAAGCGGTAAGCCTGAGAAACACCAGCTAGCAGTGGGAGGAGGGGGGGGGGGCTCCTTCGGAAAATGATCCAGCAGGTAATTATTCGTTTGGAACACTTTAATTGGAAAGAGAATAGCCAGCTTTTTCTGTAGACCTCAATGTTTATTTTAAGCCCTAAAGAAAGAGGAGTCCTTGTTCCCCTGAAACGCGTTGGTTCGATGCAGTTGTTTCTATTTTCTCAACTCCCCTTTCTCTAACTCACCTTTCAACTTGTATATTATTGGACACAAGGCGCTCCTTTCTCCTCCTACTTTTCCAAGTCTACATGCAGAAACAACCTTAAGGTCATATTAAAAGGCATCAGACCAAACCCCAAAAAGGCCCACCAGCGCCATCCACAAACTGGGAGCAAACCATCGGAAGGGACTTCTTCCTGCTCGCCCACTGTAAGAGAAGCTCAGTTGGAAACCAGATGGCCATGTTCATGCTCATAATTATGGGCAAAGGCTCAATACAGAATGGGCATTGGCGGGAATGCACACAAACGTATTAGTGTGTGCACAAGAAACGTGCATATGCGCATGCGCACGAGCACGTGCAAACGTGCACTCACTGGTGCCAAACGGCCTATTTAAGCTGTACTATGAACTATGGCATGAACAGATTGCTGAGTGGTCTTCAGCTAGTTCCTGTTTACCTGTGCCTTGACCTGCGATATCTGCCTACCCATGCTTGCCCTTGACCTATCTCTGAAATTCCCGCCTGCCTATTGTGACCTCGGCTTGTACTCTGACTCTGCTCCTGTCTTGTGCTTCTGTGCCTTGCTGCCTGACTGTGTACCGATTCTGGCCTGTATCCTAAATCTGCTTCTGTCTTATGTTTCTGTACCTTCGCTGCGCGGCTGCTGATGACCTCTTGGCTTGTGTCCTGGCTACGCTCCTACCTGCTGATCCACCTTTATCGTGTTCCAGTTCCTGGTTCCCATCTGGTGATCCACGGTCATCTGTTTCCTGCAAACCTCATCTGGCGCTGCCTGTTATACTGGCCCTCTTACCACTCTATGTCCTCACACCTCCTGTCAGCACTACCAGGGGTGTTGGACAAGAGGTGCAAGAGAAGCCCCCTCTCCAGCTCCAGTGACTGGTCAAGTCAGTCCAGCCCTAACAAGTCACTTCCCTACTCCTCCGGGAACCTCTGCCTACCGCTACTGCTGTCCCTGACAGGCGCATATCCCGTCCCTACACTAGCCACTTGCAAAATGCACACCAAAACCCGGGGACTTAAAAAGACCCTTCGTGACCCAAGATGGTCTACAGGACCCAGCATAGCCACCTCATCTGGCGCTGCCTGTTATACTGATCCTCATACCACTCTGTGTCTTCACACCTCCTGTCAGCACTACCACGGGTGTTGGACAGGAGGTGCAAGAGAAGCCCCCTCTCCATCTCCATCTCCATCTCCACCATGTACGTAACACCCACCCATGACTAGTGACTGGTCAAGTCAGTCCATTCCTAACAAGTTACTTCCCTTCTCCTCCAGAACCTCTGTCTACCGCTAGTGCTGTCCCTGACAGACGCATATCCTGTCCCTACACTAGCCACTCACGAAAAGTGCACCAAAATCCTGGTACTTAAAAAGACCCTTTGTGACCCAAGATGGTCTACAGGACCCAGCATAGCCACCTCATCTGGCGCTGCCTGTTACACTGACCCTCATACCACTCTGTGTCTTCACACCTCCTGTCATCACTTCCAGGGGCGTTGGACAAAAGGTGCAAGAGAAGCCCCCTCTCAATCTCCATCTCCACCATGTACGTAACACCCACCCATGACCAGTGACTGGTCAAGTCAGTCCAGGCCTAACAAGTTGTTTCCCTACTCCTCCGGAACCTCTGCCTACCGCTAGTGCTGTCCCTGACAGGCGGATATCCTGTCCCTACACTAGCCACTCGCGAAATGCACACAAAAACCCGGGGACTTAAAAAGACTCTACTTGACCCAAGATGGTCTACAGGACCCAGCATAGCCAACCGAGGTGGAGACCGAGGATATCATAGAGAAACCCAGTTTCTGTGGACTCCCTCCTCCAGCTGCATTTCTGTTCTGGACCCGAGCCCCCTGCAGTGGAGAATGTGAACAGTTGGGTATGTTGGGTTGATGACATCAAGAGTGATGTCACCAGGTGACCCCGCCCCTTATTTTATTTTACAGCAGGATGTGGCGGAGCTGTCAGATGGTGGGAGCCAGCGTTGGGTGTTGACTTTTTTTGTTTTCGGGTCGGTGGTGATGTTCATCATGATCAACGCTAAAATTTACTTTGGGGGACATGTTTTTTTTTTTTTTTTAATAAGGGAATATTCAAAAACTTTGTGAGTTTTTACTTACTTTTTTACACTTTTTTTGGTGAAAGAATACCCCATCACATGTGGGGGCGGGATATGGGAGCCCTGTTGAGGGCATGTGGCCTGCAATAGTTCAGGGGGGCTCTCGCTTGTTCCCCCCCTTTCCTAGCCTGCCAGGCTGCATGCTCAGATAAGGGTCTGATAAAGATTTTGGGGTGGACTTCCACACCATTGTTCTTAATTATGGGGTGGGTTTCCCCTCAAAATCCATAGATTTTTAAAAACAATAGATCCCCCAGCAACAGTAGATTCCACACACAACAGTAGACCCCCACCAGCAACAACAGATCCTACACACAGCAAAGACCCCCGCAGCAACAACAGATCTTTAAAGCGGAGTTCCACCCTGGTTATACATTTTTTTACAAAAATACCCCCGGGACAGTCAGGGCTAGCACATTCCACAATGGCTAGCCTCTGATCTGTCCCGGGTTGCACTTACCTTTCAGGAGATATACTTACCTTGAAATTGTCTTCTCCAGCGCTGCCATCTCAGGTGTGGGCAGCTTGAAGCCAGCACGATCCTCTTCCGCGTCCTCTTCGGTCCTCTTCCTCCTTCTTCGGTCCCACGATGCACTGCACCGGCCCCGACGTCACTTCCGGGTCGCGCGCGTCATCCCTCCACAGCTTCTGGGCATGCCCAGAAGCTGTTTAGAAGGGGATGACGCGCGCGCCCCGGAACTGACGTCGGGGCCGGTGCAGGCGCAATGATTCCTGGGAGCTATGACGTTCAGCTCCCAGGAATCATTGCAAAAGCCAGGAAGTGACGAATCGCCGTGGCCGCCGAGGGGAGGAAGAAGGAAGTAAGGTGAGTATATTTTCTCTAAAAGGTAAGTGAAAAAAAAAAAAAATTGCGATTATCCATTTGTTTTTCAGGTGACCGGGAGCGAGAAGATGGAGGTAAGTATAAATTTCGGGTGGAACTCCGCTTTAAGCAGCCAGCATCAATAAACATTTCAGCAGCCAATAAAAATAGAGTTCTCCCTTAACATTAGATCCCTCTCAGCAACAATTGATCCTAAGCAACATAAGGCCTACCAGAAACAACAGACCCCCACAAGCAACAATAGACCCCCACATATAAATAAATCCCCTCCATCAACAATAGATCCCCCAGCAGCCAGCATCAACTGACCCTCCAGCAGCCAGCAATAATAGAGCTCTCCCTCAACAGAAGATTCCCAGAAACAACTGACCACCATCAACAATAGAGCTCTCCCTTAAAAGTAGATCCCTCTCAGCAGCAATTGATCCTCAGCAACATAAGGCCCACCAGCAACAATAGACCGCAAGAAGTAACAATAGACCACCACAAAAAATAGATCCCATCCTTTGACAATAGATCCCTCAGCAGCCAGCATCAATAGACCCTCCAGCAGCCAGCTATAATAGAGCTCTCCCTCAACAGAAGATACCCAGGAACCACTGACCCCTAGCAACAATAGAGCTCTCCCTTAACAGTAGATCCCTCTCAGCAGCATCTGATCCTCAGCAACATAAGACCCACTTACAACAATAGACCCCCTCAAGAAACAATAGACCAACCCCTTTAAATAGATCTCCTCCATTGACAATAGACCCTTGAGCAGCCAGCATCAACAGGCCCTCCAGCAGCTAACAATAATTGAGCTTTCCCTCAACAGAAGATCCCCAGCAACAATAGAGCTCTCCCTTAACAGTAGATCCCTCTCAGCAGCAATTGATCCTCAGAAACATAAGGCCCCCAGCAGCTAGCAACAACAGACTCCCACAAACAACAATAGACCACCACAAAAAAATAGATCCCCTTCATCAACAATAGACCTCTGAGCAGCCAGCATCAACAGACCCTCCAGCAGCCAGAAATAATGGAGCTTTCCCTCAACAGAAGATCCCCAGCAACAATAGAGCTCTCCCTTAACAGCAGATCCCTCTCAGCAGTAATTGATCCTCAGAAACATAAGGCCCACAAGCAACAATAGACCCCCACAAGCAACAATAGACCACCACAAAAAATAGATCCCCTCCATCAACAATAGACCCTTGAGCAGCCAGCATCAACAGGCCCTCCAGCAGCTAACAATAATAGAGCTTTCCCTCAACAGAAGATCCCCAGCAACAACTGACCCCCATCAACAATAGAGCTCTCCCTTAACATTGAAAGCCATTGGTGGAAGAAAGCCATAAGAAGTCCTGTTTGCAGTTTGGGAGAAGCCATGTGGGGTAATGAGCTCTGCTCAGAGGAGACCAAAATTGATATTTTTGGCCTAAAAGTAAAACTCTATGTGTGGGGGAAAACTAACATCGCACATCACCCTGAACACACCATCCCCACTGTGAAACATGGTGGTGGCAGCATCATGGTGTGGGGATGCTTTTCTTCAGCAGGGACAGGGAAGCTGGTCAGAGTTGATGGGAAGATAGATGGAGACAAATACAGGACAATCTTAGAAGAAAAGACTTGAGACTGGGGCGGAGGTTCACCTTCCAGCAGGACAACGACCCGAAACATCCAGCCAGAGCTACAATGGAATGGTTTCATGTGTTAGAATGGCCCAGTCACAGTCTAGACCTAAATCACATTGAGAATCTGTGGCAAGACTTGAAAATTGCTGATCACAGACGCTCTCCATCCAATCTGACAGAGATGAGATATTCTGCAGAGAAGAATGGGCAGAAATGTCCTCTCTAGATGTGCAAAGCTGGTAGAGACATCCCCAAAAAGACTTGCAGCTGTAATTGGAGGGAAAGGCAGTTCTACAAAGTATTGACTCCAGGGGGAAGGGGGGTGAATACAAACGCAGCCACACAGATTTATTTGTATAATTTATCATTTTCCTTCCACTTCACAATTATGGCCGCTTTGTGTCGGTCTATCACATAAAATCCCAATAAAATACATTTACATTTTTGGTTGTAACATGAGAAAATTTGGAAAATTTCAAAGGGTGTGAATACTTTTTCAAGGCACTGTAGGTGCTCTGGAACCCACCCCCACCCTCGCCCCCCCCCCCTTTATGTGTCCTGACTTTACCCGTCCCTTCTGAGTTCCTGGGACCTTCATGGTTGGAGAGAGAGCAACAGGAGATCAGTGCATATCTGTTCACTGATCTGCTCTGGGCATTATGAACCTGGAAGCACTGTGAGCACTTCTGGGTTCAGAGCAGTCAATCTCCAGCCACTCTGGCCTGAGAAGAATAAACCATAGACTCTACTCACTCAGCATCAACAGAGTGCAGAGATGATCATAGTGGTCTAATAGACCACTGTTGCCTCATGAGTTTATGTGTAATCTCCATTACTGTGTTGCCTGAGGAGGAGTTATGTATAAATCTCCTATAGTAATTGTAAATAAATGGATGTAAATATTTATTTTTCAAGATATTGAGTGTTGATGTCAAACACATAGATGAATATTAGTGTAGACTTTTAAGTCTGACCAGCAATAGTAATTTGATTAACAAGTCCAAGCCAGACGGACCGGATTTAGTAATCAATGGCTAATAAATCAGTTTAAAATGCAGGCCTGAGCTACTAGGGGGCATCTGCTATTTACATTTAAACACATACTGATAGTATCACCCTGTAATTAAATTCTGGTGAGCCAGACATCCTGGGGCCTATGCTATATGATGAATAGACTATGTCATGTCCGCCCTTATTTCAGTTTCCATATCAAAGAACTCTCATTAAGATATGCAATGAAGATGGACTATCTGTTGAAGGGTTGGACAATGTGCCCCGGAGATGAACCTTGCATATCTTAATTTTCAATTTCAGAAGAAACCAGGAGGTATTTTTAAATTCTCCCTCCAACAGAGAGGAAGGGGTTAGCAAGGGGCAGAATTATGCTAAGCTAGGCGAGGAGGGAGTTGTCCAATCCTGAACGAGATACGCCCAGACGGAGAAACAGGGCAGGATACCTGAACCAATCAGAATAGCCCTATACAAGTCTATGCAATATAGATCTATAATAGTGAAGGTAAAGGGAGAGGAACTTCCTCTCTTGCATTATGAAACTCCCATGGGAAGGGTAACTATAGACTTTTAAGGTATACATTGCTTGTCCTCTTTGTGTTGGTAGTGCTGTGTTTGTATATGAGTATCATACTCTATATTTGTTCAGTTAAACTAGGAATATTTTCCATTTTTGTATGTACTATAGATAGATTGTTGTAAATTAATTTAGGCTTTCAGGCTATATACCAATAAAACTAATATTGCGGTTTTGAAGCTTTCACTCATGGTCAAAGAACTCTCATTTAACCCGAATATTGTCTGAGGTAAATTAAATATCTTCTGGGTAACAACCACAGATCGTTAAAGAGAACCTGTCACCTACACTATGCTTCCACATAGTAGGCTTGACAGCAACCTTGTGCTGGCAATTCTTTAAACTCCAGGAAAAATATCTTACGCCTCCTTTCCTATGTAGAAAACAAAAAAACACTTTGATGTTCTGCACATTTCCTGTAAGCCCAGCCGGCCATTTACATCTCCTTTCCCTTTGGGGCCTATTATTATCATTTATGAATGGGCCACCCACCAAAGAATTTCTTATCTGTGTCTCCATCAACCTCTTAAAACTTATAAAATACTTAGGTTCCCATATGTATCTATTCATGACTAAGGCTGGCCAAATTTCTTTCTTTCAACCACGGGTTGCCCGTCGAGCCATTTTATTTTCTAGGCAGGGGGCGGGGAAGCCGTCTCCACCAGGGGAAGACAGTGATTAATGCTAGCAGACATAACAGCCGCATGCAATAATCACATGTAATATCCGGCAGGCTGGTTGTATCTAATTTGATTAATCTGCCCATAGATGGTTTGCATCTTGGCCGGTTCCTACTGAACTGGCCGAGAGTCTAACCATCTATGGCTGACTTAATGGAAAGTCACTTTTTCTTCTGTTTTTTGCCTTTCGCTGACAGCATAAAACACAAACATTCAAGCACCTGACCTATGAAAGCTTAAAAACATTTTCCCCCAAAGACAAAGGGTGTCCCTCTACAAAGCATTGCCAAGGCCCTCTGGCGAATCTCTCTGGTTTTAACGCCATAGATGATCGGGTTCATCATCGGTGGGACAAGGACATAGAGGTTGGCGAAGATGATGTGGAACTGTTGAGAGATGTGTCTGTGGCCGACTCTGTGAGCTATGAAGCTAAAAAATGCCGGTATGTAGAAGAGAACGATGACACAGGTGTGACACACGCATGTATTGAAGGCCTTGAAACGAGCCTCGGAAGATGAAAGCCTCAGAACCGCTGAGATAATAGCAGAATAGGAAATTATAATGAGGATCAAGTCCACACCGGTGGAACAGGTGGCTATGACCAGTCCATACACCACATTTACCATTATGTTAGAGGTCGCCAACCTAGCCACAGACATGTGCTCACAGTAGGTGTGTTCTATGACGTTGCTTCGATGGAATGGTAATCTGTTGAGAAGAAAAGCAAATGGCGTAATTACGAAGATACTTCTGAAAAGGGCCACCATGGCTGTCTTCTGTATGAATGAATTGGTGAGAGTTGAAGTGTAAGATAAAGGGTGACAGATGGCGCAGTAACGGTCGTACGCCATGGAGAGCAAAATGGCAGATTCAGTACAAAAAAAGAAATGGATGAAGAACACTTCAGTGAGGCATCCAATGAAAGAGATCCCATGATTACCAAACCAGAAGATGCTGAGGGTCTTCGGTACGGTGGTAGAGCTCAAGAGGACATCGCTGGTTGCCAACATCATGAGGAAGATATACATGGGTAGATGGAGACTCTCATTGGCTGAGATAACCAAGACCAAGGCGGAGTTTCCCAGAAGTGACAGAACATACATGATGGAGAAAGGGATGGAGATCAGGAGATGTGAGTCCTCCAGGCCAGGAATTGCCATCAGGAGGAAATAATCAGGGTGGAAACTGGTGGAATTTGACATTTTCAACTTTATTTTGTAAGCCGCCAATCTACTTGAGTGAGAAAAACATCAAAAGTTGAAATATTTTTACAAAATTGTGTTATTTAGGAGAAATACTAATAAATATTTACTTATGTTTTTATTAATTACTTATTTACTTATGTTTTATTTATTATGTATTTATTTATTTGGAGTGCAGAAGGGTTGGATTTATCCCTAGCTCCTCTCTTTATATTTTCTGGAAGGCTTCTGTTGGTAAATAATCCCTGATTTCCTGCCAGGGTAGAAAGTGTGACAGGAGTCAGTTTGGGCATGGGGGTTGTGGACCCCAAATCCCTTTAAAGAGGTTGGGAGGCACCATGTCCAGCCTTGTGTGGCTTATTTATGTTTAAGTCACCCTGCATCTTTTATGGATGCAGGGTGACCGGGAGGGGGGTGTACACTGAGAATATGGTTTGGACTACTTCAAATGGGACAGTATATGCATTACCAATATCTCTCAGGAAATATGGAGATCTACCTTATTCCTAAGGTATACACTGTAAGGCACAGGAAGTGCAACTCCTAATTTGGGCGTCCAGGAACTATGAGAGACACCATGTCTGCTAATCAATGTGTATTAGCTGCAGAGAGAGGGGGGGGATTGTTTCCAGCAGCCCCTCCTAAAGAATGTCTACTGATTAACTAAGTGCTTTTGTCTAAAATAGGACAGTATGTTAATTGGGTCTGAGACTATTGATAAGTATGTTAATGAGCTCACCTGGCTGTCTACTAAGGGAGGTAATTACACAGTCATTGTTCATGTGGTATTCTCAAAGTATAAATGCTGTGTTTCTTTCAATAAAGGAGAAGAAGAGAGTTATTCTCACTTGACCTCAATACAGAGCCTTGTCTCGTACTTGGGGGGGGATTATTTGTATGGGCTTCATGTATGGCGGATTGGAGCGGATTATCCTGGACGACTGTAACCCCTTTCATACTTTGGGGGTGTCGTTACAAAAAGTAATAGGAGGAGGCCTACCACCAAAGACTGGGGAAGGGTTAGAACTTTTGAGAATATTTTACATTCTCCCTCCGGCCTCTCCTTCAGTCTTGCTTGATTTTACCGGCTCCTCTCCTGGACTGAAATGGCTTACTCTGATTTCACTGCACACTGTGAGCTTTAGGGCCAGCTCACACTGGTTGGACATGCGCTCAGACTTCGAGAGCAAGTTGCATGACATGCTCTCAAGGGGGACCCCACTCCATTTTTTGTTTAAATTTTGGCATAGAGGTTCCCCCCGAATCCATACCAGACCCAGAGGGCCTGGTATGGATTTGGGGGGGAACACCATTATTTTCTACCATAAATTTGGCATGAGGTTTCATCCATAACAGAGCCAAAGGAATTGTGTGATTGGTCAAAGTACAAGTCGCAATCATCTCAAAATCGGATCTAAATTGGGAAGTCACATAGAAGTCAGAAAGTCGGATCAGAAGTCTTGGGACCTCTGTGCTGGATCAGTGTGAACATAGCCTTAGTAATATCCACCAAACCAATCCTGAACTGAACCCAGGTGCATTCATCCAACCCACTAATCATAGCATCCTTCCCCCATAGACCCTCACAACCATCTGCCCAGTGTTGTGGGAAGAGACCTTTGTCCTCATCAACATGATGTGACGGTACTAGCCGTCACTATGGGTGACGGATCACCCTGTCCCTGGATTGTAAACCCCTTTGTGTCATTTTCTTATGAGTTTGGGACATTGCATTTTATTTTCCCTTTATTCATCCTCTGAACAACTGACTCATGGCATTGAGTTAATGTAATGTAATGTTACAACCCCCCCTCCTGTTTCTGTGTCTAAGTGTGTGGATTCATGGCAGACAATGGTCTGAGTTGGAGACATCTCTCCGCAGGGGGTGTGTATTAAGACTGCATGTTTCAAATGTACAAATGTTCAGTTCTCATTGGTTGGTTCCCTCCCCCCCCCCTTCTGTGGAAAGGCTAAGGGGAGTTTCCCTAACTGTATGTAAAACTGTTGTCTTGGAATGTAATAAACAGTTTAAGCTCTGCATGGCTAACCCTCAACACCTGTGTGGATTGTCTCGTGATTGAGGGGTTACGGGCTGGATATGGCTTCTCTGCAGGCTGTGGGTGCGTTTGGAGGACAGGAGACACAGATTCGGCGGATGTGCCCAGCTGGGGTACAAAGATCCGTCACATTGGTTGGCAGCGGTGGGATGTCTCCTGCAGTCCAGGACATCCAAACCACCACCAGGATTCAAGATCTGGGCAGCTGCCGAGGAGTGATACGGGGACCAGCCAGCATGAGAGCGGAGTTCGGGAGGAGGCTGCAAGGCATGCGGAAGCAACATCGGGGACCAGCGACAGAGTACACCAGGCTCGGCTGGGAGGATGTGATCCGCCGGCAACTCTGGCATGAGGCGCTAAGCCACGAGCGGCACCATCAGGGGAACATCCTTCCCTCCTCCACAGAGATGTACCGGAAGCAGTACCGTGCGCGAGAGGTGTTCCTGAGGGAACGACCACGAGATGAAGGGAAGACGGAGCTCGGAAGATTGGTCCAGGAGGAAATGAGGCTGGACGCCAGCTACAGAGCCCTCCGGTGGTTCGCGGCTCAACTGTGGCCAGGTACAGCAGATGGCAGCCCAACAGAAGGCGTTGGCTATGGCGGCGTGGGGCTGCTCCATCAAAAAATGTACGGAGACCCAGACTTTGGGAGCGATGAGGAGTGGCGGCTGGAACACATTCTGGATTTCCGAGATGAGGTGCTGGACCTCCCCGACGAGGCGTGTGACCTGGAGGAATTGGAGTTCCTGGTTGAGCAGGAATGGGAGCTCGAGATTGCCTACAAGCGGCTGTTTGACGGTGATCAGCAGCCTGGCATGGCTCCCGTTGCCTGGGACTGTCCGAGAGAAATAGCAGACAGTCACGAAGATGGGAAGCAAATGGGGCCAGGGGTGATCCTGCGTTTTCCCGTACTAACTGCAATGGAAGAAGCAGCGATGATACAGAGGGCACTGCGAGCGCTAGAATGCCGGAACGCACCGGAGGTCCACCAGGCAGCGAGACAAGCTAATAGCATGAAGGTCTCAGAAGGGGGAGTTGAGACAGGCGCTGGAAGGCTGGGAAATGGTGATCAGCAGCAAGTCCAGAGTATCTCATCTGGTGCCCCAGCAGAAGCATTGGTTACAGGGCAGAGTGCCCCTGGCATCTGCCCAGCATCAGAAAAAGAGTTGGATCCGGAGAGTCTGAGAGAGGATCTGCGTGAGCTGTTTTCCCAACAGCAGATACCCCCACCGGGAGTAGAGGAAGCAATTCTCCCTCCCCAACAATTGGACACTACCCCAGTGTTTATCCCCCCAGCAGAAGCGCTGGCTACGGGGCAGAGTGCCGCTGACCTCTGCCCACTCTCAGAGGTAGATCCAGGGAGTCCGAGGGGTGACCTCAGTGAGCCGTTTCCCCAGCACTTGGACACTACCCCAGTGGTTATCCCCCCAGCAGAAGCGCTGGCTACGGGGCAGAGTGCCGCTGGCCTCTGCCCACCCTCAGAGGTAGATCCAGGGAGTCCGAGGGGTGACCTCAGTGAGCCGTTTCCCCAGCACTTGGACACTACCCCAGTGTTTATCGCCCCAGCAGAAGTGCTGGCTACAGGGCAGAGTGCCCCTGGCATCTGCCCAGCATCAGAAAAAGAGTTGGATCCGGAGAGTCTGAGAGAGGATCTGCGTGAGCTGTTTTCCCAACAGCAGATATCCCCACCGGGAGTAGAGGAAGCAATTCTCCCTCCCCAGCAATTGGACACTACCCCAGTGTTTATCCCCCCAGCAGAAGCGCTGGCTACAGGACAGAGCGCTGATGGTCTCTGCCCAGCATCAGAACCAGAGATGAAGAATCCGGGAGACAGTCCCTGCAAGATACCGTCTCAGCGGCTCGTAACTACACCAGGAGAAAAGCAAGTACCTTTTTCTCCCCAAATGCATAGCCCTACCAGCCTACATTCCCTACCAGCGGAAGCGCTGGCATCAGGGCAGAGAATTATTCAGCTCCCCCCAATATCTGCAACCCTGCCCTGGATCAGAGGAGTGCAGACAGCTGTTCCCACTCTGCAGCGGCTGTTTTTATTCATGGGAGACCCTATGTGCGGTGTTGCTCCCCAGCGCCAGAGTCGTTCTTTTACTTTTCCTGGTTGCCTGGGGTGGAAGTTTGTGACTAACGCAGGTCCAGACCAGTTGAGGGTCAGGAACCTCGTTAGCCTGTTTTTAAAAGGGGAGAAATGTGACAGAACCCACTGTCACTGTGTGTTTTGGAGGGGACTGTGCGCAAGCCTCCTACCGACAGACTATGGGCCAGAAGATACTGGAGTTTGGCGCTGCAGCCTTTTGACTTTACCATCCACTACTGCCCTGGGAAGCAACGCCGACGAATTATCCAGGCAAACAGACATTGACTCTTTTTGGGATTTGTTACCCGACTAATTCAGGCACAGACCAGTTGGAGGTCTAGTACCTGGATTAGTCTACCTTTGGGGGGGAAGAGATGTGACGGTACTAGCCGTCACTATGGGTGACGGATCACCCTGTCCCTGGATTGTAAACCCCTTTGTGTCATTTTCTTATGAGTTTGGGACATTGCATTTTATTTTCCCTTTATTCATCCTCTGAACAACTGACTCATGGCATTGAGTTAATGTAATGTAATGTTACAACCCACCCCCCCCCTCCTGTTTCTGTGTCTAAGTGGATTCATGGCAGACAATGGTCTGAGTTGGAGACATCTCTCCGCAGGGGGTGTGTATTAAGACTGCATGTTTCAAATGTACAAATGTTCAGTTCTCATTGGTTGGTTCCCTCCCCCCCCCCTTCTGTGGAAAGGCTAAGGGGAGTTTCCCTAACTGTATGTAAAACTGTTGTCTTGGAATGTAATAAACAGTTTAAGCTCTGGATGGTTAACCCTCAACACCTGTGTGGATTGTCTCGTGATTGAGGAGTTAAGGGCTGGGTATGGCTTCTCTGCAGGCTGTGGGTGCGTTTGGAGGACAGGAGACACAGATTCGGCGGATGTGCCCAGCTGGGGTACAAAGATCCGTCACATTGGAACACACAGTGACAGTGGGTTCTGTCACACATGGGTATACAGTAAGGTGCTTTTCCGGAGAGATACTCCTTGCCGAGGTATGCCCCCCTTGTTGGCATGTAGCCGGGTATGATTCAGGGTTGGGGGATGGATGTACACTCCTCCATGCTGTTTCCCAGCCTGCCATGCTGCATGCTTGGATCAGGGTCTATTGTGGATTTTCCTGGGGAACTCCACACATTTTTTCTAGTTTTTTGCATAGGGTTTCCCCTTTAATTCCATTTTAGACTCCAAGTGTCTGGCATATAATTTGGGGAAACCTCACACTGGGTTCCTTTTTTGGCTTCTTCTAGCATAGGGTCCCCCATGAAATCCATACCAGACCCTCATAAAGGATTAATATCTGGTTTGTATTTTTAGGAAGAACCCCACCCTTTTTTTCCGCGGGATCCCCCATCACCATCTTTATCTGACCCTCATGCAGGCTAGTGAGGTTTAGCTTAGGCCCCTTCTAGGGTTGCTCCTCCCTTCTCTGGAGGGCTTCTGGGGTCCCTTTATAAAGTGAGTGGAGCTGGGGCTCTGGGTCCTGCTGACTAGGGGAGCTGAGAACAAGGAAGGTCCTCAGGCCATCACTGCAACAATTAATTTGTAAAAAAATAATTCCTGATCACCCTCCCCACCTCACCTTCCCAGAGTAGTACAGTGCCACTATGGCGCCAATGAAATATTCTGATGACAGGATGTAAAAAAAAAAAAAAATGTAAAAAAAAAAAATAGATAAATAATGTTTTAAAAAACACTTTTGTTTTTGCCCCATTTTTCATGAGCTGAACTCAAAGATCTACAAAAGGCCGATTTCTCTCCAATATTCTTCACAAATCTGTCTAAAACTGTGTTAGTGAGCATTTCCGTGCCAGTCATACCATCCATACCATGCTATACCATGCCAGTCATACCAGCCGTACCATACCATGCCAGTCATACCAGCTATACCCTACTTTGCCAGTCATACCAGCTGTACCATACCATGCCAGTCATACCAGCCGTATCATATCAGTCATACCTGCCATACCGTACCATTCCAGTCATGCAAGCCATACCATATCATATCATACCAGTCATACCAGCCATACCATACCGTGCCAGTCATACAAGCCGTACCATATCATACTATACCAGTCATACCAACCGTACCATACCATAATAGTCATATGAGCCATACCATACCAGTCATACCAGCCGTACCATACAATGCCAGTCATACCAGCTGTATCATACTGTGCCAATCATATCAGCCGTACCATACCATGCCAGTCATACCAACAGTACCATACCATGCCAGTCATACCAGCCATACCATACCAGTTATACCAGCTGTACTATACCATGCCAGTCATACCAGCAGTACCATAAAATGCCAGTCATACCAGCCATATCATACCAGCTGTATCATGCCATGCCAGTCATACCAGCCGTACTATACCATACCAGTTATACCAGCAGTACCATAAAATGCCAGTCATACCAGCCATATCATACCAGCTGTATCATGCCATGCCAGTCATACCAGCCGTACTATACCATACCAGTTATACCAGCAGTACCATACCATAATAGTCATATCAGCCATACTATACCAGTCATACCAGCCGTACCATACAATGCCAGTCATACCAGCTGTATCATACTGTGCCAATCATATCAGCCGTACCATACCATGCCAGTCATACCAACAGTACCATACCATGCCAGTCATACCAGCCATACCATACCAGTTATACCAGCTGTACTATACCATGACAGTCATACCAGAAGTACCATAAAATGCCAGTCATACCAGCCATATCATACCAGCTGTATCATGCCATGCCAGTCATACCAGCCGTACTATAGCATACCAGTTATACCAGCAGTACCATACCATGCCAGCCATACAAGCCGTACCATACCATACCATTCATACCAGCCATACCATACCATGACAGTTATACCAGCCATGTCATACCAGCAATACCATACCGTACCAGTCATACCAGCCGTACCATACCATGCCAGTCATACCAGCCATACCATACCAGTCATACAATACCATGCCAGTCATCCCAGCTGTACCATAAAATGCCAGTCATACCAGCCGCACCATACCATATACCAGCCGTACCATACCATGCGTTGTGGTACCTTGCAATGCCTGTGGATTGGAGGTGCGCTGAGTTGGGATGACATTATAAATGAAGGGAATGAACTGTGAGAGATATTTGTGAATGTTCCCTAAACTCCAAATACTATTTATTATTACACAGCAAGCAGAAAGAAATCTGGCCGCAATGTGATCAGGCAGGGGCAAGTTCTGATTGGTTGATGGAGGAGGTCCAGGTTGTCTCTTACCAGGAGTCGGTGTGAGGCAGAGAAGACGCCGGGTGTCTGTATGGATTCAGAATGAAACCCATCATTTATATACAGCAGATTCTGCTCATCCCATGATGGAGCGCCCCCCAGGGGAGAGAACGGCCTCCTCACACTTATCTTCTAATAATAATAATTGTGTCCCTTCCCGATAATCCTCACCAGTCATCCCAGTAACACTTTGTTGTCAGGTTTATAATAATTTCCATATCATTGAAAAGTCAGCTGGCCCTATAATAATGGAGACCAAATGTATTTATTATAATACACGGCTCAAATACTGAAAGGGACACTTTGAAAACACATCCGATCTCAATGGGGAAAAACATCATGCTGGATATCTATACTGGTATGGACTGGGGAATGTGTAAGGATCTATACTGGTATGGACTGGGTAATGTGTTAGGATCCATACTGGTATGGACTGGGGAATGGGTTAGGATCTATACTGGTATGGACTGGGTAATGTGTTAGGATCTATACTGGTATGGACTGGGTAATGTGTTAGGATCTATACTGGTATGGACTGGGTAATGTGTTAGGATCTATACTGGTATGGACTGGGTAATGTGTTAGGATCTATACTGGTATGGACTGGGTAATGTGTTAGGATCTATACTGGTACGGACTGGGTGATGTGTTAGGATCTATACTGGTATGGACTGGGGAATGGGTTAGGATCTATACTGGTATGGACTGGGTAATGTGTTAGGATCTATACTGGTATGGACTGGGTAATGTGTTAGGATCTATACTGGTATGGACTGGGTAATGTGTTAGGATCTATACTGGTAAGGACTGGGTAATGTGTTAGGATCTATACTGGTATGGACTGGGTAATGTATTAGGATCCATACTGGTATGGACTGGGGAATGGGTTAGGATCTATATTGGTATGGACTGGGTAATGTGTTAGGATCTTTACTGGTATGGACTGGGTAATGTGTAAGGATCTATACTGGTAAGGACTGGGTAATGTGTTAGGATCTATACTGGTAAGGACTGGGTAATGTGTTAGGATCTATACTGGTATGGACTGGGTAATGTATTAGGATCCATACTGGTATGGACTGGGGAATGGGTTAGGATCTATATTGGTATGGACTGGGTAATGTGTTAGGATCTATACTGGTATGGACTGGGTAATGTGTACGGATCTATACTGGTAAGGACTGGGTAATGTGTTAGGATCTATACTGGTATGGACTGGGTAATGTATTAGGATCTATACTGGTATATACTGGGGAATGGGTTATGATCTATACTGGTATGGACTGGGTAATGTGTTAGGATCTATACTGGTATGGACTGGGTAATGTGTTAGGATCTATACTGGTATGGACTGGGTAATGTGTTAGGATCTATACTGGTATGGACTGGGTAATGTGTACGGATCTATACTGATAAGGACTGGGTAATGTGTTAGGATCTATACTGGTATGGACTGGGTAATGTATTAGGATCTATACTGGTATGGACTGGGGAATGGGTTATGATCTATACTGGTATGGACTGGGTAATGTGTTAGGATCTATACTGGTATGGACTGGGTAATGTGTTAGGATCTATACTGGTATGGACTGGGTAATGTGTTAGGATCTATACTGGTATGGACTGGGTAATGTGTTAGGATCTATACTGGTATGGACTGGGTAATGTGTTAGGATCTATACTGGTAAGGACTGGGTAATGTGTTAGGATCTATACTGGTATGGACTGGGTAATGTGTTAGGATCTATACTGGTATGGACTGGGTAATGTGTTAGGATCTATACTGGTATGGACTGGGTAATGTGTTAGGATCTATACTGGTAAGGACTGGGTAATGTGTTAGGATCTATACTGGTATGGACTGGGTAATGTATTAGGATCCATACTGGTATGGACTGGGGAATGGGTTAGGATCTATATTGGTATGGACTGGGTAATGTGTTAGGACCTATACTGGTTTGGACTGGGTAATGTGTAAGGATCTATACTGGTAAGGACTGGGTAATGTGTTAGGATCTATACTGGTATGGACTGGGTAATGTATTAGGATCCATACTGGTATGGACTGGGTAATGTGTTAGGACCTATACTGGTTTGGACTGGGTAATGTGTTAGGATCTATATTGGTATGGACTGGGTAATGGGTTAGGATCTATACTGGTATGGACTGGGTAATGTGTTAGGATCTATACTGGTATGGACTGGGTAATGTGTTAGGATCTATACTGGTATGGGAATGGGTTATGATTAGGGTTGAGTGGACACCTAGATGTCCGTGTTCGACGGGTTCGGCCGAACTTTAAAAAAAAGTCCGGGTCCGTGTCCCGGACTTTTACCGAACTTTTCCCGGACACCGAACCCCATTGAAGTCAATGGGGACCCGAACTTTAAGGCACTAAAATGGCTCTAAAACACCAATGGAAAGGGCTAGTGTGCTGCAAATGGCAGCAAAACGTAGTTAAGAGCATGGCAAGTGCTCTGCAAACAAATGTGGATAGGGAAATAACTTAAAACAACAAAAAAAAACAGAAAAATAAAACAATGTTCTTCATCTCTGAAGGACGAGGCCCATATGGAGTAGGAGGGAGGTTGAGGTGGTGGTGGATGTGGCGGTGTCATAGGCGTGCGCACAGGGTGTGCCGGGTGTACCTGGGCACACCCTAATCACCTAGGGCACATAGCATTATCGCTCTGTTTGCCAGTGAGGAGATGGGAAAGATCTCCCTCGGACCTGCTCTGCTCTATTTCTCTTTGCCAGCAGGGAGAGTAATGTATCGGGGCCATGTACATGTAGGCAAACACATGCATGTGTATTTCAACTTTGGGGTGCACACCCTAATGCAATAGGCTGCGCACACCTATGGGCGGTGTAGGTGGAAGCGGCGGTGGAGGAGGACCAGGGCCGGATTAAGAGCATCATGGTCTTGGTGCTGAGGATTTTGAAGGGCCTTAAGGGCCGTGCCTTGGCATGCACCCAGAGGAGGAAGGGTGCAGCCATGCATGCCTAATTCAACATGGGATGCTGTCTCTGAAGCCCATAAACACATCCATGCATCGGCAACTGTCCCTCCTTGTCAGGCCTTCGCGCTGTGTGGGGAGGTTCTGAGGGTGCTGCCTGGGAGAGCGAGCATAGAAGCCAGACTTCTGTGTTTACAAGTGACAGAAGAGCGGTCACAGTGAATATGGCCAACCCGGGGCCTATATAAAAGGTAGGGGCCTGCATGGAGCTGCAGCTCCAATAGCCCCTACGTTAATCTGGCCCTGAGGAGGAGGACGAGGTAGCCAACACTGCTTCTTTTCACAAATTTTAAATGAGGGTACACCCCAAAAGAGTGAGAAAGAGCAAAAATGGAACAATGGGTGGGTAAGGTCGGTATCCATTGCTATTCTGCACAAGGTACGGAAAAGTCCCGTGGGATCCATGCCTGGTTCATTTAAATGAACGTGAGCTTGTCCACATTGTCTCTGGACAGGCGGCTGCGCTTGTCTGTTATAACGCCCCCAGCCGTGCTAAATACCCGTTCAGATAATACACTGGCTGCAGGGCACGCCAGCACCTCCAAGGCGTAAAGGGCAAGCTCAGGCCATGTGCCCAATTTGGAGACCCAGAAGTTGAAGGGGGCAGACCCCTCATTCACTACATGTAGGCGTGTGCACACATACTGCTCCACCATGTTGGTAAAATGCTGCCTCCTGCTAAGACGTTCCATCTGAGCTGCTGGTGCTGCTGTTTGTTGTGGCGTGCTGACAAAGCTTTTCCACATTTCGGCCATGCTAACCCTGCCTTCTGAGGTGCTGGCGGTGCCCTGGTTGCGTTGGCGACCTCCTCCTCCTCCTCTGCCTTGTGCTTCCACTGTGGCCCCGCTGTCAGATGGGAATGCCAGCAGCATCGCATCTACCAGCGTGCGCTTGTACTCGCGCATCTTGCGATCGCGCTCCAGTGAGTGAATTAAGGACGGTACGTTGTCCTTGTAACGGGGATCCAGCAGCGTGGCCACCCAGTAATCAGCACAAGTTAGAATGTGGGCAACTCGGCGGTCGTTGTGGAGACACTGCAGCATGTAATCGCTCATGTGTGCCAGGCTGCCCAGAGGCGACGAAAGGCTGTCCTCTGTGGGAGGTGTATTGTCTGTGTCCTCTGTATCCCCCCAGCCACGCACCAGTGATGGCCATGAGCTGGCCTGGGTGCCACCCTGCTGTGAACATGGTTCCATCTCCTCCTCCAGCTCCTCCTCCAGCTCCTCCTCCTCCTCATCCTCCAGAACTGTGCCCCTGCTGGACAATTGTGTCCCTGGCATTTGTGTGTGCAGGAACCCACCCTCGGAGCCCCTTGCGAATGACTGCCCTGAAAGCCTTTGAAATGTTACCTCTTCATCCTCCTCCTCCTCCTCCTCCTCATCCTGTGCCACATCCTCTTCCATCATCGCCCGAATTGTTTTTTCAAGGAGGCATAGAAGTGGGATAGTTAAGCTGAGAACGGCGTCATTGCCACTGGCCATGTTGGTGGAGTACTCAAAACAGCGCAACAAGGCACACAGGTCTCGCATGGAGGCCCAGTTATTGGTGGTGAAGTGGTGCTGTTCCGCAGAGCGACTCACGCGTGCGTGCTGCAGCTGAAACTCCACTATGGCCTGCTGCTGCTCGCACAGTCTTTGCAGCATGTGCAAGGTGGAGTTCCACCTTGTGGGCACGTCACATATGAGGCGGTGAGCGGGAAGGCCGAAGTTACGCTGCAGCGCTGCCAGGCGAGCAGCAGCAGGGTGAGAACGCCGAAAGTGCGCACAGACGGCCCGCACTTTCTGCAGCAGCTCTGACATATCGGGGTAGTTTTTAAGGAACCTCTGCACCACCAAATTCAGCACATGCGCCAGGCAAGGGATGTGCGTCAAACCGGCTAGGCCCAGAGCTTCTATGAGATTTCGCCCGTTATCGCACACCACCAGGCCGGGCTTGAGGCTCGCTGGCAGCAACCACTCATTTGTCTGCTGTTCCATGCTCCTCCACAATTCCTGCGCGGTGTGTGGTTTGTCCCCCAAACAGGCAAATTGTAAAACTGCCTGCTGTCGTTTAGCCCTGGCCGTGCTGAAGTTGGTGGTGAAGGTATTACGCTGTCCGGATGAGGAGGCGGTAGAGGATGAGGTAGCGGAGTAGGATGAGTTAGGAACAGGAGGCAAACTCAAGCGCCCTGCAATCCTCGGTGGTGGAAGGACATGCGCCAAATTGCTATCCGCCTCAGGCCCATCCGCCACTGCATTTACCCAGTGTGCCGTTAGGGAGATATAATGCCCCTGACCGTGCTTACTGGTCCACGTATCGGTAGTTAGGTGGACCTTGGCACAGATGGCGTTGCGCAGTGCACACCTGATTTTTTCCCCCACTTGGTTGTGCAGGGAAGGGATGGCTTGCCTGGAAAAGTAGTGGCGGCTGGGCACGACGTACTGTGGGACAGCCACCGACATAAGCTTTTTAAAACTGGGCGTCTCCACCAGACGGAATGACAGCATTTCAAAGGCCAATAATTGTGAAATGCTGGCATTCAGGGCCAGGGATCACGGGTGGGTAGGGGGGTACTTCCTCTTCCTCTCAAGTGTTTGGGAGATGGAAAGCTGAACACTTCCACGGGACATTGTGGAGATGGTTGTTGGTGACCCAGGTGGTGGTGTTGCTGACAGATCGTCTGTTTGCGGGGTGGCAGGTGCCGGTATGACTACAGAGGTGGCTGGAGCGGCCGAGACTGCAGCAGAAGAGGAAGCAGGATGAGCCAGAGACGTTTCTTGGTTTTGAAGGTGTGTACTCCACTGCAGCTCGTGCTTTGCACTTAGATGCCTGATCATGCAGGTTGTGCTCAGGTTGAGAAGGTTTATGCCTCGCTTCAGGCTCTGATTGCACAGGGTGCAAACCACTCGTGTCCTGTCATCAGCACATTTTCTAAAGAACTTCCACGCTAGAGAACTCTTTTGAGCTGACTTTGGTGCGCTCGTTCCCTTGCTGCGTTGGGCAGTAGCAGGCGTAGTGTCTAGGGCACGGCCGCTCCGCTTCTGCACCCTGCTCCCTCTTCTGCTGTGCTGGTGGCTCTGTGCGACCACCGCCTCTTCCTCCAAAATACTCAGGTCACCTGCATGACCTTCATTCCATGTGGGGTCGAGGACCTCATCGTCCTCCACATCATCTTCCACCCAGTCTTCACCCCTGCCCTCCCTGTCGGTCTCCACAATGCTGAACGCCGCAGCAGTTGGCACCTGCGTTTCGTCATCATCGGAGACGTGCTGTGATGGTCCTTCCATGTACTCATCTTGAGAAATAAGTGGTTGGGCATCGCTGCACTCAATCTCTTCCACTTCTGGGGCAGGGCTAGGTGGATGGCCCTGGGAAACCCTGCTGACAGAGTCCTCAAAAAGAATAAGAGACTGCTCTATGGCTTGGGGCTCAGACTGCTTGCCTGATTTGCAAGGGGGTGAGGTGAAAGACGGTTGGACATTGGCTGCAGGTGCCAACTCTGACCTTTCTGCAGTAGACTGGGTGGGAGACAATGTGAAGGAACTGGAGGCACTGTCAGCAGCAAACCAATCTACTATCGCCTCTCTGTGTTCTGGCCTCATCACTTCTAGAGGCGTATGATGCCCTACCAAATACTGATGCAGGTTCTGTCGCCTACTCACACTTGAGGAAGGTGTTTCACTTGTGCGTGTAGCTGGCACAGATCGACCACGTCCTCTCCTTGCAACAGGAGCTCTAGCAGCAGCACCACCACGACCCAGGCCACGGCCCCTATTTGACGCTCTCCTCATATTTCTGAAATTTAAGATCTTGCCCTAGAAAGGTGTTTATTGAATAGCGGAACAAAAGAACAACAGTATCCCACGGGTGTATCTCACAGTCAAATATGCAAACTATGCCGCAATTTAATGTTTTTTACACCAAAAGGGTGTGTATTGAATAGCGGAATAGGATAAAAAACTGTGTATCTCACACGTACAAACACAGACTAGGCCCCGATTAAATTTTTTCCTACCCTAAAGGGAGGATGAGGAAGAGGAGTATGGAACAGGCAGCACCCTCAAATCTTCAGAAGTATGAGATGAACCCCTAAAACTTGGAAAGGTGGATCTCACACGTACCGACACAGACTATTCCGCAATTTAATTGATCCCCAAAGGTTTTTATTGAATAGCGGAATGGGAAATATGATCAAAAAAAGTGTATGTATCTCACACATACAGAAGCACACTAGGCCCCAATTACTATTGTTTGTACCCCTAAAAGGATGGATGAGGAGGAGGAGGATGAAACAGGCAGCACCCTCAAATCTTCAGAAGTATGAGATTGTGTTCACTGTACCCCACAAAGATTGTGTTCACTGCACCCCAAAAGGATTGTCTTCACTGCACCCCACAAAGATTGTGTTCACTGTAATCCACAAAGATTGTGTTCACTGTACCCCACAAAGATTGTGTTCACTGTACCCCACAAATATTTTGTTCACTGCACCCCACAAGGATTGTCTTCACTGCACCCCACAAAGATTGTGTTCACTGTACCCCACAAAGATTGTGTTCACTGCACCCCAAAAGGATTGTCTTCACTGCACCCCACAAAGATTGTGTTCACTGTACCCCACAAAGATTGTGTTCACTGTACCCCGCAAAGATTTTGTTCACTGCACCCCACAAGGATTGTCTTCACTGCACCCCACAAAGATTGTGTTCACTGTACCCCACAAAGATTGTGTTCACTGTACCCCACAAAGATTTTGTTAACTGCACCCCACAAAGATTGTGTTCACTGCACCCCAAAACGATTGTCTTCACTGCACCCCACAAAGATTGTGTTCACTGTACCCCACAAGGATTGTCTTCACTGCACCCCACAAAGATTGTGTTCACTGTACCCCACAAAGATTGTGTTCACTGTACCCCCCAAAGATTTTGTTCACTGCACCCCACAAGGATTGTCTTCACTGCACCCCACAAAGATTGTGTTCACTGTACCCCACAAAGATTGTGTTCACTGTACCCCACAAAGATTTTGTTCACTGCACCCCACAAAGATTGTGTTCACTGCACCCCAAAAGGATTGTCTTCACTGCACCCCACAAAGATTGTGTTCACTGTACCCCACAAAGATTGTGTTCACTGTACCCCCCAAAGATTTTGTTCACTGCACCCCAAAAGGATTGTCTTCACTGCACCCCACAAAGATTGTGTTCACTGTACCCCACAAAGATTGTGTTCACTGTACCCCCCAAAGATTTTGTTCACTGCACCCCACAAGGATTGTCTTCACTGCACCCCACAAGGATTGTCTTCACTGCACCCCACAAAGATTGTGTTCACTGTACCCCCCAAAGATTTTGTTCACTGCACCCCACAAGGATTGTCTTCACTGCACCCCACAAGGATTGTCTTCACTGCACCCCACAAAGATTGTGTTCACTGTACCCCACAAAGATTTTGTTCACTGCACCCCAAAAGGATTGCGTTCACTGCACCCCAAAAAGATTGTGTTCACTGCAGCCCACACACAGAAAAATGGATGTGGATCACTGACACCTGCCTATCTCCTATCCCACACCACACAGCAATATCGATTGTAGTTTGTAGAACACAGTTTCCCTAAAATTCAGCAGCAGCCTCTCCCTAACAGGATTGAGAAGAGATCATAGATCGGGATTAAGTGCAGACCCCACACAGCAATATCGATTGTAGTTTGTAGAACACACTGACCCTATAATTCAGCAGACTCTGTCCCTAAAATGCCTACAACTCGCCCTGCCTAAACACTCCGACCTGACCCTAAATTCTATCCGGACACCAATTCGTTTTTCCTGCCTATCTTTCCCTAATCAGCAGCCAGCACGTTGATGTGTGCTCTGTCCCTGAGCTAAGCAGCAGAATGACGCCGCTGCGGCTGCCTCGAACTTATAAAGACTTGGTCACATGCTTCAGACGGCCAATCACAGCTACTCATACATTTGCAGGCATGGCTGGGATAGCTTAAGGCACACCAGTTAAACGATTGTTGATTGGCTGTTGAAAGCAAGCCATGAAAAGAGCGCCAAAACATGCAAAACCCGGAAATAAAACGACCGAACACGGATTTTTTACCCGAACATACAGTAAAGTGTCCGTGTCCGTGTTCGGGTAACAAAAATCCAATTATTCGGTACGAACACGAATAATACAGTCCGTGTTCGCTCAACACTAGTTATGATCTATACTGGTATGGACTGGGGAATGGGTTATGATCTATACTTTTATGGACTGGGTAATGTGTTAGGATCTATACTATAATATTTACTGCGGCGGTCAGCCCCGGCCAGGCAGAGTGACGTAGATCTACGTCACTAGCCTGTGACCGGCTTTTGAGCCAATAGCGGGCAAGCGCGCGCCCGCTGAGGCGCGCGCCCGCCCTAGCTTGTTCACTGAGTCACTCGCGATCGTCGGTAGAGCGGGAGAAAGTCAGGCGGCTAATGTAAACAAGCCGCCTGTCATTCTCCCCTATGTAAAAATGGAGATCAGACGGTTCTACTTAAAAAAAAAAAAAAACACCAAAAATGACAAAAATTTTTCCCTTTGTTAGTAAACGCGATAACTTTTGATCAAACCAATCAAAATACGCTTTTTGCGATTTTTTTTTACCAAACATATGTAGCATGAAACAAATTGGCCGAAAATGTTAAAAAATTTAGATTTTTACATTTTTTTGGGGGAATTTCATATAAAAAAATGTGAAAAATATTGTTATTTTTGCAAAATTGACGCTCTTTTTTTGTTTATAGCGCATGATCAAAAAATCACACAGGTGATAAAATACCACCAAAAGAAAGCTCTGTTTGTGGGGAAAAAAGGACGTGAAATTTTTTTAGGTACAGCGTCGCAATTGTCCGTTAAAGACACGCAGTAAAAAATTGCAAAAAATCCCCTGGTCAGGAAGGGGGTAAAATCTTCCGGGGCTTAAGTGGTTAACAATAATCAAGTTAAGTTTAGTTCTCTGGATGATATCTGAACAAAATCCACCAACCCCAAGCATTGCACCTGAACCCAACTGAAGTCTATTACACGTTGTTATGTTCTTCTTGACCTATTTGAAGACAATCAATTTGCAAGCTTTTGAGAAAAAAGTAGTATGGGTAGCTGGGCACTGCCATGGGGGGGGGGGGTTAAAACCAGAGTATACTGGACACTGCACTGTACCGGGCCGACTACAGAACACTGTGCCTAAATTCTGGTGAGTCTGGGACCCCTTAAATTTCTCCCAAGAAACTTTGACTGCAGGCTGTTGGATGATACAGCCTAAGACACGCCCACATGACCTCTTTTTGGAAAGTAGACAGTCCAAGGTATTTAGTAAGCTACATAGAAAGTGCTTTTGAGTCAATACAATTTTATAGATTTTTACATCAAATGACAAAGAAAACAGTAAACAGTATACATTGTAATACAGTGCACAGCATAGTACAGAACATAATGTGAACTTATCCAAGAGTTCAAACTTTACACATTACAGTGGTCTAGATTTGTGTCTGTCGACCCATATTACTCCATATTTGGGAGAATTCTGTGTGTTTCAAGGAGTTAATGGCTGGAAGTCTTTCATAAGTATAGTTAGAGCTGATTGTGGTCACCGGTTCTGAGATATTAGGAGTAAGATTCGTTCTTCATTTCTTAAGGATGGTAAGTCTGGCCGCAACGAGAAGGTGTGTGACTACAGGTCGGTGTAGGGATGGGTAGGAGTCAATGCCAATATTAAGCAGGGCCAGGGCTGGTCGTGGTTTTATTCCCTGTACATGTGGATAATAGTTGGAATACTTGGGACCAGGAACTAGTAAGGCTCGGGTAGCTCCAGAGGGTATGTAAGAGGTTTCCCACCTGCAGGGCCAGATTAACATAGGGGCTATTGGAGCTGCATATAGAGGCCCCTACCTTTATATAGGCCCCGGGTTGGCCATATTCACTGTTACCGCTCTTCTGTCACTTGTAAACACAGAAGTCTGGCTTCTATGCTCGCTTCCCCAGGCAGCTCCCTCAGAACCTCCCCACACAGCGTGAAGGCCGGACAAGGAGGGACAGTTGCCGATGCATGGATGTGTTTATGGGCTTCAGAGACAGCATCCCATGTTGAATTAGGCATGCATGGCTGCACCCTTCCTCCTCTGGGTGCATGCCAAGGCACGGCCCTTAAGGCCCTTCAAAATCCTCAGCACCAAGCCCATGATGCTCTTAATCTGGCCCCTTAATCCGGCCCTGCCCACCTGCCCACATTGTCGCCAACATAGACGTGAGGTTGAGGGATGGAATTTAGCTAACCTAAATGGCGTGTAGTACCATCTATTGGTGATTTTTATGGTTACTTCTTGGTGATTAGTGCAATGTGATGCTTTAGCAACTGAGCTTAGGGCTGTACGCCACTATAGTGGGGAGAATGGTGGGGTTATGAGAGTTATGTTATGGGGTTATGGGAGAATGAGGGGCCAAGGGACGACTCCCATTTAGCATGAGGATGGTTTTGTAGAAAACGCGTTTATCTTGTAGGGTGTTGTATATAAGGGAGATCCCTTTGGTTTTGTTTGAGTGTCAGGTAAGGAAATCCCAAATATTGGGGGGCAGGTGGATTGTGAGTAGGGGATGTTTGGCTATAAAGTGTCCAAGTCTCATGCAGGGGCTACGTGGTAGTACGTGGGGCTGTGGTATTTCTGGGTCATCTCATTTAGGGAGTTAGCAGAGATCTGAGGTGAGGGCAAAGTTTGTCTCAATATCTACCCATATAGGGGGAGTCGTTCGAGGGAAACCACTGTTTGAGTTGGTCTAATTTAGGGATCGACCGATTATCGGCAAAGCCGATATATGGAGGGCCGATATGTGCTGAACCATACCAAGCCACATGCCCATAACATGGGGGGGGGGGGGGGTGGGTGCTTGTTGATGGGGACAAGGGCCTCTTCCTGACAACCATGGGCTGTGGTTGTGGGGGTCTGCGGGTGGGGGGCTTATCTGAAACTGAAAACCTCCTTTAACAAGGGGGCCCCCAGATCCCGGCTCCCCTCCCCCCTCATGTGAATAAATATCAGGTACATCGTACCCCTACCCATTAACCAAAAAGTGTAAAAAAAATAATAAAAACAGGAAACAGTTTTTGACAAATCTTTTATTAAAAAATATAGTGTCCCTCGATGTAAATCCATCGACAATCCCACCGCCCGCCGAACCCCCCCCCCCAAAAAAAAACATTCCCATCTCTTCCCACCAGCTGCCCTCTCTGTCCTATTTCTTATATAGGCAAGGGGCCACCCGGCTACGTCACCCCGTGGCACCGCCCCATTCTGACGTCATGTGACTTTACAGGCACATTAAGGTAATGCCCCCCAGGCAGAATATTTTAAGGAATTTTCAATTTTTATTGTTGCACTTTAAGCATAATTAAAATCACTTCTCCTGAAAAAACAATTGTTTAAAAAAAAAATGTGATACCTGTCCCCCTGGGCAGTACCCGGACCCCCATACCCCTTTTATGATCAATTACTTGCATCTACAGAGCATCCGGAAAGTACTCACAGCGCTTCACTTCTTCCACATTTTATGTTATAGCCTTATTCCAAAATGGATAAATTCATTATTTTCCTCAAAAAACTACAAACCCTCCCCCATAATGACAACGTGAGAGAAGTTTGTGTGAAATCTTTGCAAATTTATTAAAAATAAAAAAGGAAAAAATCCCATGTACATAAGTATTCACACCCTTTGCCATGACACTCTCAATTGCGCTCAGGTGCCTCCTGTTTCCACTGATCATCCTTGAGATGTTTCTACAACTTGATTGGAGTCCACCTGTGGTAAATTCAGTCAGATGTCAAATGTCAGAGCACAAACCAAGCCATGAAGTCCAAGCAATTGTCTGTAGACCTCAGAGACAGGATTGTATGGAGGTACAGATCGGGGGAAGGGTACAGAAACATTTCTACAGCATTGAAGGTCCCAATGAGCACAGTGGCCTCCATCATCTGTAAATGGAAGAAGTTTGGAACCACCAGGACTCTTCCTAGAGCAGCCGCCCGGCCAAACTGAGCGATCGGGGGAGAAGGGCCTTAGTCAGGGAGGTGACCAAGAACCCGATGGTCACTCTGACAGAGCTCCAGTGTTTCTCTGCGGAGAGAGGAGAACCTTCTAGAAGAACAACCATCTCTGCAGCACTCCACCAATCAGGTCTGTATGGGTGTGGCCAGACGGAAGCCCCTCCTCAGCAAAAGTCACATGACAGCCCGCCTGGAGTTTACCAAAAGGCACCTGAAGGACTCTCAGACCATGAGAAACAAAATTCTCTGCTCTGATGAAACAAAGATTGAACTCTTTGGCGTGAATGGCAAGCGTCATGTGTGGAGGAAACCAGGCACCGCCCATCACCTGGACAATACCATCCCTACTGTGAAGCATGGTGGTGGCAGCATCATGCTGTAAAATGTTTTTCAGCAGCAGGAGCTGGGAGACTAGTCAGGATGGAGGGAAAGATGAATGCAGCAATGTACAGAGACATCCTTGATGAAAACCTTCTCCAGAGCGCTCTGGACCTCAGACTGGGGCGAAGGTTCATCTTCCAACAGGACAACGACCCTAAGCACACAGCCAAGACAACAAAAGTGTGAATGTCCTTGAGTGGCCCAGCCAGAGCCCAGACTTGAACCCGATTGAACATCTCTGGAGAGATGTGAAAATGGCTGAGCACCGACCCTCCCCCATCAAACCTGATGGAGCTTGAGAGGTCCTGCAAAGAAGAATGGGAGAAACTGCCCAAAAATAGGTCAACAAACAGCCCAATAAAAAATACAGGGGGCGCACCGGCCTAGCGCATTACCTTTGCAACAATTTATTAAAAAAAGAAATCTGTGTACATCGTACTCACAAACGAAATGACTTGTTCAAGCATGAAAAAAAAAAAATATATATATATATATATATATATAAAATAGTCCACCAGTAGTCCATGCAGCATATTCTACTGATTAGAGACAGTTGTGGGATGTAATTCTCATATTGTAGCATGTAATTTAAAAGGCACGTCGTAAATATTTTAGTAAGCAGTGAAAAGCCAGCTACGTTCTTGGCTGTTTATCACTTACTGCAGAGGCCAAATCTATACATTATCCATAACTCCTGATATGATTACATTTCATTAATAACTACCTTCCCCCTGAATGTAGAAGATAATTGCAACCATTTTAAGACCAAGTATCTGAAACTCAGGAGGAGCTGCAGGAGGATTTATAGTACACTGCCCGGGAAAGTTGGGGGCTTTAACCACCTGGATGAGGAGGTACATTAGCTCCTGGACCCTGGGGAGTCCAGCCGGTTGGAATCGGCTGTATTAGCAATACCCACACCACTGCTATGAAGCGGTTGGAGCCTCCATTCACCACCCGCGACCACTGCTGTTCACTGGGGGCTTTGGGGAGAGACTGAGGGATCCCCTTCCACCATGGACACCTTCAGCTGCACCCTGAGGACTGATGAGAGAGCTTTTGGCCCTATAAAACCACTGCTAGCAGGGACTGAGTTGCTGAGAGCAGGACGCCAAGTACATCCAGCTCTTACTGCATTTATTCCAGACCTACACTGGACCTGTACTAACTCCATACCACCGCTATACAGGACTGTCGCTACATCTGACGCACCTTTACCCAGTACTTGTCCCGCATCTTACATACATAGTTTGTGAGGTTGAAAAAAGACATCAGTCCATTCAGTTCAACCTATGATGTGTGTGTGTATTAGTACATTGTATACCCCCTGTATATTGTACATTGTATACCCCTGTATGTTGTACATTGTATACCCCCTGTATATTGTACATTGTATACCCCTGTATGTTGTACATTGTATACCCCCTGTAGGTTGTACATTGTATACCCCTGTATATTGTACATTGTATACCCATGTATGTTGTACATTGTATACCCCTGTATGTTGTACATTGTAGACCCCTGTATGTTGTATATTGCATACCCCTGTATGTTGTACATTGTATATCCCTGTATGTTGTACATTGTATACCCCTGTATGTTGTACATTGTATACCCCCTGTATGTTGTACATTGTATACCCCTTTATGTTGTACATTGTATACCCCTGTATGTTGTACATTGTATACCCCCTGTAGGTTGTACATTGTATACCCCTGTATGTTGTACATTGTATACCCCTGTATGTTGTACATTGTATACCCCTGTATGTTGTACATTGTATACCCCTGTATGTTGTACATTGTATACCCCTGTATGTTGTATATTGCATACCCCTGTATGTTGTACATTGTATACCCCTGTATGTTGTATATTGCATACCCCTGTATGTTGTACATTGTATATCCCTGTATGTTGTACATTGTATACCCCTGTATGTTGTACATTGTATACCCCCTGTATGTTGTACATTGTATACCCCTTTATGTTGTACATTGTATACCCCTGTATGTTGTACATTGTATACCCCCTGTATGTTGTACATTGTATACCCCTTTATGTTGTACATTGTATACCCCTTTATGTTGTACATTGTATACCCCTGTATGTTGTACATTTTATACCCCTGTATGTTGTACATTGTATACCCCTGTATGTGGTACATTGTATACCCCTGTATGTTGTACATTGTATACCCCTGTATGTTGTATATTGCATACCCCTGTATGTTGTACATTGTATACCCCTGTATGTTGTATATTGCATACCCCTGTATGTTGTACATTGTATATCCCTGTATGTTGTACATTGTATACCCCTGTATGTTGTACATTGTATACCCCCTGTATGTTGTACATTGTATACCCCTTTATGTTGTACATTGTATACCCCTTTATGTTGTACATTGTATACCCCTGTATGATGTACATTGTATACCCCCTGTATGTTGTACATTGTATACCCCCTGTATGTTGTACATTGTATACCCTTGTATGTTGTACATTGTATATCCCTGTATGTTGTACATTGTATACCCCTGGATGTTGTACATTGTATACCCCTGTATGTTGTACATTGTATACCCCTGTATGTTGTGGTCTTTAAGGTGCCCATCTAATAGTTTTTTGAAACTATCGATGCTCCCTGCTGATACGACTGCTTGTGGAAGCGAATTCCACATCCTTACTGCTCTGACAGTGAAGAACCCCTTACGTATTTTAAGGTTAAACCATTTTTCCTCTTTCATTAATCTTCATTACATCCGTGCAAACACTATACCACACTTATAGGAAAACTTAACTGCATGCAGGTTCATTGGGACAGTCATTAAGTACACCAACGCTTTTAAAGGGCCCCAACGTATAGCCGGCAGAAGAAACATCTTCAGGACTGCCCCTGTCATGTAAGTTGCACGCAAACCCCTGCTTTCTCCCTATACCCTTTTTTTGACCTCCCAGCTACAGCTTTAGGCCTAGCATAGCCCCTGTTAGTGCAGTATGGCTCCGGTAGTTTATAGTTCAAGTCTCTTACTGCTCACTGCTGAACTTCAGGTGGTGTTGTTACTGTTTATACTGATCTGGGCAGGAAGTTTCACCTTATACCTTGTCCTTATTGTTAAAATATTCTGTAGACTAAGTATATTCTGTATAAAGTGTAATATTATCTTTATTTATTATCTTCATTTTGTCTTTTATGTCTACCTGCCTTTACCAATTTTATTTTATGACAATGCACTGTATTAACTTTGTTTTTTTTTCAATTGACTCATTGTTTGCATTCCTTAAATTTAGCATTATAGTTGGGTACTGGTATTACCATCAGGAATTCCTCAGTGTTGCTGTGTGTTTGTGTACTCAGCCCTGGTGTGTCAGAGGACATTGAGGTGTTTTAGAAGGTCAAGGCCAGAAACAGAGGACCTATCTTAACCAGCGGCTTCTTCGGGGGGTGACGCTAAAGATGTAAGATTGAGGAACACTGGAAATTTCCTCTCTCCAATGTATGCAGCAGGCTTGAAATAGGAATCACCTCTGTATCACCAGCGCTCTTAGAGGAAGGTCACCACTCATTGTCTATTACTGGTCATTCTGGAAAATATAACAAACGTCCTCTCCCGTATTTCTTTCGTTCTTATGCCGTAGATTATAGGGTTCATCGTTGGTGGAATGAGGACATAGAGGTTAGCAAAAATAATATGGAACTGCAGAGAAATGTATCTGTGGCCGACTCTGTGAGCTATAAAAGAAAAAAACGCCGGAATGTAGAAGAGAATAATTACACAAATGTGAGACACGCAAGTATTGAAGGCCTTGAAACGATCCTCGGAGGATGGGAGCCTCAGAACTGCTGAGATTATTACACAATAGGACACTATAATAAGGATCATGTCCACACCGGATGAAGAAGCGGCTATTATCAGCCCATACACCACATTGACGAGTATGTCGGCAGAAGCCAGCTTGGCCACCGACATGTGCTCACAATAGGTGTGCTCTATCACGTTGCTTTGCTGGAAAGGTAATCTCTTGAGTAGAAGGACAAATGGTACTGCCATGCAGAAAATTCTGAAAACAGCTATTGTGGCTGCCTTGACTATGAAGGAGTTGGTGAGGGTGGTAGCATATGTTAAAGGGTGACATATGGCGCAGTAACGGTCATAGGCCATAAGGAGAAGAATGGAGGATTCAATGCCAAAAGCGAAATGGATGAAAAATACCTCAGTGAGGCATCCGTTGAAGGAGATCTCATGAGAATCAAACCAGAATATGCTGAGGGTCTTCGGGACGGTGGTGGGGCTCAAGAGGGTGTCACAGAATGCCAACATCATCAGGAAGATATACATTGGCTGGTGAAGAATCTCATTGGCTGAGATGACCAATATTAACATAGAGTTTCCCAAAAGTGCCAAACCATACATGATGGAGAAAGGGATGGAGATCAGGAGATGTTTCTCCTCCAGGCCAGGAATTCCAATCAGGAGGAAATAATCCGGGTGGAAGTTGGTGGAGTTCCACATTTCCTGGGTAATCCAGTTGCCTGCATTGAAAAGAAGCCAAGAATGAGCATCCTTGATGATGGTAAAAGTCCACCAATAACTTACATTTTGGACCCGGTATGTCATTTAGAGTGACAGTAACCATCTAAACCTAAAAATGTACCTCAAACCAAAGACATTTTGTTTTTAATTTTAGAAAGGTTAGGTAGAAAGGCAGTGGCGTAGCGTGGGTTGTCAGCACCCGGGGCAAGGCAAGTAATTTGCGCCCCCTAACCCGCGGGATTTTAGCACTCGAGTCTCTTCCACTAGATTAGTTAATCTTAGTTGCCTCGCACCCGCTTCCTGATTGGCCAGGAGGTGGATCCTTGTGACAATAGCGAATTTTTATTTGCTATTGTCACACAATGGGTGGGCTCGGGGGGCA
Source organism: Pelophylax lessonae (assembly GCF_965119305.1). NCBI lineage: Eukaryota > Metazoa > Chordata > Amphibia > Anura > Ranidae > Pelophylax > Pelophylax lessonae. Next base: position 750,481,911 of record NC_138769.1, on the reverse strand, counting down.
CACTGCTCTGCGCCCCGGGTCCACCCTTTTTTGAAGCCTATTAGAGCCTCTGGCTCTAATCAGGTGATAAAAAAAAAAAACACTCTGTGACAGCACCAGGCTGCTGACACACTCGCTGCTAAACTGACTGAGCAGTGAGGAGAGGCGGCATAGGCAGGGCTTGGCTTGCAACGCCACTCCACCCTACACCAATGGACAGGTGAGGCACAGTCCAGCCCCGCCCTGACCCACCATTTTCAGCCATAGGGCGGCCGCGCTGGACATCTCCCACTTCAGCCTAAAGATGGAGGCAGCCGCAGACAGTGTGTGAACTGTGTATGTCAGAGTCAGACAGACAGAGTGACACTGCAGACGCGCCCCCCCAGATGTTGCGCCCGGTGCGGCCGGCCCCCCCTGCACCCCCCACGCTACGCCACTGTAGAAAGGAACACCCTGTATCCAGTAAATGCAAGTTGGAAAGTGAGTTTTTAATCATTTTATTGAGAGGAGCAACAATTAAGCCAACGCGTTTTAGGGGGGAATAAAGACCCCCCTTCCTCAGGGCTGTTGCTGCATGCTATTAAATGAGAAAGGATCCCGAAACAGATGTGTCTGTAGGTGGGGTGCAGCATGGTGCGGCGGCAATAAGTCACACAGTGAGGTGAAATAATAAACTTGTATTAGAGCACTGCAGCAACAGTATCCTGGTAGGAAGACTGCCCGACCAGGTGCCCATACGGTCAGGGCCACTGTTAAAAATCATCCTACCTGACCCTGACCCCACCTGCCTAAAAAAAAATGCCCACCTCCTAACTGGTCCTCTAAAAAAAACAAAAAGGGTTCTGTCCTCTTCCATCTAGGGAGGGAAGTCATACAACAATCGACTTTGGTACAATCAGCCTACCCATAGATGTTTTGAATCTCAGGCGGTCCCTGCTGAACCATTCAAGATTTGAACTATCTATGATGATCACATTTGGCTGTTCCCTGCTGTTTATTAGAAGATAGGCAATGGTCAAGGCATGGGGAAATGTGTGTGTGTTGTCATGTCTGTACCTTTCCTGCTGCTGACAATCCCTCTTTGGCTCAGTGGCTACTGAGCTGCTAGATGGACATCACATTGACTCTGCTGCCTCTACCTGCACTGATCACTTCCAGTTCCAACCAGCTGTCCCCAGCCTGCCAGTCCCCTTCTTCTGTCTGATTTCCTCAGCACTTACTTGCTGCAAGCCAAATCACTCCACCAGGCTGACAGCAAAGACTGAGAGAGCCGGTTCTTCTATCTTATCAAAAACATCCGGCACAGAGTAGTGTAAGTCCACAGGTGCCCAAAAAAAAAGTCCCCCTTGATCTACAGTGTCCCAGCCCTTCAGTCAAACCGATGGGGTCTGTCTCAGGACAAGGAACATGTTATCATCTGGGAGCCATGTACACGCGGGAACAGTATATATGTATACACCAACCGTACACATGATCTTATATGAAGCCTGAAGCTGCCAGGATGGGCCCCTCTGTTAAGCGACGGGGCCCGGGCCCACTACAGTAGATCCGGTGGTACCACCTTACCAGTGGCTCTGCTTACGGTTACAGCAATGTGACTCCAGCCAGAGTAATAGGATCTGTAGACAGAGGCAGAATGTGGCCTGGCCATTTTGTGCCCAATTGGGATGATGTCTAGAAGAGATGTGACCCTACGCTTCCCCTGCTCATCAGGAACCTTTCCCTACTGCTATGACTGTTCCTAAGGAGGGGGGGGGGTTTGCCTTTCCCTATGCTACACACTCATATAGTGGTGTATTTTAGATTTGTGCTGCCCTAGGAAAGACTAAAATCGGGCGTACTATTTTCCCATAAACATCTGTCACAGTGTACCAGTGCGCCATCAACATCTGTCACAGTGTACCAGTGCCCCATCAACATCTGTCACAGTGCACCAGTGCCCCATCAACATCTGTCACAGTGTACCAGTGCCACACCAACATCTGTCACAGTGCATCAGTGCCACACCAACATCTGTCACAGTGTATCGGTGCCACACCAACATCTGTCACAGTGCATTAGTTCTATTCTATTCTCTTATTCTCTAAATAAGAGAATAGAATAGAACAACAAATAAGAGAATAGAATAGAAAAGCAATAGACGATCCACAGGATCCACCGCATTCCTAAGCCTTCATTTCTTCTAGCGGAAATCCCGAGTGCCCGTCAACATCTGTCACAGTGTACCAGTGCCCCGTCAACATCTGTCACAGTGTACCAGTGCCCCGTCAACATCTGTCACAGTGTACCAGTGCCACACCAACATCTGTCACAGTGCACCAGTGCCACACCAACATCTGCCACAGTGTACCAGTGCCCCATCAACATCTGTCACAGTGCACCAGTCACTGTGACAGATGTTGCACCAGTGCCCCATCAACATCAACATCTGTCACAGTGCACCAGTGCCCCATCAACATCTGCCACAGTGTACCAGTGCCCCATCAACATCTGTCACAGTGCACCAGTCACTGTGACAGATGTTGCACCAGTGCCCCGTCAACATCTGTCACAGTGTACCAATGCCACACCAACATCTGTCACAGTGTACCAGTGGCCCATCAACATCTGTCACAGTGCATCAGTGCCCCATCAACATCTGTCACAGTGCACCAGTGCCCCATCAACATCTGTCACAGTGTACCAGTGGCCCATCAACATCTGTCACAGTGCATCAGTGCCCCATCAACATCTGTCACAGTGCACCAGTGACACACCAACCTCTGTCACAGTGTACCATTGCCACAACAACATCTGCCACAGTGCACCAGTGCCACACCAACATCTGCTACAGTGTACCAGTGTCCCATCAACATCTGTCACAGTGCACCAGTGCCACACCAACATCTGCCACAGTGCACCAGTGCCCCATCAACATCTGCCACAGTGCACCAGTGCCACACCAACATCTGCTACAGTGTACCAGTGTCCCATCAACATCTGTCACAGTGTACCAGTGTCCGATCAATATCTGTCACAGTGTACCAGTGTCCGATCAATATCTGTCACAGTGTACCAGTGCCCCGTCAACATCTGTCACAGTATACCAGTGCCCCGTCAACATCTGTCACAGTGTACCAGTGCCCCGTCAACATCTGTCACAGTGTACCAGTGCCCCGTCAACATCTGTCACAGTGTACCAGTGCCACACCAACATCTGTCACAGTGCACCAGTGCCCCATCAACATCTGCCACAGTGTACCAGTGCCCCATCAACATCTGTCACAGTGCACCAGTGCCCCATCAACATCTGTCACAGTGTACCAGTGGCCCATCAACATCTGTCACAGTGCATCAGTGCCCCATCAACATCTGTCACAGTGCACCAGTGCCCCATCAACATCTGTCACAGTGTACCAGTGGCCCATCAACATCTGTCACAGTGCATCAGTGCCCCATCAACATCTGTCACAGTGTACCAGTGCCACACCAACATCTGTCACAGTGCACCAGTGCCCCATCAACATCTGTCACAGTGTACCAGTGGCCCATCAACATCTGTCACAGTGCATCAGTGGCCCATCAACATCTGTCACAGTGTACCAGTGCCACACCAACATCTGCCACAGTGCACCAGTGCCACACCAACATCTGCTACAGTGTACCAGTGTCCCATCAACATCTGTCACAGTGCACCAGTGCCACACCAACATCTGCTACAGTGTACCAGTGTCCCATCAACATCTGTCACAGTGCACCAGTGCCACACCAACATCTGCCACAGTGCACCAGTGCCCCATCAACATCTGTCACAGTGTACCAGTGCCACACCAACATCTGCTACAGTGTACCAGTGTCCCATCAACATCTGTCACAGTGCACCAGTGCCCCATCAACATCTGTCACAGTGTACCAGTGCCACACCAACATCTGCTACAGTGTACCAGTGTCCCATCAACATCTGTCACAGTGTACCAGTGTCCGATCAATATCTGTCACAGTGTACCAGTGTCCCATCAACATCTGTCACAGTGGATAATAGAATCCAAACAAAGGGAATCCAAAATAATAGAATAGAATAGAATAGAACCCAACCTTCTTCAGAAATTTGAATTTTGAATAGAATAAATTTGAATAGAAAAGATTAGAGTAGAATATAAAATAATAGAAAATAATAAAAAAGAACAAAAATAGAAAAGAATAGAACAACAAATAAGAGAATAGAATAGAACAACAAATAAGAGAATAGAATAGAAAAGCAATGGACGATCCACAGGATCCACTGCATGCCTAAGCCTTCATTTCTTCTAGCGGAAATCCCGAGAGACGTCATACTGCCGATACATTTTTTCCAAGTTAAAGAACAAATATTAGAAACCTTCCGACACCCATCCCAACTTCCAGAGCAGACATCTCACTTACGCTCGCTCCCGGATCTTTCTCAATATATCCTCCAACAACGCAAGATCCTAAATACTGTCACCAAGGCACTCAGAAATCATCATATACCTTACAAGTGGATATACCATGCCAAGCTGGAGATCACCCATCATGGATAAACCCCCAGTATCAGCTCTTTAGAAGAAGGTCTCTCCCTACTGTACAGATGGGACATTATTCCGGAATCATCTCCTGCATCACATCGTCCACCAATCCCATCAAAGCAGAACCCTGAGGGGCAAACTGCCCACAACAAACCTAACTCTTGAAGAAGCCTCTAGAGGGCTCCTACCCTTTTAATTCAACTTCAACACCCACTAGTTCCCGGAGGCAGAAGGCTTGGTAACACCACACTCCCTACCCCACTGGGTCTGACAGCAATCCCTGGAGTGATCCCTCTTTATAACCAAGAGGGAATCGTTTTTTATGGTTGCTCATTTGTTTGTTTACATGTTCCTTTCCAAACAAGAAAAACGAATGTTGAAAAAAGAATGTCCATTGGATGGGTGACTTCAGGACTTCATAGGATTTCATGTGGCCACCTAACCCAGGAGGCAGCGGCGAGGCATTGTAATGTCAGTCGTGTCTCCTAGAAGAGCCAAAAGTCAGGAACAAGGTTTTTTCTTTATTTTATAGACAATAAGATGGACACAATGGAGATTGCCTGCATATGGACAGGAGGAAGGGACAGAATAGAGGGACAGGAGGACGGGGCATATAGACAGGACAGAAGGACAGAATAGAGGGACAGGAGATGTAGGTCATATGGACAGGACGGAAGGACAGGAGGACAGGACAGAGGGACAGGGGGCAGGGCATATAGACAGGACAGAGGGACAGGGGGCAGGGCATATAGACAGGACAGAGGGACAGAACAGAGGGACAGGAGGAGAGGACATATGGAAAGGACAGAATAAGAGAACAGAGGGACAGGAGGAGAGGACATATGGACAGGACAGAAGGACATGCAGAATACATTTGGATTTGTTTTGTATGCTCCTTATCTGGCCCATATAGTCCGATATTACCCCCCCCCCCTTTCTTTTTGTTTCTTTACAACACAGATGATGGCCTGGTGATTGCCTCATTTACTCTTAAACTCAAGGACAGAAGGACAGGACAAAGCGACAGGACAGAAGGACAGGGGGACAGGACATAAGGACAGAAGGGCAGGGGGGGGACAGGACATAAGGACAGGGGGACAGGACATAAGGATAGGAAAGAGTGACAGGAGGACAAGGCACTGAGAAAGGTTAATAGGACAGGAAAGAACAACAGAAGGACAGGACGGCAGGACCTCAGCAGCTATAATGGGAATAGACAGCTCTTGTCCCTTTGTATGATAATAAGCATTCAGTCTGTATATTTTGCAGCTTACCAGTCCTTAGATGTGGCATCTGAATTTGTTTTCTTTCTTTCAGACTTTTTCCCCCACTATTTTCATCTGATGATCCTGCCAGTAACACACTTCCTGTCCTAGGGTGACAACGCTCACTCACTCCCCTGTATCCATGGAAGTGTTGTCTTCTTAGGATGCTCTTCTGATTTGGATTACTAATAAATTAGATCATGGTTGCGGTAGTGAATGGGCCCCAAACTCCAAATGCTATTTATTATCTTAGCAGACAAAAAGCTGCCCTCATTATGAAGGGGCTGAGGCTGGTTCTGATTGGCTGACATCACTGGGATGGAGGTCCATGGTCACCAATGTGGGAGCGGAGGTTGAGAAGAGGCCGTGTGTCTCTGTGTGTTTTATGATACATTTATATACAGCAGATTCTTCTCGTCTCATGATGGAGCGCCCCCCAGGGGAGAGAACGGCCTCCTCACACCTATCTTCTAATAATAATAATTGTGTCCCTTCCCGATAATCCTCACCAGTCCTCCCAGTAACACTTTGTTCTCTGGCTGAAAAAGTCTAATTATCCTTCAAGACTAAGAACTACAAACCAGCCTGACCGGAGAACTGGGACTTTTAAGGCACCATAAACTGTATACGTATATCAACTATGAATAGAATTGTAACAATGTTTTATTTTATCCAGTGTGCCGGTATTCAAGAAGCCCATTCCAGCCTGCCGAGATATGTGAATGGCAAGAGGTGGAATGCCGTACACCGAAAAACAGCCCAACTATGGAAAAGTAGCTTCAGCCTGACTCCTCCCAGACCATGCCCCACTGACCACGCCCCACTGACCATGCCCCACTGACCATGCCCTACTGACCATGCCCTACTGACCACGCCCCACTGACCACGCCCCACTGACCATGCCCTACTGACCACGCCCCACTGACCACGCCCCACTGACCACGCACCACTGACCATGCCCCACTGACCACGCCCCACTGACCACGCCCTACTGACCACGCTCCACTGACCACGCCCCACATAGAGATCTATGACTAAGCAGGGAAAAATGTAACAGAAGGGTGTGGATTCCGAGGGGTCAGGATGAAGCTGCTATCTAGAATAACTGAATACAATACCAAAGCTCTACTGCTTGTGATTCTTTCCAAGGCTGTAAACCGGTGCTCGTGCCTGGGACCTGCAGTCCCTCAATATTTTTAACTTTGATAAAAGTCGGCCATTCAGTGGACTCAAGCATTGAAAATCTTTATTGGCTACACAAGTGATAGCGGCGCTGTAACGGAAGATATTTGACACAATTATAATACAGTAACACACACATCGGACATTATATAATAGATTGGATTCTAGGATTTTACAAACGTCATTACCCGGTTCACACAAGGGATTCCTGACAGGCCCGGAGGGGGGAGGGGGAGAGAAGAAAGCACATTACATGTTAAGACCTACCCCGAAAATAAGCCCTGCTGTGTTTTTTGGTGCCAAAAATAATATAAGACCCGGTCTTATTTTCAGGGGAACATGGTAGAAATCCTGTGTAGATTGGAAGGACATTCCATTCATGGCACCCAACACATATTTTCAGTTGCAGAGCCCCACAATGGACAGTAATACATTATCCTGAGTCGCTACAAATGTGTGTTGGAGGTGCGCTGCCTTGGTGGGTTGGGATGCCTTTAGAAATGAATATTATAGAAGAGAACAAGGCGCCTCTAACTGCAATATAATCCATTTATTAAAACATCAAAGAGTTAAAACAACTTCCAAGAAGTTCCTTAAATTGAAGGCCAAGAGCAAAAACTGGGAATGGACCAACAGCAATTCTTGTAAGCCAGAGGAGCCGATGCTCGGCTATCCAGTCTCCGGGAGTAAGCTAGAGGTCTGATGAAGGAGCCGCGCATGCTCCGAAACATGTTACCGCCCACCCGCATCTGACACCGGCTGCGTGCGTTCCAGCGTGGTTACCAGAAGCCCCACCACGCTGTGTGATGGTTGCATGCTGACACACCAAGCAGCCTCCCGGACACTGGATAGCTGAGCATCGGCTCCTCCGCCTTACAAGAAATGCTGTTGGTCCATCCCCAGTTTTTGCTCTCGGCAGTGCTGTATTTTGACCTAGGCCGACAAGGCCCAGGCCTAGGGCGGCACTTTGCAGGGGGGCAGCAAAAAAGCCACCTCCTCCACCTGAGACTCTATTGGCCACTGGTTGCTAGAGCCATCGCTCTCACCCTCCCTCTCTCTCTCTCACACCCCCTCTCTCTCTTTCACTCACCCCCCCTCTCACCTTCCCTCTCTCTCACCCCCTCTCTCTTTCACCCCCTTCTCTCTCTCACCCCCTTCTCTCTCTCTCACTCATTCACCCATCTTTATCTCTCTCTCTCACCCCTCTCTCTCTCTCTCACACCCTCTCTCTCTCTCTCTCTCTCAATCCCTCCTCTCTCATCCCCCACTCTCTCGCTCTCTCACCCTCTCTCTCTCTCTTTCTCCCTCACCCCCATCTCTCTCTCTCTCTCTCACCCCCTCTCTCTTATCCCCCTCTCTCTCTCTCTCATCCTCTCTCTTTCATCCCCCCTCTCTCTCTCACCCCCCCACTCTCATCCCCCCTCTCTCTCTCATCCCCCCCTCTCTCTCTCACCCCCTCTCTCTCACTCTCACCCCCTCTCTCTTATCCCTCTCTCTCTCTCATCCCCCCTCTTTCTCTCTCCCTCTCTCTCTCATCTTCTCTCTCTCTCGTCCCCCCTCTCCCCCTCTCTCTTATCCCCCCTCTCTCTTATCCCCCCTCTCTCTCACCCCCTCTCTCTTATCCCCCTCTCTCTCTCATCCCCCCTCTCTCTCTCACCCCCTCTCTCTCACTCTCACCCCCTCTCTCTTATCCCTCTCTCTCTCTCATCCCCCCTCTTTCTCTCTCCCTCTCTCTCTCATCTTCTCTCTCTCTCGTCCCCCTCTCTCCCCCTCTCTCTTATCCCCCCTCTCTCTTATCCCCCCCTCTCTCTCTCTCACCCCCTCTCTCTTATCCCCCTCTCTCTCTCATCCTCTCACTCTCTCATCCCCCCCTCTCTCTCTCTCTCTCACCCCCCCTCTCTCTCTCTCACCCCCCCTCTCTCTCTCTCCCTCACCCCCCCTCTCTCTCTCTCTCCCTTCCCCTCTCACCCCCCCCCCTCTAATGAGATCTCAGGGGTTCATGCTGGGACTTGTAGTCCTTCAATTGTGGAGGGGTTCACATACATTAAAAAGGAAGGAGTGAGACAAATTTACATATCAGGGGGAGGGGGGTGTCCAATTTTTGTCTTGCCTAGGGCAGCACAAAACCAAAATACACCACTGGCTCTCGGCCTTCGTTTTAAGGAACTTCTTGTAAGTTGTTTTAACCCTTCGATGTTTTAGTAAATTATCTATATTGCACGTAGAGGCGCCTTGTTCTGTTCTACAATTCTACAGAGTCGCTTCTCCTCCCAAGTGCTGCCCGAGTGCATGCTGATCTACACAACCCTCTGGATCCAGGGCTCGACCCCACGGAAGCGCCCACATAGATAGAACATAGAATGTTCTGTGACAGATGGGTGTGAATGGGTCCCCAACTCCAAATACTATTTACTATCATACCGGGAGCAGCCAGAAATCCCTCTTTTCTGTGATCAGGCAGAGGGAAGTTTTGATTGGCTGTTATCAGTGTGATGGAGGGGTCCAGGTTGTCTCTTACCAGAAGGACGAGGCTGAGAAGAGGCCTCATATTTGTGTGAATTCAGAACTAAAGGAGATAAGTTATATACAGCAGATTCTGCTGGTCTCATGATAGAGCGCCCCCCAGGGGAGAGATCGGCCTCCTCACACCTATCTTATAATAGAAATGATAATTGCTTCCCGTAACACTTTGTGGTCAAGGTAGAAAAAACATTAAATATCCTTCAAGTTTATCTGGTTCTGTTGATCCAGAAGGAGTCAGAGAAAACTTGGCACCACTCTCATACTTACCAACATGTTGGTCCCTGATCCCAAGACCAGGGGCTGACTGGCAACTATCGGTCCAGGGGGCAAGTATAAACCAGAAGCCCAAGGTGCAATGACTTGGCCCCCCTCCCACTCGCTCTCTCCCGGCCTCCTCCTGACCCTCATTCCGCTCCCGGTACCCTCTACTCACCGGCCTAATCTGGGTTCCTGACCTGGCCAGTGGCCAGCAACGTGCAGCTAGGGGAGCTGGGATAGCTCAGTCGGGGCTGGCAGGGGGAGGAGAGTCTACAGTGGGGCATGGAACCGGCCTCTGCTCAGACACAGATTACACCATCCATGCTGGTCGGGGGGGCCTGCGCTCTGCTCTTGTCTTCATCCCGCACTCAGTAGGTCAGGCGTTGGGACTTTTACTTCTCTTCACCAGGAATCCTTTAGGCATGCCTGTGGCAGAAGCGGTGCAGCCTTTTTAAGGGGCATCAGAGCGGCCAGGGGGGCAATTGCCCCCCTGCCCCCTGGCCCAGTCCTCCCCTGCCCAAGACACTGGTAGTGGTAACCCCGCCCACAGTCCACATTTTATTTACTCACTTTTCTGGGTGTGTGAACTCAAATCACACCCACTTTATGGGTTGGTCCTGTCCAGACCCCACCTTCAATTATATAGTGACCTAGCCCTACAGCCTTGTCCCAACAATTGCATGTGCAGTAACTCAAATAAGGTTGATGTGGTGATCCTGGGACATGGTACGGGACAGAACAGCTGTAGGACAGAGGTACAAGATGCAGGACTGTCCTGGTAAAAAATTTTACCTTCTATCCTCCCATTGCAAAACCAAATCCTTCATGACCTTGTAAATAAACCATATAGAATCAGAATATCACTTCCTATTGTGTCTCCAGGACAGGAAGTGGTGGGAATTCTTCTTAATGGGACACAGACAACAAATTATCCCTTCCCTTTACTAGGGGCAAATGCATGAAAGATGAAAGCAGACTGTTGGACAGGTTACTTAGGTTGGTAAGCAGACTGGTTGGTGAGTTGGGCTGGGAATTTTCTCTGGTTTTGTCTGTAGCACCCTCCTAGGTAGGTGATAGGCAGAGAAAGTATAGTTGCTCTGTCTGCTTATCAGGGGAGCCTGATCAATAGTTCTGCCTGTTGCATGTGTCCGGGGTGTGATTCATCTTGGCTGAGGGAGTGTCCCCACTGTATCCAATGTTGGACAGCGGAGGAAACCCAGCCAGTGACACACAGGCTTTTGTAACTATCTCAGTGGGTTGGCACAAACAGTGGTGCATCCAAGGGCACATGTGACAGGGTGTCTTTGGGCAGGAAGCCAAGTCCCAGAAGGAGGGTGATGGCTGTCTCCTCTTCTGCAGCTGGGAAGGTGGTCATAGGCAATCAGCCTAGTGAACCAGTGGTGTGGCTGAACCCAGAGGTCCAGTGAAGCTGACTGTGGAGGTGAAGGCAGAGCAACTCTGGAAAATCAGTGTCCGTGAGTACAGGGGAGCTTGCAAAAGGGTCTGCCCAGGAAGGGGACCACTCCAGTGGCTGTAGTCAGCGGACGGGTGTCAGCACACGGGCAGTGAGAGCAAAGGGGGTGCCAAGTTGTTAACCCTGAAGAGAATATTCAAGCAGGAACATTCAATTTATCTTCACTTCAGTGGCAAGGTGAAGCAGTGGCCTTGCCGCATTCTACAGTCAGTTGTCCTCAGGATTGTGCATAGTTCATAGTTGGAGAATCCCACTCATCCCTTCTCCTATCCCAGTTCTAAATAAAACACAAAAACCAAATCCCCTGGACTGATCATTGACTGAGCCAAGAACTGTTAGTGCCACTTGTCTACTGTCAGTTGCTAATGGTAACCCAGGGGATCCACAAAGTGTAATTCTCAGCAGCCCTCTAGGGGGCAGTGCTTTCATGCGTTTGGCGTTCTATGTGCTTCTTGCTGTGAAGGCTAGATATAGGTGGGGGCAGGGGCCATTTCTTTCTTACTAGTGTAAATATTGGTGAGGGGACACACTGGACACCTTTGCTGCCATTGTGCTATGTGCTGGGTGTCCATGGTGCCCCTGCTCCTTTAAGGAGGACTGGGCTACCTCCAGGCCCACCTGCCCCCTATCTATCCATTTGAATGCATGTGCTTCCACTGTGGAGACTCTCATACATTTTGTAGTGTTAGGACTGCAGATAAAACAGGGTGCCGTGAAGCAGCCTTGCAGCTTACGCATGCGTTTGCAAATGTGGGCCTACTAATCCCCTGTTTTTAACGCATACTGTTGGACGGGTTAATTTGGTTAGTAAGCAGACTGATTTGGTCAGTTGAGCAGGGAATTCTCTCTGGTTTTGTCTTTCGAAGGCTTATTCCAGCCAACCACTGACCACTGATGTTGGGAGGGTTTTTTTGTTCCAGCCAGCCACTGACCACTGATGCTGGGAGGGCTTATTGTTCCAGCCAGCCACTGATGACCAAAGCTAGGAGGGATTATTGTTCTAGCCAGCCACTGACCACTGATGCTTGGAGGGATTATTGTTCTAGCCAGCCACTGACCACCAATACATGGAGGATTTATTGTTTCAGCAAGCCACCGACCACCAATGCTTGAAGGGTTTATTGTTCCAGATAACCACTGACCACCAATGCTAGAAGTGCTTATTGTTGCAGCTAGCACCTGAGCACCAATGTTGGGAGGGTTAATTGTCCAAGCCACCCACAAACCACCAATGCTGGGGGGGCTATTGCTCCAGCCAGTCACTGACCACCAATGCTTGGAGGGTTTATTGTTCAAGCCAGTCACTGACAACCAGTACTGGGGGAAGGGGGGGGGATTGTTCCAACCCCCTACTGACCACCAATGCTGTAAGGGTTATTGCTTCAGCCAGCCACTGACCACCAATGCTTGGAGAGTTTATTGATCCAGCTAGCCACTGACCACCAATACTTGGAGGGATTTTTGTTCCAGCAAGCCACTGACCCCCAATACTTGAAGGGTTTATAGTTCCATCCAACCACTGACCACCAATGCTGGGAGGGTTTATTGTTGCAGCCAGCCACTGACCACCAATGCTGGGAGGGTATATTGTCCAAGCCACCCACAAACCACCAATGCTGGGGGGTTATTGCTCCAGCCAGCCACTGATCACCAATGCTTGGGGTTTATTGTTCAAGCCAGTCACTGACAACCAGTACCGGGGGGGCGTTATTGTTTCAGCCAGCCACTGACCACGTACTTGAAGAGTTTATTGTTCTAGATAACCACTGACCACCAATGCTGTGAGGGTTTATTGTTGCAGCTAGCACCTGAGCACCAATGCTGTGAGGGTTAATTATCCAAGCCACCCACTGACAACCAATGCTGGAAGGGGTATTGCTCCAGCCAGCTACTGATCACCAATACTTGGGGAATTTATTGATCCAGCCAGCCACTCACTACTGATGCTAGGGGGATAATTGCTCCAGCCAACCATTGACCACCGATGCTAGGAGTGCTTATTGTTACAGCCAGCACCTGACCACCAATGCTGGGGGGTTATTTCTCCAGCCAGCCACTGACCACAAATGCTTTGCATGATTTATTGTTCCAGCCAAGCACTTACCACCAATGCTGGGGGGTTATTGCTCCAGCCAGCCACTGATCACCAATGCTAGAAGTGCTTATTGTTGCAGCCATCACCTGAGCACCAATGCTGAGGGAGTTTTGCTCCAGCCAGCCACTGATCACCAATGCTTGGGGAGTTTGATAATCCAGCGAGCCACTGACCACTGATGCTGGGGGGATAATTTCTCCAGCCAACCATTGACCACCGATGCTAGGAGTGTTTATTGTTACAGCCAGCACCTGACCACCATTGCTGGGGGGTTTATTGTTCAAGCCAGCCACTGACCACCAATACTTGGATGGTTTATTGTTTAAGCCAGTCACTGACCACCAGTACTGGGGGGGGGGGGGTATTGTTCCAGCCAACCACTGACCACCAATGCTAGAAGTGCTTGTTGTTGCATTCAACACCTGAGCACCAATACTGGGAGGGTTAATTGTCCAAGCCACCCACTGACCACCAATGCTGGATGGGTTATTGCTCCAGCCAGCCACCGATCACCAATGCTTGGGGAGTTTATTCATCCAGTCAGCCACTGACCATAGATGCTGGGGGAGTAAACTCTCCAGCCACCCATTGACTACTGATGCTAGGAGTGCTTATTGCTGGGGGGTTTGTTCCAGCAGGTCAGTGACCACCAATACTCTTGACCAAAATGTTCATTGTCCCAACAGTGGCTTGTTTCTAGTAAATCACTGATGCAGTGGTAGTACAACTAGTGATGCCCATGAAGCAGAGACCGGATTTAAATTTACAGAGAGAACATCTTTGGGCGCTGTATTGTTGAGTGAGGGGGAAATTTGTTCAGGCAATATGGAAAAGGAGATACTTGTATCACGAGTGGGTGGGGGGGGGGTCAAAGGGTTTCCTGGCACAGGGGCTATCCACCATCAATATATGCCACCGCCAATGAGACAATTATATACAAATCATATATTTATGTAGACAAGATGCAGTGGTGTTGCTTTGGGGATTCAGGGGGTGCGGACCACTACAGGGGTGCCACCATCAGGGCCAGCACCAGCATAAACTCTGCTGATGCCATTCATACCAGTGCTATGCAAGCACGGCATCCTGAGAACATCTGGAGGAATGCCAGGGATGCTTGGCATAGCACCAGTGGCACCTGCTGAGACTCCCACAAGTACTGGTGTTGGGGAGAATGGCTTAGAAGAGGCAGGGCCTGCGGTGAGAAGGACCTGGGAAAGGCTGAGGCTGGGACTCCTCTGCTGAAGTAGAATGCTGGCTTGCTGGTGCCCAGGGTCTGCGATGGAGGGAGGGAGGGTAGACTCAGGCACTGGCTGCTTGCAGTAGACACCATCGTGACGGTTCTCACCGTCACTGGGAGTGAAAGACAGATACATAATTGTTTGGACTGCTTCAAATGGGGTCTGTATTACACTTATGCTAATGTGTATTGTACTTCAATGTCAGACAGGCTCTCCCTATTGTTTGTGTAATGAGGTGGGATGTGTATTCTGTCCAGACCACTAGATAATTAGTTCAGGTTAATTCTATTTCTGTATACAATTCCATCTGCATATGATAATGTAATCAGGCAACCCTGACCTGTGTGTGGTAATATGATCATGAGGGGGAGGTCCATGCTGTATATAAAGTCTGTGTGACTGTTCAATAAAGAGAGATTTCCAGTACAAGCTAAATTGTTGACTAGCTTTGTATGGGGGCGGCTAGGATTTCATATCTATGTTCAGGACTGCAAGGAAGCCGTATACTGACGGAAGACCACAAGTACAGTGTGGGTCGGCAGTTCCGTTACAGTCATGCTGCCCCAAACTTTTCCTATGACTCGCAGAACCCAGCTCCTCACTGCATCCCCCGCCGGCTCCCAGATCCTTGGGAACCCTGCGACACTGCTCCATGGGGCTCATCATGTGGAGGGCTGGAATCTGGGATCACCAAGTAACTACCCACCTCCTGGATCACCTGTGCTGCCCATCCCCACCTCACCATTGCTTTTTAACCTTGTGCCTGCTAAAATGCCATCATTACCATCACCCCCACACTTGGGGGTTCCTAGTGGGTTCTGTCCTTTTAGGGTGTCACCATCCCTTTAAAATCAGAACCCCCGTCCCCTCCTTTACCCTTCCACTGGCCTCCATAGGGTGATCATAGTGAAAGCTGTGACCTACACCTCTCAGTGGCAGCAATGTGCTTATGGAAAAAACATTATTGGGGGGTAGGGGGGTGACACCATGTTTTACTGCACCAGGAGGAAGTCGTGTCGCGAAAGCGTAAGACGCCACGCGTATAGGGGGAGGAGACCTGGACGGACAAGCAGCGACCCACCAGCACGGCTCCCGATAGCTACTGTTTTTGGTGTGTACGGTCCGCACAAGCCCATTGTGCCGATTCATGTGAGTGCAATTCTACTTTGAATCATCTGTGAATCAATTAAAGGATAATAGCAGTGTACACTTAGATGCCTCATTATCTTTATTCACATATCATGTCCATGGGATGGTGAGAGATCGATTCAGGAAGTGGCTTTCCCTATACTGGTCTTATTGAGGATTCAATGCTGGTTTAATGCTTCAGTGAGGTGAGAGGCCATCTGGTGGCTAAACAGTGGTGGTGTCACTTGCACTTTTATATGAAACATCTATCAAGCACCTTATTGAATTTTAATCCACGGTTATATTTATATTTTAGTGGACTCTTATGCACTTTACTTTGAATGCACTTTATGGACATTATATATTGCGCTTAAGAGGAATATATATTGCACTTTAAGCGAGTTTATTGATTTATATGATGCAAATTGTCACTTTATTTGATTTTATATAGCGCTGTATACATATTTGTTTATAGTTAATTTCTCCCGTTAGTGAAGGAGGTTTTATATAGTTGCTGAATTTTCTTTATATGTCCCAAATTATTGGGTCTTAACTCTACACCACTTTATATTTAATTGCGCTGATTTACCTTTTTGCACAATTACTGCACCAGGTGACACCAACCCTAGTGACACCACTGACAAGATGTCATCTACTAAACCAACAATTACCAATCACCAAGAGATAAATATTCATGATTTTTTTTTTTTTAGGCCTTCTTTAGGTCATCAAAGTTTACACGTATCACCACAATAAGTGTAGGGGAAAAATAGAAACAAAATATTTATTTTTCAAAAAGTTAATCTGTATTTTAGTAACCAAGATGGCCTCCAATAATACGAATACCATTTCCAAAAATTCTTTTTTTTTTTTTGTACTTCTTTTCTACAATTATTGTTGTGTTGTGTGTAGATTTTTCTGAAGGTCCCATGCTGTCTCTGAATTCATAGTATCCTTGGTTATTGTGCGTTATTGGTTAATGTCATTTTTATAGAGCACTAGGGATCCACAGGATACAATTCAAATCAATTTTAATTGTACAATCTATCAGTCCAGACACAACATCTAAGATACAAGATTATCCTATAGCCGGGATAAGAACACATGTGTTGGAATATACACTCACTGGACACTTTTAGGTCCACCTTCCTAGTAGCGGGTTGGACCCCCTTTTGCCCATTGGGTGTTCGAAATTCGGACAAATTCCGAACTTTTTGCGGTAAAAGTTCGGAATTCGGTCACCAGAACCGCCCAAAATGCAATGGGTCAGGAAGTGGGCTTTAAAAGCCTGTGATTGGCCCAGAAACGTCAGTAAAAGCCAATGAGGGGGCAGGAGTCTGCTAGGAACGTGATTGGAGTAACTGCGGGGACCAGAGGCCAATCAGGAGTGAATACGCCCCCCAGTATATAACATAGCCCGCCTAACCTTTAGCACTGTAATACAGAGGCTTTGGAAGGGAATGGAAGCATTAGTGTTACTTCTGCTGTATGGAGTTGTTATTTTAGTGTGAGGAAAGGGATATGCAGTGTAGTTAGGGTACTATATACCACAATAGTTAGATTCAATAATCTAGTTTTTGTAGGGATACTTTTAAGTGTCAGGGTGACCGGAGTTTAGGGTGACCTGGCTCTGCCATGCCAGGGTGACCCCACTCTGCCATGTCAGGGTGACCATAGTTTAGGATGACCTGACTCTGCCATGCCAGGGTGACCCCACTCTGCCATGTCAGGGTGACCGGAGTTTAGGGTAACCTGACTCTGATAAAGCCTCAGTTACAACTATACATAAATTAAAATTCATCACAAAAAAAAACAGATTATCTTTCTTAGAATTTTAGTAGTGCAGGGATGGTGTTACCCTCCTTTCATAAAGTGCAAATAAATAAAGTGCATAAATTGCATAAATAATCCAAAACATCCAACTAAGCAAGAACAGAGTCCTTCAAAAGTCTTTGTTTATGTAGTGCCAGAGCTGGTGGTGGTGACATTGTACGGTGGTTCCTATAACTGACACCAATGACCCTGCATTAAAGGCACTGTGTATTGCTCTGGCACTACATAAACAAAGACTTTTGAAGGACTCTGTTCTTGCTTAGTTGGATGTTTTGGATTATTTATGCAGTTTATGCACTTTATTTATTTGCACTTTATGAAAGGAGGGTAACACCATCCCTGCGCTACTGAAATTCTAAGAAAAATAATCTGTTTTTTTTTTCTGGTTCTGGACATGCTACAGAGCTGAAACTTCACAGGTACACTTTTTAGACCCCCCAGACACTAAATCCAAAGAAATCTCATTTTTTTTTTTCAATAATTTTTTTCAATAATTGGCTCTCTATCAAAAACGACAATTTTTAAGAACTCTTTTTTTTGTGTGATTAATAGTCCCTGGGGCATGACCCAGAACCCTAGGCACTTTTTAGGAGCATTTATTAGGTTTTAGGGCTTCAAAATGGTGCTTTTTGATTCCCAAAGTTCGGATCCCATTGATTTCAATGGGGTTCTGGAATCCGAACCGAACTTTCGGGAAATTCGGGTGTTCTGGTCGAACCGAACTTTTCAAAAGTTCAATCATCCCTATTTGTCACGAGCGTTCTTAGAGGAAGGTCCCCACTCTTCCTGGTCTATTATTGGCCATTCTAGTAAATATGACAAATGTCTTCTCCCGTATTTCTCTCGTTCTTACTCCATAGATGATTGGGTTCATCATTGGTGGAATGAGGACATAGAGGTTAGCAAAAATAATGTGGAACTGCAGAGAAATGTGTTTGTGGCCGACTCTGTGAGCTATAAAAGAAAAAAACGCCGGAATGTAGAAGAGAATGATCACACAGATGTGAGACACGCATGTATTGAAGGCCTTCAACCGAGCCTCGGAGGATGGGAGCCTCAGAACTGCTGAGATTATTATACCATAGGACACTATAATAAGGATCATGTCCACACCGGATGAAGAAGCGGCAATGACCAGCCCGTACACCACATTGACGAGTATGTCGGCAGAAGCCAGCTTGGCCACCGACATGTGCTCACAATAGGTGTGCTCTATCACGTTGCTTTGCTGGAAAGGTAATCTCTTGAGTAGAAGGACAAATGGTACCACCATGCAGAAACTCCTGAAGACAGCTAACATGGCTGCCTTGACTATGAAGGAGTTGGTGAGGGTAATAGTATATGTTAAAGGGTGACATATGGCGCAGAAGCGGTCATAGGCCATGAAGAGCAAAATGGCCGACTCTATGACAAAAGTGAAATGGATGAAGAACACCTCAGTTAGGCATCCATTGAAGGAGATCTCATGAGAATTAAACCAGAATATACTGAGGGTCTTCGGGACAGTAGAAGAGCTCAAGAGGACATCACTGAATGCCAACATCATCAGGAAGATATACATTGGCTGGTGAAGAATCTCGTTGGCTGAGATGAGTAGTATTAACATAGAGTTTCCCAGAAGTGACAAAACATACATCATGGAGAATGGGATGGAGATCAGGAGATGCAAGTCCTCCAGACCAGGAATTCCTATCAGGAGGAAATAATCCGGGTGGAAGTTGGTGGAATTCCACATTTCCTGGGTAATCCGATTGCCTGCATTGAAAAGAAGCCAAGAATGAGCATCCTTGGTGATGGTAAAAGTCCACCAATAACTTACATTTAGGAGAAATTATTGGAAGGCTTAACTCAGTGGTCTCCAAACTACGGCCAGGGGGGCCATATGTGGCCCTTTGCTTGCTTTTATCTGGCCCTTGGGGCACTATTTCATTCATTAATACCAAGAGTGGGGCATAATTGGGCCCAATGACATCAATGATGGGGCACAATTCCTCCCAATGACACCAACAAATAGGCCCAATGACATCAATGATGGGGAACTTTTCCTCCCAATGACACCAAGGATGGGGCACAATTCCTCTCATTACCACCAAGGATGGGGCACAATTCCTCCCAATGACACCAAGGATGGGGCACAATTCCTCTCATTACCACCAAGGATGGGGCACAATTCCTCTCATTACCACCAAGGATGGGGCACAATTCTTCCCACTGACACCAAGAATGGGGCATTATTTATTCCCACTGACATCAGGACCTTTACTACTCCCAATGGCCAATGTCCAGCCCCCCTTAAGTCCAAGGAACAGTAAACTGGCCCCCTGTTTACAAAGTTTGGAGACCCCTGGCTTAACTGAACCCTCCCACCATTAAGGACTGGCTCGTGTGTGTAAAACAAATTGCAGAGATGGAAGACCTAATCCAGTGATGGTGAACCTTGGCACCCCAGATGTTTGGGAACTACGTTTCCCATGATGCTCATGAACTCTGCAGTGTATTAGAGCATCATGGGAAATGTAGTTCCAAAACATCTGGGGTGCCAAGGTTCGCCATCACTGACCTAATCCATCAAGCAGCAGAAACCCAATCAAAGTATAACAAAACTTGGGCACCACTACACCACAACCAAAGAATATGCCCGAGCTCTCACCCAATAATCTTTAGACTAAAACCACATGACAAGAGCAGAGGACAATGGACCCCCCCCCACACTCCTCTCCACTTGGCCTTCCCTTCTCCCTTCTCCCTCCTTCCTTTTGCTTTCCCACACTTACCTGACCCCTAGCGTTAAAATTCCCCAAATTCCCCCCAGGCTTCATCAGATAACCGCCATATAACCCACGTAATGCGCACATAAGGAGACTCACGACCTCTCCACTTAGTTAGCAATAAAATTGCTTCTGAACAACATACCGATGGTCTAAACAACGTAGGCATAAAGTTCATAACTGAACCATGCACAGGACAACAATTTCCAGGCTTTAGATCTCTACTTGGTAATTACGATTTCTGGAAAGTCCAAGGTTTCATGTTCTTGGGTTTATATTTTGTTAGAATTCCGCAATCCTTTGATTACAGCATCATTTTTTACCGGATTAACAGGGAAAGCAGACATGGAGTGGGTGAGAGGCAAGAGTGGGGCGGATCTGGAGAGAACCCCCCCCCCCCCCGGGTCGATACAATATTATCGCTTGAGTGGTGTCAATAGGGGGATCAAAAACCCGATCCATGCACCTTACCTAAGACAATAGACCGGCTTATGTCAGCATGATCCCTTCCTTTCCCACTCCGGCTACGCTCCTTTGGAAATTTAAGAATCATATACACAGCCGAATATAATACCTCTATTTTGAGTTTTTTCTGTTTATGTATTGTCCTCTTCACCGTGCCTCCTTATGCATCCTTGTAACTAAGTTCTCTGTATCTTCTATAGAACAGTTATCTGACTTGAGATGTTTGTACTTGTGAAAATGTAATGAAAACAATAAAAAAAATAAATAAAAAAAAAAGGACCTGTCATGGACCATGATGTCACAAGAGATGTTGTTCGTCCCTTGTTACAGCTAAAAAAGTGATAAAAAAAAAAAAAAACGTTAATGTAAAAAAAAAAAAAAAGAAAGAAAAAAAAAAAAAAGAAATGTTAAAATTACAGTGTTAAAAAAAAGTAAACAAAAATAAATAATAAATTTAAAAAAAATAAGTTTTAAGTGTCCCCATTCACACATACTAACGCACAATTGTGAACATGCCAGCTGGTCCTGCACACATATGTAAATGGTGATCACACCACACAGGTATAAATAGGGATGGGTGAACGGTTCGGCTCCAGCATGAGTTTATGCCGCACATTTGTCTGTTCGACTGTTTGCCGAACCCCCGAATTTGTAGGGTGGTCACCCCGCCAAACACCCTGCAATACACTGCTCGCTGCACAGTGCCCTGAGCACCCTGATTGGGCAAGGCTTTGCCCAATCAGGGCGCGGTGTAAGCTGGTTGTTAAGGAGCAGAACTGGGAGGACGACTACAGCGTCCTTAACAACGGATGAGTCATCAGCTGTCAATGGGTTTCCCCGCTGGCAGCTGAACAATGAAAAATAAAAGTGCTGGTTAAAAAAAAAAAACAGCGTGGGGTCCCCTCCCTATTCCATACCAGACCTCATACCCATTCACATGGGGGGGGGGGGGTTCTGGGGGATTCGAGATTCCGATAAGCCCCACAGCCGCAGACTCTGAAAACAGCAGCCCAAGGTTGTTGGGAAGAGACCCTTGTCCCACCAACCATCCCCTCCAGTCCAAAAGCACCCCCCCCCCCCCCGAGTTGGGGGAATGTGGCCTGGTGTGGTTTGGGGGGGGGGGGTACTTGCTTATCTTTCCTTTGCTGACCTGCCAGGCTGCATGCTCAGAAAAGGGTCTGGTATGGATTTTGGGGGTGGGGGGGGCCCATGTCATTTTTTATTTTTTTTGCCATGGGGTTCCCCTTAAAATCTATACCAGACCCGAAGGGGGTCATTCGGTCCATGTCTACCTGTAAAGGCTTTTAAACCGTCGCCTATGGAGATTTTTTAGGTACTGTAGTTTGGCGCCATTCCACGGGCGGACTCAATTTTAAAGCGTGACGTGTTTTGTATCTATTTAATCGGCGTAACAAAATATTTTATATTTTACCAAACAATCGGGTATTATATTTTGTTTTTGTGTATTACAATTTATTAAATAATTTTTCCAAAAACAAATTGATTTTCGAAAACCACTGCGCAAATACCATGTGACATAAAAATATGCAACACCCACCATTTTATTCTCCAGGGCCTCTGCTTAAAAAATGTATAATCTCTGGGGGCTATAGGGAGTTTTCTAGGATGAAAAAAATTATGTATGAGAGGAATATCAGAATTGCCCCGGATGGGGAGTGGTAAAAAAGATTGACTTTCTTTTTAAATGTTGGTCTATTTGCCAAATTATAATATAAAAATTGAGAAGGGTATATAAAGTATCTCCCAAAAGTAAGTACACCCCTCACATTTTATTCTATCTTTTCATGTGACAACACTGAAGAAATGAGACTTTGCTACAATGTAAAGTAGTGAGTGTACAGCTTGTATAACAGTGTAAATTTACTGTCCCCTCAAAATAACTCAACACACAGCCATTAATGTCTAAACCACTGGCAACAAAAGTCAGTACACCCCTAAGTGATAATGTCCAAATTGGGCCCAATTAGCCATTTTCCCTCCTCGGTGTCATGTGACTCGTTAGTGTTACAAGGTCTCAGGTGTGAATGGGGGGCAGGTGTGTTAAATTTGGTGTTATCGCTCTCACTCTCTCATACTGGTCACTGGAAGTCCAACATGGCACCTCATGGCAAAGAACTCTCTGAGGATCTGAAAAAAAGAATTGTTGCTCTACATAAAGATGACCTAGGCTATAAGAAGATTGCCAAGACCCTGAAACTGAGCTGCAGTACGGTGGCCAAGACCATACAGCGGTATAAAGGGACAGGTTCCACTCAGAACAGGTCTCGCCATGGTCCACCAAAGAAGTTGAGTGCTGTGCTCAGCGTCATATCCAGAGGTTGTCTTTGGGAAATAGACGTATGATTGCTGCCAGCATTGCTGCAGAGGGTGAAGGGGAGGGGGTCAGCCTGTCAGTGCTCAGACCATATGCCGCACACTGAATCAAATTGGTCTGCATGGCTGTCATCCCAGAAGGAAGCCTCTTCTAAAGATGATGGACAAGAAAGCCCACAAACAGTTTGCTGAAGACAAGCAGACTAAGGACATGGATTACTGGAACCATCTCCTGTGCTCTGATGAGACCAAGATAAACTTATTTGGTGTCAGATGGTGTCAGGCGTGTGTGGGGGCAACCAGGTGAGGAGTACAAAGACAAGTGTGTCTTCCTACAGTCAGGCATGGTGGTGGGAGTGTCATGGTCTGGGGCTGCATGAGTGCTGCTGGCACTAGGGAGCTACAGTTCATTGAGGGAACCATGAATGCCAACATGTACTGTGACATACTGAAGCAGAGCATGATCCCCTCCCTTCAGAGACTGGGGGGCAGGGCAGTATTCCAACATAACGACCCCAAACACCTCCAAGATGACCACTGCCTTGCTAAAGAAGCTGAGGGTAAAGGTGATGGACTGGCCAAGCATGTCTCCAGACCTCAACCCTACTGAGCATCTGTGGGGATCCTCAAATGGAAGGTGGAGGAGCGCAAGGTCTCTAACATCCACCAGCTCTGTGATGTCATCATGGAGGAGGGGAAGAGGACTCCAGTGACAACCTGTGAAGCTCTGGTGAACTCCATGCCCAAGAGGGTTAAGGCAGTGCTGGAAAATAATGGTGACCACACAAAATATTGACACTTTCGGCCCAATTTGGACATTGTCACTTAGGGGTGTACTCACTTTTGTTGCCAGTGGTTTAGACATTAATGGCTGTGTGTTGAGTTATTTTGAGGGGACAGTAAATTTACACTGTTATACAAGCTGTACACTCACTACTTTACATTGTAGCAAAGTCTCATTTCTTCAGTGTTGTCACATGGGAGGGGTGTACTTACTTTTGTCAGATACTGTATATACTATGAATGATGAGTAATCGAGGACCCTACTCACTATGCATGATGTCACCTGTGTCTTTGGAAAAGGAAATCATCTACATACATTGAATGAGGAGTAATTGAGGATCCTACTTACTATGTATGATGCCAGCTGTGTCTCTAGATAATGGAATCATCTACATAAAATGCATGAAGAGTAACTGAGGATCCAGCATATGTAGCGAGCTGTGTCACTGGATAATGGAGCCATCTATATCCAATAAACAAGAAGTTGAGGATCCAGCGTGATATCTATGTATGGTGTCCACCATCAACCATCAACATACAATGAATGAGGAGTAACTGAGAATACTGCATATTATAAATGATGTGAGTTATGTCTGTGGATAATAGACTCATCTATATAATAAGAACGATGAGTAACTGAGGGTCCAGCACACTATGTATGATGCCAGCCTTGGCTATGGATAATGGACTCATCTACATACAATGAACGAGGAGGAACTGAGGATCCAGCACACTACGTATGATGCCAGCCTTGGCTATGGATAATGGACTCATCTACATACAATGAACGAGGAGGAACTGAGGATCCAGCACACTATGTATGATGCCAGCCTTGGCTATGGATAATGGACTCATCTATATACAATGAACGAGGAGGAAATGAGGATCCAGCACACTATGTATAATGTGAGCCGGGTCTCTGGATGATGGAATTGTCTCATTGGTAGAGTTTGGATCTGGTGTATAGATCATGATCATCTGTATAGGAAATAAAGGAGCTCAGTCTAATATATAGAGTATGGAGTCCCAGGAGAGCGGCGGTCCACCGGGGAGAGAATGCCGTCCACATCCTAGGATGAGATAATAAGATCCCGAGAGGAAATATAACATGAATACATTTTATAATAATATTTTTCTGAATACAATGACCCTGGATATAAAATAATGTCAGCTGAACATTTTATGGCAAACAAGAATTGCACTACGGATTATCAAATCAATATTTTAAGTAAAAAAGACTCTATTTTTTTTTTTTAGGGCACATAAATACAATAGAATACATGGTCCATCTTCCCTATCCCTTCACCCCCAGTGTTTGACTATCAGCTCCTGCTCTGCCTCATCTCTCAGCAGTCCATGGTCAATCATGCTCTTCCTTCATCTCCCATGGTCCACTATCAGCTTCTACTCTACCTCTTCTCCCAGAAGTCCATGGTCCATCTTGCTAATTCATTGATCCCCTGTGGCCCATTATGAGTTCCTTCTCTGCCTCTTCTTCCAGCAGTCTAGGACCATCTGCCGGTCCCCTTCTCTGCACCAGAACCTTCTCCCACTCTGCCTCCTCTACCCCCCCCCCCCCATGATCAATTCTAGCTCTGACTCCTCTACCCCCCGCCCCCCATGATCAATTCTAGCTCTGACTCCTCTACCCCCCGCCCCCCATGATCAGTTCTAGCTCTGACTCCTCTACCCCCCCCCCCATGATCAGTTCTAGCTCTGACTCCTCTACCCCCCCCCCCATGATCAGTTCTAGCCCTGACTCCTCTACCCCCCCCCCCCATGATCAGTTCTAGCTCTGACTCCTCTACCCCCCCCCATGATCAGTTCTAGCCCTGACTCCTCTACCCCCCCCCCCATGATCAGTTCTAGCTCTGACTCCTCTACCCCCCCCCCCATGATCAGTTCTAGCTCTGCCTCCTCTACCCCCCCCCCATGATCAGTTCTAGCTCTGACTCCTCTACCCCCCCCCCCCATGATCAGTTCTAGCTCTGACTCCTCTACCCCCCCATGATCAGTTCTAGCTCTGACTCCTCTACCCCCCCCCCATGATCAGTTCTAGCTCTGACTCCTCTACCCCCCCCCCCCATGATCAGTTCTAGCTCTGCCTCCTCTACCCCCCCCCCCCATGATCAGTTCTAGCCCTGACTCCTCTACCCCCCCCATGATCAGTTCTAGCTCTGCCTCCTCTACCCCCCCCCCATGATCAGTTCTAGCCCTGACTCCTCTACCCCCCCCCCATGATCAGTTCTAGCTCTGCCTCCTCTACCCCCCCCCCATGATCAGTTCTAGCTCTGACTCCTCTACCCCCCCCCCCATGATCAGTTCTAGCTCTGACTCCTCTACCCCCCCCCCCATGATCAGTTCTAGCTCTGACTCCTCTACCCCCCCCCCCCATGATCAGTTCTAGCTCTGACTCCTCTACCCCCCCCCCCCATGATCAGTTCTAGCTCTGACTCCTCTACCCCCCCCCCATGATCAGTTCTAGCTCTGACTCCTCTACCCCCCCCCCCATGATCAGTTCTAGCTCTGACTCCTCTACCCCCCCCATGATCAGTTCTAGCTCTGACTCCTCTACCCCCCCCCCATGATCAGTTCTAGCTCTGACTCCTCTACCCCCCCCCCCATGATCAGTTCTAGCTCTGACTCCTCTACCCCCCCCCCATGATCAGTTCTAGCTCTGACTCCTCTACCCCCCCATGATCAGTTCTAGCTCTGCTGACTCCTCTACCCCCCCCCCCATGATCAGTTCTAGCTCTGACTCCTCTACCCCCCCCCATGATCAGTTCTAGCTCTGACTCCTCTACCCCCCCCCCCATGATCAGTTCTAGCTCTGACTCCTCTACCCCCCCCCCATGATCAGTTCTAGCTCTGACTCCTCTACCCCCCCCCCATGATCAGTTCTAGCTCTGACTCCTCTACCCCCCCCCCCCCCCATGATCAGTTCTAGCTCTGACTCCTCTACCCCCCCATGATCAGTTCTAGCTCTGCTGACTCCTCTACCCCCCCCCCCATGATCAGTTCTAGCTCTGACTCCTCTACCCCCCCCCCCCAAATGATCAGTTCTAGCCCTGACTCCTCTACCAAAAGTATTGGGACGCCTCTCTATATACACTATATTACCAAAAGTATTGGGACGCCTCTCTATATACACTATATTACCAAAAGTATTGGGACGCCTCTCTATATACACTATATTACCAAAAGTATTGGGACACCTCTCTATATACACTATATTACCAAAAGTATTGGGACGCCTCTCTATATACACTATATTACCAAAAGTATTGGGACGCCTCTCTATATACACTATATTACCAAAAGTATTGGGACACCGGCCTTTACACACACATGAACTTTAATGACATCCCAGTCTTAGTCCGTAGGGTTCAATATTGAGTTGGCCCTCCCTTTGCAGCTATAACAGCTTCAACTCTTCTGGGAAGGCCGTCCACAAGGTTTAGGAGTGTCTATGGGAATGTTTCACCATTCTTTCAGAAGCGCATTTGTAAGGTCAGTCACTGATGTTGGATGAGAAGGCCTGGCTCCCAGTCTCCATTCTATTTCATCCCAAAGGTGTTCTGTCAGGTTGAGGTCAGGACTCTGTGCAGGACAGTCAAGTTCCTCCACCCCAAACTCGCTCATCCATGTCTATATGGACCTTGTTTTGTGCACTGGTCCAAATCATTTGGTGAAGGGGGGGATCATGGTGTGAGGTTGTTTTTCAGGGGTTGGGCTTGGCCCCTTATGATGATACTTCTTTATGACGCAAAAAATAACGGCTTAAATTTAGATATGGGTTTCCTTACTCATTATCCCACAGTTTTACCACCCCCTCTGTGACCATCCCCCCCACCATCCCCCCTTCAGCTCTCCCTCTGTCTTATCTCGCTAACTATGCTAGTTTTATTACCATTGCCAGTTACATTTGTTTATGTTTGTTTGGTTTTCTCTCTTTTTTTTTCCTTTGGCTTAGAGATTTTGTGTTTTTTCTACCAATCAGCTAAACATTTTGTGAATCAGCACTGCTTGGACCTCGATGAAGGGGACGTACCCCGAAAGCTTGTCCTGAAAAATTGTATGTTAGTGCAAATAAAAAAAGTATCACAGACATCATACCTACGAATCACTTATGTCTCCCACAAGTGAGCTCTACCATAAGGAAAAAACTAAATGGTCCCAATGGTCTCAATGGTTTAGTTCAAACTTCAATTTATAAACACATCTGACATTTACTATTTATCCGCTAGATGGCGCACCTGAGCCTATATGTTGCTATTAGCAGTACTGAGTGTTGAGGATGCAAGATATGAAGCTTCATGCTTTGTACTTTCCTGCATTGTTATGAGCAGGGCTTTTTTTCAGCGGGAACGCCGGGGAACGCAGTTCCGGAACCTCCAGTCTGAATGTATGTAATGGCAAAGGGGTGCTGGGGTCAGTGCGGTGAGCTGAAGGGCCAATTGATGCTGGCTGCTGGGGGATAAATTGTTGCTGGGGGGCATTTTGTTGTGGGTGGGGCTATTGTTGCAGTGGAGGATTTACTGTTTTTTGAAGGGTCTATTGTTGGGGGGGGGTCTATTGTTGCTGACTCCAGGGGATCTATTTTACTGCTTTTCTTGTTACCATTAACGAATTCCATGCAAACTACTTAGCACAACAAATTGATACTTGATTCTGTATTCTCTAAATTAGTTGGTGCTGGAAGGTGGGTAGGGGGTGGAACCAAGGGATGGTGCTGGGAGGGGGGGTAGGGGGTGGAACCAGGGGATGGTGCTCGGAGGTGGGTAGGGGGTGGAACCAAGGGATGGTGCTCGGAGGTGGGTAGGGGGTGGAACAAAGGGATGGTGCTCAAAGAGGGATAGGGGGTGGAACCAAGGGATGGTGCTCAAAGAGGGATAGGGGGTGGAACCAAGGGATGGTGCTCGGAGGTGGGTAGGGGGTGGAACAAAGGGATGGTGCTCAGAGGTGGGTAGGGGGTGGAACAAAGGGATGGTGCTCAGAGAGGGATAGGGGGTGGAACCAAGGGATGGTGTTGGGAGGGGGGTAGGGGTGGAACAAAGGGATGGTGCTCAGAGAGGGATAGGGGGTGGAACCAAGGGATGGTGTTGGGAGGGGGGTAGGGGTGGAACAAAGGGATGGTGCTCAGAGAGGGATAGGGGGTGGAACCAAGGGATTGTGTTGGGAGGGGGGTAGGGGGTGGAACCAAAGGTTGGTGCTTGGAGGTGGGTAGGGGGTGGAACCAAGGAATGGTGCTCGGAGGGGGATAGGGGGTGGAACCAAGGGATGGTGCTGGGAGGGGAGTAGGGGGTGGAACCAAGGGATGGTGCTCGGAGGTGGGTAGGGGGTGGAACCAAAGGATGGTGCTCAGAGGGGGATAGGGGGTGGAACCAAGGGATGGTGCTGGGATGGGGGTAGGGGGTGCAACCAAGGGATGGTGCTTGGAGGTGGGTAGGGGGTGGAATCAAAGGATGGTGCTCAGAGGTGGGTAGGGGGTGGAACCAAGGGGCGGTACTCGGAGGTGGGTAGGGGGTAGAACCAAGGGACGGTGCTCGGAGGTGGGTAGAGGTGGAGACGAGGGGTGACTCAGAAGTGGGCAGTTCCAGCACCTATTCTCTGAGAAAAAAAGCCCTGGTTATGAGGATTTTATAAGTTGTACGAGCTTGAATGACCTGGTTGAGTTTTGTTATTTGAATTTCTCACTGCGATATATGTTATATATGTTATACATGCCTGCTTACAGTTTTTCCCTTGTTGTATGACAAAAATGCAATAAAAACTATTTGAAATGAAAAAAAAAAAAAAAAAAAAGTAGCACGGACAGTACTCAATTGTCTATTTCCTATCAAGATAGATTTAAAATTGACCACTAGGTGGCAGCTTACATCGACTTTATAGCAATATATATGTTTTATTGAGGCCTGCACCTTCAAAAAATCAAAAAACGGAACAATTAACTATTGGTATTATATACACCTTTTAAAATGATTCAGGTTATAAATCAAGTAGTCACGTATTTCTATTGAGTTCTCAATGTTATCTTTATAGGTTGTCTAAATACACTTCTTGTCCATGAATGTATCCCCACTCACAACATGACTCTGGACCAGGGTATGTGGTTTGACCAACATATTGGTGTGTATGGATGCAAATTTATTTGTATTATATTGACATGTAGGGAGACCAAGGGTCGTGAGTGTTTTCACCACGATTACCTGTGTGACCCCCCCCCACCCCCCCCGCATGTTTGTTGAAATTAAAATGTTATATTTTTTATGTGTGTATATGAATTTACATTATGGAAATATTACTTTTACTAATCACTCTGTATATGCCATCATCTACAGTGCTCCCTGACAGGTCCCTGAGGAAGCCAGTAAGGGCGAAACATGTTGAGCCTGGAGCCTGAGCGCGATAACAGACGCCCAGCTACGGACACCACCGACTGCCCAAAATCCACTATTTAACCACTTGCCGACCGCCCACAGTATATTTACTGCAGCGGTCAGCCCCGTACAGGAAAAGTGACGTCGCTAGCCTGAGAGCCTCTAGGGGGCGAGCGCGCTCCCGCCCCGTTCGTTCCCTAACAAGTCCGCGCTGGTGACCGGCGGACCCGATGTCCGCCAGTCACTCGTAATCTCCCGCTGGAGAGGGAGAAAGGCAGGCGGCTGATGTAAAGAAAGCCGTCTGTCATTCTCCTTGGTGTAACTGCAGAGATCATACGGTCCTGCTATGTAGGATCATATGTCTCTGTGGTTACATCACAAGCCACGCCCCTTTACAGTTAGAAGCACGCCCCTAGGGACACACTTAACCCCTCTTCACCAATAAAGTTAACCCCTTCCCTGCCAGTGTCATTAGTACAGTGACAGTGCATATGTATAGCACTGATTACTGCAGTAATGTCACTGGTAACTCCAAAAGTGTCAAAAATGTCAGTCAGGGGTCCGATCTGTCCGCCGCAAAAAAAAAATCGCAGATCGCCGCCATTACGCGTTAAAAAAAAAAACAATAAAAATGACAAAAATCTTTCCCTTAGTTAGTAAACACAATAACTTTTGCGCAAACCAATCAAAATACGCTGATTGCGATTTTTTTTACCAAACATAGGTAGCAGAAAACAAATTGATCTAAAATGTTAGAAAATTTTGATTTTTACATTTTTTTTGGGGGGGAATTTCATATAAAAAAATGTGAAAAATATTGTTATTTTTGCAAAATTGTCGCAATTTTTTTGTTTATAGCGCATGATCAGAAAATCGCACAGGTGATCAAATACCACCAAAAGAAAGCTCTGTTTGTGGGAAAAAAAGGACATCAATTTCATTTGGGTACAGCGTCGCACGACCGCGCAATTGTCCGTTAAAGTCACGCAGGGCCGAATCACAAAATAGGCCCTGGTCTTTGGGCAGCCAAATCCTCCGGGGCTTAAGTGGTTAAAGCATCCTGTATATTGGAGTAGTTGCCTTGAATAGCTCCATTAAGGAAAGAAATGACTTTTATTCTTTTGTGATATAATAGTGGTAGTTGGTATTTGTCTGTATTATTCGGTTATATTTCGCTCTTATATGAGTCTGGATCTGTAAAAGGAAAGGTATTTGTTGTCTACATGATACGTGTTTTATGAGATCTTCCCTTTCTTTTAACAAAATATTTTTGGAATAAAAGATATTGATTTTATTTATCGCTTCCTCCTTTTTTATGGGCCATTAAAGTCCACATCTACAATCTCCCTAGACTCTTAGCAAAAGTATGTAGGCATAGGACACGCCCCCTGCCACGCCCCCCTGTCACGCCCCCTGCCAAACTCCCTTAAAGAAGAATTAAAGAAGAAAAGATTAAACCCACAAGTGCATTTTTTTACCACTACTATTCCTTTATATTGGCTTTTGTCATTTACAATTGCAACAGTTTAGAAATGGGATAAAAGGTTTAGCACTGAGAAACACGAAAAAATAAATAGTGCATTTTATACATCATTTATATAGATCAGACCAAATCAGGAGGAAAGAGGGGCAGAGGGATTTTGTTCCAAATCCGGGATGGTCCCTCCAAATCCGGGATGGTCCCTCCAAATCCGGGTAAGTCCCTCCAAATCCGGGACAGTTGGCAGCTATATGTATGTGTGGCTGCTGATCTGAGACATATAGAGATTTCATATAAAACCAAATGTATTCCTCATGTGACAGCATGACGCCACGGCCTAGGGGGGCGCTATCTCCGCGCTCTGCTACCCCAATCATTACCAATAATCAATACCCAATAATCAGCGGTATTATAGACAATTACACATCATCAATATCTTCTTCCTGATTTTATTACATTGGTGGATCACAGACACTGAGATCTAATATATGATTGGTCACACCCACACTGAGATCTGATATGATTGGTCACACCCATACTGAGATCTGATATGATTGGTCACACCCACTGAGATCTGATATATGATTGGTCACACCCACACTGAGATCTGATATATGATTGGCCACACCCACACTGAGATCTGATATATGATTGGTCACACCCACACTGAGATCTGATATATGGTTGGTCACACCCACACTGAGATCTGATATATGATTGGACACACCCACGCTGAAATCTGATATATGATTGGCCACACCCACACTGAGATCTGATTTATGATTGGTCACACCCACGCTGAGATCTGATATATGATTGGCCACACCCACACTGAGATCTGATATATGATTGGTCACACCCACACTGAGATCTGATATGATTGGTCACACCCACACTAAGATCTGATATATGATTGGTCACACCCACACTGAGATCTGATATATGATTGGACACACCCACACTGAGATCTGATATATGATTGGTCACACCCACACTGAGATCTGATATGATTGGACACACCCACGCTGAGATCTGATATATGATTGGCCACACCCACTGAGATCTGATATATGATTGGTCACACCCACACTGAGATCTGATATATGATTGGTCACACCCACACTGAGATCTGATATATGGTTGGTCACACCCACACTGAGATCTGATATATGATTGGACACACCCACGCTGAAATCTGATATATGATTGGCCACACCCACACTGAGATCTGATTTATGATTGGTCACACCCACGCTGAGATCTGATATATGATTGGCCACACCCACACTGAGATCTAATATATGATTGGTCACACCCACACTGAGATCTGATATGATTGGTCACACCCACACTAAGATCTGATATATGATTGGTCACACCCACACTGAGATCTGATATATGATTGGACACACCCACACTGAGATCTGATATATGATTGGTCACACCCACACTGAGATCTGATATGATTGGACACACCCACGCTGAGATCTGATATATGATTGGTCACACCCACACTGAGATCTGATATATGATTGGCCACACCCACACTGAGATCTGATATATGGTTGGTCACACCCACACTGAGATCTGATATATGATTGGTCACACCCACACTGAGATCTGATATATGGTTGGTCACACCCACACTGAGATCTGATATGATTGGTCACACCCACACTAAGATCTGATATATGATTGGACACACCCACACTGAGATCTGATATGATTGGTCACACCCACACTGAGATCCGATATGATTGGTCACACCCACACTGAGATCTGATATATGATTGGCCACACCCACACTGAGATCTGATATATGGTTGGTCACACCCACACTGAGATCTGATATATGATTGGTCACACCCACACTGAGATCTGATATATGATTGGCCACACCCACACTGAGATCTGATATATGGTTGGTCACACCCACACTGAGATCTGATATATGATTGGTCACACCCACACTGAGATCTGATATATGATTGGTCACACCCACACTGAGATCTGATATAAAAAAGTAAGTACACCCCTCAGATTTCTGTAAATATTTTATTCTATCTTTTCATGTGACAACACTGAAGAAATGACACTTTGCTACAATGTAAAGTAGTGAGTGTACAGCTTGTATAACAGTGTAAATTTACTGTCCCCTCAAAATAACTCAACACACAGCCATTAATGTCTAAACCGCTGGCAACAAAAGTCAGTACACCCCTAAATGACAATCTCCAAATTGGGCCCAATTAGCCATTTTCCCTCCCCGGTGTCATGTGACTCGTTAGTGTTACAAGGTCTCAGGTGTGAATGGGGAGCAGGTGTGTTAAATTTGGTGTTATCACTCTCACTCTCTCATACTGGTCACTGGAAGTTCAACATGGCACCTCATGGCAAAGAACTCTCTGAGGATCTGAAAAAAAGAATTGTTGCTCTACATAAAGATGGCCTAGGCTATAAGAAGATTGCCAAGACCCTGAAACTGAGCTGCAGCACGGTGGCCAAGACCATACAGCGGTATATCAGGACAGGTTCCACTCAGAACAGGCCTTGCCATAGTCAACCAAAGAAGTTGAGTGCACGTGCTCAGCGTCATATCCAGAGGTTGTCTTTGGGAAATAGACGTATGAGTGCTGCCAGAATTGCTGCAGAGGTTGAAGGGGTGGGGGAGGGGTCAGCCTGTCAGTGCTCAGACCATACGCCGCACACTGCATCAAATTGGTCTGCATGGCTGTCATCCCAGAAGGAAGCCTCTTCTAAAGATGATGGACAAGAAAGCCCACAAACAGTTTGCTGAAGACAAGCAGACTAAGGACATGGATTACTGGAACCATCTCCTGTGCTCTGATGAGACCAAGATAAACTTATTTGGTGTCAGATGGTGTCAGGCGTGTGTGGGGGCAACCAGGTGAGGAGTACAAAGACAAGTGTGTCTTCCTACAGTCAGGCATGGTGGTGGGAGTGTCATGGTCTGGGGCTGCATGAGTGCTGCCGGCACTGGGGAGCTACAGATCATTGAGGGAACCATGAATGCCAACATGTACTGTGACATACTGAAGCAGAGCATGATCCCCTCCCTTCAGAGACTGGGGGGCAGGGCAGTATTCCAACATAACGACCCCAAACACCTCCAAGATGACCACTGCCTTGCTAAAGGACCTGAGAGTAAAGGTGATGGACTGGCCAAGCATCTCCAGACCTAAACCCTATTGAGCATCTGTGGGGAATCCTCAAACAGAAGGTGGAGGAGGGGAAGGTCTCTAACATCCACCAGCTCTGTGATGTCATCATGGAGGAGGGGAAGAGGACTCCAGTGACAACCTGTGAAGCTCTGGTGAACTCCATGCCCAAGAGGGTTAAGGCAGTGCTGGAAAATAATGGCGGCCACACAAACTATTGACACTTTGGGCCCAATTTGGACATTTTCACTTAGGGGTGTACTGACTTTTGTTGCCAGCGGTTTAGACATTAATGGCTGTGTGTTGTCACTTAGGGGTGTACTGACTTTTGTTGCCAGCGGTTTAGACATTAATGGCTGTGTGTTGAGTTATTTTGAGGGGACAGTAAATTTACACTGTTATACAAGCTGTACACTCACTACTTTACATTGTAGCAAAGTCTCATTTCTTCAGTGTTGTCACATGGGAGGGGTGTACTTACTTTTGTCAGATACTGTATGATTGGTCACACGGACACTGAGCTCTGACAGTTTAGTATTCCTCCTCCTTAGGGTAGTCATGTTTGTCGTTTCATTATCTCATATGATGAGAAATATAGGAAAGTCAATGTGAATTTTGCATATTTATGTTCTGCATTCTTCTTTTCAGACAGCAGGGGGAGCTCTAGGATTCTGGGTATAAGGTAGAAGAATGGGGACTTCTGATGTAGGGGGGCACTATGATGGGGACACCTGATGTAAAGGGACAATATGATGGGGTCACCTGATGTAAGGGGGCAATATGATGGGGACACCTGATGTAAGGGGACAATATGATGGGGACACCTGATGTAAAGGGACAATATGATGGGGTCACCTGATGTAAGGGGGCAATATGATGGGGACACCTGATGTAAGGGGACAATATGATGGGGACACCTGATGTAAAGGGACAATATGATGGGGTCACCTGATGTAAGGGGGCAATATGATGGAGACACCTGATGTAAGGGGGGGGACAATATGATGGGGACACCTGATGTAAGGGGACAATATGATGGGGACACCTGATGTAAGGGGGCAATATGATGGGGACACCTGATGTAAGGGGGCAATATGATGGGGACACCTGATGTAAAGGGACAATATGATGGGGACACCTGATGTAAGGGGGCAATATGATGGGGACACCTGATGTAAAGGGACAATATGATGGGGTCACCTGATGTAAGGGGGCAATATGATGAGGACACCTCATGTAAGGAGACAATATGATGGGGTCACCTGATGTAAGGGGGCAATATGATGGGGACACCTGATGTAAGGGGGCAATATGATGGGGACACCTGATGTAAGGGGGCAATATGATGGGAACACCTGATGTAAGGGGGGCAATATGATGGGGACACCTGATGTAAGGAGACAATATGAAGGGGACACCTCATGTAAGGGGGCACTCTGATGGGGACACCTGATGTAAGGGGGCAATATGATGGGCACACCTGATGTAAGGGGACAATATGATGGGGACACCTGATGTAAGGGGGCAATATGATGGGCACACCTGATGTAAGGGGACAATATGATGGGGACACCTGATGTAAGGGGGCAATATGATGGGGACACCTGATGTAAGGGGGCAATATGATGGGCACACCTGATGTAAGGGGACAATATGATGGGGACACCTGATGTAAGGGGGCAATATGATGGGGACACCTGATGTAAGGGGGCAATATGATGGGCACACCTGATGTAAGGGGACAATATGATAGGGACTCCTGATGTAAGGGGACAATATGATGGGGACACCTGATGTAAGGGGACAATATGATAGGGACTCCTGATGTAAGGGGACAATATGATAGGGACTCCTGATGTAAGGGGGCAATCCATGTAATTCAGATCCAGGGGGTTGCTGGGTGTGGCCGTGGTTTAGTTGTGCCCCACCCCAATGTTTCTAAGAGTGCATCCACTAATCCATATGGACAGTTAATGTAAGGGGGGCTCTAATGTAAGGGGGGCTCTGATGTAAGGGGGGCAGTTTCCCTCTCTCTCCCTGCCTCCCTCTCTACCTATGCCCCTCTCTCTTTTTCTTCCTGCCCCACCCTCTCTTTCCCTGCCACCCCTCCCTCCCCCTACCCCCCTTGCTCCTCATGCCCCCCCCTTTTTCTCTCTCTGCCCCTGCCCCCCTATCTCTCCTACAAGTTGCAAAAATTGTTGGGGGGAGGGGAGGTGATAGTATGTTTTAGTGCACCAGGTGACACCTCTGAGTATGTTACCAGGAGAGAGGCACAGCTGCGTCTTGTGATCAGCATGGGGGGGGGGGGGGGTACAGTGTGGCGTGACTATGAGGGGGGGTATTAAGGTGAATGGACCCTTTAGGGAAAGCTCCCCCTCCTGGTTGTTTTGTATTTCATATTATTCCCACCTGTGGTAAATTCAGTTGATTGGCCGTGATTTGGAAAGGCACACACCTGTCTATAGAAGGTCCCACAGGTAACAGTGCATGTCAGAGCACAAACCAAGCCATGAAGTCCAAGGAATTGTCTGTAGACCTCAGAGACAGGATTGTATGGAGGCACAGATCGGGGGAAGGGTACAGAAACATTTCTGCAGCATTGAAGGTCCCAATGAGGACAGTGGCCTCCATCATCTATGAATGGAAGAAGTTTGGAACCACCAGGACTCTTCCTAGAGCGGCCGCCCGGCCAAACTGAGCGATCGGGGGAGGGGGGCCTTAGTCAGGGAGGTGACCAAGAACCGGATGGTCACTCTGACAGAGCTCCAAGGAGAACCTTCCAGAAGATCGACCATCTCTGCAGCACTCCACCAATGAGACCTGTGTGGGTGTGGCCAGACGGAAGCCACTCCTCAGTAAACCGCAGGGGAAAAAAAACTAAGTAGGTAAAAATAGACTGAAAGCTAAGAAAAAAAAAATAAAAACAAACAATTAAATAAAAAAATAAAAAACACACATGAGGGAAATAGGTGCTAAAAGACTGCAGGAAATTAGCTAAAAAAAAAAAAAAACAAGTAGGTACTAAAAGGCTGAAGGCAACTAGCTAAGGAAAAAAAAATAATAAAAGAATTAAAAATCACACATGAGGGGAAAAGGTGCCAATAGACTTCAGGAAATTAGCTAAAAAAAAACAAAAAAAAATAAAATAAAAAACGAAGTAGGTACTACAAGGCTGAAGGCAACTAGCTAAGAAAAATAAATAAATAATAATAATTAAAAAAAAAAACACACAGGGGAAAAAAGGTAAAAATAGGCTGAAAGAAAATAGCTAAGAAAAAAAAAATAAAAACAAACAATTAAATAAAAAAAAAAAAAACACACATGAGGGAAATAGGTGATAATAGACTGCAGGAAATTAGCTAAAAAAAAAATAAAAAAAAAATGAAGTAGGTACTACAAGGCTGAAGGCAACTAGCTAAGAAAAATAAATAAATAATAATAAAAAAAACACACACACCCACACAAGAGGGAAATAGGTGCTAATAGACTGCAGGAAATTAGCGGGAATAAAAAAAAAAACAAGTAGGTTCTAAAAGGCTGAAGGTAACTAGCTAAGGAAAAAAAAAATTAAATAATAAAAGAATTAAAAATCACACATGAGGGAAATAGGTGCTAAAAGACTGCAGGAAATTAGCTAAAAAAAAAAAAGCAATAACAAAAACCAAAAAAAAATAACGAAGTAGGTTCTACAAGGCTGAAGGCAACTAGCTAAGAAAAAATAAATAAATAATAAAAAAAAAAAAAATAAACACACATGAGGTAAATAGTTTTTAATAGACTGCAGGAAATTAGCAAAAAAAAAAAAAAAAAAACAAGTAGGTACTAATAGGCTGAAGGCAACTAGCTAAGAAAAAATAAAAAAATAAAAGCACATAAATGAGGGAAATAGGAGCTAATAGACTGCAGGAAATTAGCAAGAAAAAAAGCAATAACAAAAACAAAAAAAAATATGAAGTAGTTGCTAATAGGCTGAAGGTAACTTGCTAAGAAGAAGAGAAAAAAAAAACACACACACAAAAATGATAAAAAATGAAGGGTGATTCACACTTGTGGTGAAATGTGGATTCCTCTGCAGAGAACTTTCAACAGTTTTAATTTTTAAATAATGTAAAAAAAATACATATTAAAAAGTCTAAAAACAATAAAATAATGAAAAAAAATGTAAAAAAAAAAATGATAAAAAAAAATGATAAAAAAAAATGAAGGGCTGATTGACACTTGTGGTGGAATGTGGATTGCTCTTCAGAGGACATTAATCAGATTTAACCTCCTAAATGCTGGAGTAGAAGGACCGGTGTGGGTGGGAAGTTGGGGGGCGGGTACAGTGCTCCCCCTTCACATGAATGGGTTGTGCTCGGCTAGGTGTGACCGGAGTTATAATTCCCGCCCCTGACACACCCCTGGGTGTTACCTTGATAGATAAATGGGGAGTGGCCGAGGGGTGGGAAAAATGTGTCTCAACTGTGGAGTTTTATGCCCTCTCCCCTCCCCCGCCTCCAACCACAACTGTAAATTAGCCCAGCAGTGCAGAAGGTCCCGGTGTCCCCAGAAGGCCTCATTCACCCAGAGTATATCTATGAGTACCCCATGTGAGGGCGCTGTGTATACCTGTATGGGGGACGCACCCATTGCCTCCAATCTGACACACCCTATATTACCAGAAGTTAGGCTGGGCTTTCTTGGTTTATAGGAACTGGGACTGCTATAGGTGACACTTGTTTAGTCGTGTCTATCTCTTGGTGACTTCATGGACCATAGCACACCAGGCTTTTCTGTCCTCCACTGCCTCCCGAAGCTTGCTTAACTTCATGTTTAGCGCCCATTCACACAGGGGCGACACGACTTGCTGGGGCGACCTGTGAAGTCGCGGCGCATGCACGGACTTCATATCATTGAAGTCAATGCAGGTTGCCTCCAGGTCGCCCCAAAGTAGTACAGGACCCTTTTTCTAAGTCGGAGCGACTTGTGTCGCTCCTATTAGACGGGTCCTGTGCTAACCAATGGCAGGCGACCGACCAAGTCGCCTGACAAGTCGTGCTAGTGTGAATGGGGTCTTATTGTTTGGATGATGCCATCTCTCCATCTTGTTTTCTGTTGTCCTCTTCTCCTTTTCCCTCTTTTCCAATGAGTCCTCTCTTCGCATTAGGTGGCCGAAGTATTTGAGTTTCAGCTTCAGGATCTGTCCTTCCAGCCAGTGCCAGGACAAGGTCATCCAGTGCCCAGGACAAAGATGCCAAACTGCGCCTCCCACTTCCTTTAGGGTTAGGGTCCGGGCCCCCCCCCCATCCCATCCCTGAAATAAACCATTGCGCCCCTCCTGCCCACTCCTTGTCCCGGCCCTGCTTCCAGTGAATATTCAGGGTTGAATTGACTGGTTTTATCTTCTTGCCATCTTGAAAGGGACTTTCAAGAGTCTTCTCCAACATCGTAGTTCAAAAGCACCAATTCTTAGGAGTTCAGCTTTCCTTATGGTCCACCTTTCACAGCCATAGGTTACTGGTGGGAAGGCCATAGCTTTGACTATATGGAACTTTGTCAGTTGGGTGATGTCTCTGATTTTTATTATGTCTAGGTTTGCCATTTCTTACCTCTCACGATGCAAGCATCTCTTAATTCCATGGCTACAGTCACCGTCTACCGTGATCTTGGAGCCTAAGAAGATATAATCTGTCAGTTTCCATCCCTTCACCTTCTATTTGCCGAGGAGCGATGGGTCCGGTTACCATGATCTTGGTTTTCTTTATGTTCAATTTCAGGCCGGTGTTCAGTGAAAAAACCATACCCATAAAAATTCCATACCCTCGTCACTTCCGGTGCACCTACGTCAGCACCCACGTCATTGAACAGCTGAGGAGCTTACTAGTGCGCATGCTCAGAGGGTAGGGAATTTTCACGGTAGTGTGTTATAACGTTACACCGCTTCAGCTGTTGCGGCGGTTACATTATAACAGCTCGGCTGCAACATGAATCATCTCCGCTCCTACCCCTGTCACTTCCCTGATCTCATCTCCGCTCCTACCCCTGTCACTTCCCTGATGTCGGCTACTAAATGTAAAAGCAGATCACGGAGCCGAGATCTCTGTGATTTGAATTTCATACACCCGCCGCCGCTTTTACATTTAGTAGCCGAGATCAGGGAAATGACAGGGGTAGGAGCAGAGATGAGATCAGGGAAGTGACAGGGGTAGGAGCGGAGATGAGATCAGGGAAGTGACAGGCGTAGGAGCGGAGATGAGATCAGGGAAGTGACAGGGATAGGAGCGGAGATGAGATCAGGGAAGTGACAGGGATAGGAGCGGAGATGAGATCAGGGAAGTGACAGGGATAGGAGCGGAGATGAGATCAGGGAAGTGACAGGGGTAGGAGCGGAGATGAGATCAGGGAAGTTACAGGGATAGGAGCGGAGATGAGATCAGGGAAGTGACAGGGATAGGAGTGGAGATGAGATCAGGGAAGTGACCGGGGTAGGAGCGGAGATGAGATCAGGGAAGTGACAGGGGTAGGAGCGGAGATGAGATCAGGGAAGTGACAGGGGTAGGAGCGGAGATGAGATCAGGGAAGTGACAGGGATAGGAGCGGAGAAGCGATCAGGGAAGTGACAGGGATAGGAGCGGAGAAGAGATCAGGGAAGTGACAGGGATAGGAGCGGAGATGAGATCAGGGAAGTGACAGGGGTAGGAGCGGAGATGAGATCAGGGAAGTGACAGGGGTAGGAGCGGAGATGAGATCAGGGAAGTGACAGGGGTAGGAGCGGAGATGATTCATGTTGCAGCCGAGCAGTTTTAATGTAACCGCCACAACAGCTGAGGCGGTGTAACGTTACAACACACTACCATTAAAATTCCATACCCTCCGAGCATGCGCAATGCTAAGCTCCTCAGCTGTTCAATGACTTATCCGGAGCTGTGAGCATGCGCACTGCTACGCTGCTCAGCTGTTCCATTACGTATATGACAGGAAGTGACGTGGGTATGGAATTTTCACGAGGTATGGTTTTCTCACGTTACACCGGCTTTTGCGTTCTCTTCTTTCACCTTCTTTGAGAGACTCTTTAGATCTTCTTCCCTTTCAGCCATTAGTGTGGTATCGTCTGCATATCTCAGGTCCTTGATATTTCTCTCGGCCATCTTATTTCCGGCTTATGATTCATCGATCCTGGCATTTCGCATAGAAGTTAAATAAGTAGGGTGACAATTTACCTCCTTGCCGCACTCCTTTCTCAATTTTGAACCAGTCAGTTGCTCCATGTCCTGTTCTAACTGTTGCTTCTTGACTTGTAGGTGACACTACACTAAGTTATATTCCCTTAACCACTCTTAGACCACTTAGGCCACCATTATGCTACATTGGTTTCTGGTTTGTATGCAGTGCTGATTGATTTGTGTGATGGACAAGATACAATGTCCGTTATATAATCAGTCCAAACGCTGAGAAAGTCCCACACATGTGGTATCCCCATACTCAAGAGGAGGAGCAGAATGTGTTTTTGCGTGTGAAAAATATTTTATTAAACATACAAAAAAATAATACATTTCCTTTTTTTCCCTACCTTTAGCAAAAAAAAGTTTTCAAAGGGCTTACCATGCCTCGTAAAAAAAACATCTTGGGTGTTTATTCTCCAAAATGTGGCAATTTTGTTGGTGTTTCTATTGTCTTGGCTATCCAGGGCCTCCAAAAATGTGCTAGGTATTTAGGAAATTAGATGTGCAATTTATGCCCCTAGAACGCCAGGGGGTGCTCCTTGGATTTTGGGCCTCTCCAAGTTGCTAGGCTGTGAATACAAGTCTCACACATGTGGTATCCTCATACTCAGGAGGAGGAGTAGTGTCATGGACATGCAATAGTGTCCGGCAGCTTACCTTCTCCTCCCTGTCTCCATTAGAGGCCTGACTCTCTTTCTGGCTGCCTTTTATCGTCTCTCCTCCCTGTATGGCTCCACCCCAGGCCATTCGAAGAAGTCTATATTAGCTAGTGCACTGCAGGTCTGCTTTACTGTTCAACTTTGTTTGTTAGCATGTCTTCCTGACTGCCGTGTGCTACGTCTACCTTGCTGTGTACCGATCTTTGGCTCGTCTCTGACTACTCCTGTTTGCCTGTGACCCTGACCTTTGGCCTTTCTCTTGGTTACCCTCATCTGCCTGTTTGCTCCGACCTCGGCTGACCCATCACTATCCCTTGTGTCCTGAGTGGCTGCTTCCCCTCTCTACCTATGGAGCGTGACCTGGGGGACTCCAGGGGCCACGACCTGGGTTCAGCTGCAGCGAAGGCATCCTCACCATTAGAGGCTCTGGTGAACACCTGCTGGGCCTTAGACTCCGCGCCCTGGGGAATCTTGGGCTCACGTTTCCTGTCCATCCGCAGCAGTCCGCTAGTGGGTTCACTAT
Organism: Pelophylax lessonae; assembly: GCF_965119305.1. Lineage (NCBI taxonomy): Eukaryota > Metazoa > Chordata > Amphibia > Anura > Ranidae > Pelophylax > Pelophylax lessonae. Next base: position 750,438,637 of record NC_138769.1, on the reverse strand, counting down.
CTTGTGGTGCACCCCTGTCCCCAACAGGGTGCAGTTGTCACCTGGCCACAGGTGACCCGACAAGTAGAATGTGTTTTGGGGTGTAGTTTTAAGTATGCCTATTGCGTGTGTGAGAAATATCTTATTTATTGACAATTTTGTGCAAAAAAAATTCCTTTTATTTTCATTCCGCACTTTCCAAAAACATGTGGCAGAAAAATTAAGTCTTCAAAAGACTCAACACACCGCTTAGAAAATACCTTGAGGTGTTTTCTTTCCAAAATGGGGCCATTTCATTGGGGTTTCTCCTGTCCTGGCACTTCAGGGACTCAAGAATTGTGATTGGTAGTCAGGAAACTCGATGTGTAATTTATGCTCCTTGAAAGCCCAAAGGTGCTCCTTGAATTTTGGGCCCCTCTATGCATCTAGACCAGGGATCCTCAAACTACGGCCATCCAGCTGTTGCAGAACTACACGTCCCATGAGGCATTGTAAAACTCTGACATGACTAGGCATGATTGGAATTGTAGTTTCTGAACAACTGGAGGGCCATAGTTTGAAGAAAAATGAAGCCTTCAAAAGACTCAACATGCCTCCTATAAAATACCCTGAGGTGTTTTATTTCCAAAAACGTTCCATTTAATGGGTGTTTCTCCTGCCATGGCATTTCCGGGACTCAAGAAATGTGATTGGTAGTCAGGAAATTAAATGTGTCATTTATGCCCCTAGAACGCCCAAAGGTGCTCCTTGGATTTTGGGCCCTTCTATGCATCTAGGCTGTGAAAAAGTCTCACACATGTAATATCCCCAATACTAAGGAGGAGTCGCAGAATGTGTTTTGGGGTGAAATTGTAAGTATGCCTATGTTGTGTGTGAGAAATAAATTGTTAAAATGACAACTTTGTGAAAAATAAACTGATTTTATTTAACTTCTTTATTTTCCAAAAAACTGTGACAAACATTTACAACTTCAAAAACTTTGCCATGTCTCCTAATAAATACCTTGGACTGTCTACTTTCCAAAAAGGGGTAATTTGGGGGGTATTTGTACAAGACATGTGCAGAACGGGAACATTTTTTTTGTTTTATTTCAGATAGATTCGTTTTTTAAAAACTAATTTCGTTTAGTTATGGAATTTGTTTAGTTTGGTTTCAGAATTTGCCTTGTTTAATTTTCGTGAATTCATTCAAATTTGTTTCAATTCATTCATTTTCTAAGGAATAACAACTTTTCAGAATGGTAAGAAATCAAATCGGTCGAAAAACAATCGACCAGTTGGAATTCTGTGTGAAGAAATAGCTGGTTGTTAAGCAGTGGGTCGGAAAGCCGGTCGCCCGCGTCCTTAACAACCATGAGTCATCATCTATCAGCGGGCTTCTCCACTGACAGAAGAATGTAAACAATACCGGCAATAGAAAAATGTAAAAAAAAAACAATGTAGCCCCCCCCCAGTCCACACAAGGCTCTTGGGTTCTGGTATGGACTTTAAGGGGAACCCCATGGCAAAATAAAGAAAAAAAAGGGCGTGGGGTCCCCTCCAAAATCCATACCAGACCCTTATCCGAGCATGCAGCCCGGCAGGTCATCAAAGGGGGGGGAAAAGCATGCACTCCCCCCTCCTGAACCATACCTGGCAACATGCCCTCAACATGGAGGGGTGGGTGCTGGGGCAGGACACCTTGTCCCCATCTTGGACAAAGGCCTCTTCCTGACATCCCTGGGTTGTCAGGGTCTGTGGGTGGGGGGCTTTTCAGAATATGGAAGGCCCCCCCGCCATGTGAATGGGTATACCCATTCACCAAGAAATGTAAAAAAATACTAAAAACACAGTCAAATCCTTTATCAAAAAATAAAAATAAAATCCAGTGTCCACCTCATGTCAATAATGCTGCCCGCCTCACCTGAAAAAAAAAAAAAAAAAGACAAGATCTCGCAGGACACTCAGTGTGCACCGCCCCGTGATGGCAGAAGAGGGGGGCGGTGCCAAAAGGTGATGTAGACAGGTTGGCCCGCCCCTCCCTATAAAAAACGGTCAAACGGAGGAGCCTGCAGGAGGCAGGTGGTCTCCCTTTTGGCATTAGCCATTCCTTTTTGTTTTTGGGTCGGCAGGCGGCATGATTGATGACATCAGGGGACACTTTATTTTTTAATAAAGGATTCTCTGTTTTTTTTTACATTTTTTGACACTTTTTTTTTGGTATGGGGTTGTTTTTTAGGGGTTGGGCTTGGTCCCTTAAAAAGTGGGAGGCACATATACAAACTGTTGTAATTCCTACACCGTTCACCTGATTTGGATGTAAATACCCTCAAACTAAAACTGAAAGTCTGAAGTTAAAGCACATCTTGTTTGTTTAATTTCAAATCCATTGTGGTGGTGTATAGAGCCAAAAAAATTAGAATTGTGCTGATGTCCCAATATTTATGGACCTGACTGTACCTATTAGGTAGAGTGTTGTGAGAAGTGTGTGGCTGAGTGTTGGGGGTTCTTTAATTGCAGAGAAGCTTGGTTCAATAGTACTCCAATCTGATCCCTTCTTTATGTGAGGTCACTAGTCTACATGTATCATTGCTGATCACTTATCGCCCTCTCCCCACATATCTGTAAATATCCAAATTCATCCCACACACCAATCACAACATGGAGAGGCTCGGTGAAGGTGGCGGTGAAGGTGTAGAGGCGTATGATGGGAACAGTTAGCTCATAAAAGGAGATCTTCCCGGCCTCGTAATCCAGATACATCCTGATTATGTTAGAGCGAGTATTGTCACATTTCCAGTGGTCATCTATTGTATAATGAACACCGTACTTATGTAAACCCCAGTATTTCTTCTTGTATTTCTTTAGCTCAGGGTTGTCCCCTTTGTTACATATTTCAGGTTTCCAGCTTCTTTTTACACCGGGGTAACACATCCCAATATCCCAACAACCTGACCCCCCAATGTCCACCTCCCAGACATGCCGCCCTGAGGAGAAACTCCGACTGCTCATTACCTGAGAAAACTTAAACCTCTTTGGTGTTTCTGGAAGATTCCTGAATGGTGATGGAAAGGCGGTTACAGTTTTCCCGTCTTCTGAGATTTGTAGCTTATCACCAGCTGTACTTTTATCCAGAAACTTCTCTCCGGGTTCCTCCATCCTTTTATTTATCCCAGACATGATATCAGATAATCCTGTGTGCAATGTGTGTGAGATCCCAACCATGTCCAGATCCCTGAGGTTATCATATCTCTCTCTGTCCTCATCATCCCCATCCTCAGTATCACACAAGTCCCCAGTCTCTGATTTTTGTAGGACAATCAGTGGATCCGTCATGTTGCACAGCTCCTCAATGTGACCCATCTTCCTGGACAGCTCCTCCCTCTTTATCTCTAGCTCCCGGGTCATATCTGACATAGAGATGGAGATCTGCTCTGCCTGCCCAGAGATCTCCCCCAGGACTTTCTTCTCCAGGTCTTCCAGACGTCTCCTGAGGTCTCCAAGTAGGACGGTGATCTTTGATTTCTCCCCATCTGCTTTGTCCATCACTTTCTTCTGGTGTTCCTGAAAATGTTCAATTCTTCTCACCGACTCTTTTTGCTTTGTTTTCAGTTTTTGTTGGACAGTTTTCAGCTTTTCCTGCTTCATTTCAACAGCTGCAGCCAACATTGTCACCTGGTGCCCATGGTGAGCTCCATCCAACCTGCAGGCCAGACAGATACAGGCACCATCCACACTGCAGTAATACTCCAGGATCTTCTTATGGACGGAGCATTTCCTGCTCTCCAGGGAAGTGGTGGGGTCACATAAGACGTGTTCTGGTGACTTGCTGTGGACTCTCAGGTGTTTATCACACAGAGAAGCATCACAATGTAGACAGGACTTCACAGCAGGTACAGGAAAGTCCACACAGTGAGCACAGAAGACCTCTGACTTCTCCTCGTCTGGCTGAGTAGACAGGAAGTTCTCCACGATGTTGCACAGAGTTATGTTTCTGTACAGTGCAGGCCGATCCTGGAACTCTGTTCTACATTCAGGACAGGAATACCCTCCAGACCTCTCCTGTGTATCCAACACACAATCAATACAAACCCGGCAGAAGTTGTGTCCACATAACAGCATTACAGGATCTGTGAAAATGTTCAGACAGATGGAACAATCCAGCTCCCTCCTCAGATCAGCAGACGCCATCGCTGAGAGCAGAAGAGAGAAGTGATCGTCTCCGATACTCAGAAAGAATGGAGTTGGGTGTGATCTTCGTTTCCCGCTGAGAACGAGGAGGAGAAGCTGACTGCCTGTGTGTGGGACATAATGATGAAAGAGGGTTGAGTAACGTGAGAAGGTCAATAGGAAGTGAGATTCCTGCACTCCTCTATGGAGAACAGTGCTGTGTATATAGAGACTTTGTATTCTTTACAACCAGTGAGAACGGCCCAGAGAAAGGAATGCAAAGAATGCGTCTGCCTGGAGGGGAAGAACTCATTCCAACCGGAAGAGACTGAAATAAAAAGTCCGATCTCAGTGTTTGCCAATCATACAAAGCTAAGCAGGACAATATCTTCAATAACAGGATATATCAACTTTACAGGAAGACCTCAATAAAATAGAAGGGTGGGTAACTAGATGGTAGATGGGGTTCAATGTAGGAAAATGTAAAGTAACTCACATGAGAGCTAAAAATAGGAATACAAGTCATTATTATTATAATACAGGATTTAAACTCAACCTATCCAAAACCGAGCTCATGATATTTCCTACCCCATGGTCCTCTTCCCCTGATTTCTCTGTCAACATCAACGGCACAACTATCAACCCGTCCACCCATGCCAAGGTCCTAGGTATAATCCTGGACCCTGAACTATCCTTTCAGCCACACATTCAGTCACTGTCCAAAGCTTGCCGCCTCAACCTCCGCAACATCTCCAAGATACCTCCCTTCCTAACCAATGATGCCACAAAGCTTCTAATCCACTCCCTGGTCATCTCTCGTCTCGATTACTGCAACTCCATTCTCATTGGCTTACCTTTAAAAAGACTATCCCCCCTTCAGTCCATCGTGAACGCCGCTGCCAGGCTCATCCACCTTGAAAACCGCTCTGTGTCTGTTACCCCTCTTTGCCAATCCCTCCATTGGCTGTGTAACATAAATATCAGATATAGAATAGCTTTGCGTTAGCGAAATATGAAGTGAGTGATCTGTAGAAATATGTAGTGAATTGTAGATGTAGTGTCATTTTGAGTTAATTAATTTAGTATCAGTCACACACACACATGTCCTGTTATTAGCATCTGAAAGAGACAGGACCATTCTCTAGGATAGAGTTGACACCTACATGTCAATGAAGCCTCCCAGACAAATGGACAAATGCTGTCACCTTCACGCAAGCTTCAAAGAAGACTGCTGGTCACCTTGGCTGTGGAAATCAGCAGGGGGGCAGCCATAGGCTCCAAACAGTCTACAAGCGTTTATGGCTATCATCAGATCAAAGGAATGTATTTTATCTCTCATAAAAGTTAAAATATTAGTGGCAAAGAGATGAAAATAATTCCTTCTTATAGCTTACGTGTTGGGCTACAAGTACATGTAAATCTGTGTCTGTAGCATGTGTTGAATCCTAGAGAATTGCACAAAACCGTCATATGGCGCCTGATTGCGGCAGGCAAGCAGTGTTTGGTACTGTCGCGATCAGACCGATGTGCTGGTGTCAGAACTCCTATCCATGACCCATCGGTCCGCGCCGTTCTGGGCCAATTCAACTCTGGTCAGTTCAGAACACAGAACATCACGTGGGCTGAGACGGGGACAACCCCTCTGGGGTTGATTGGCCAAGGGCTAAAGTCCAGCCCACATTCATATTCCAATAAAGTGGGGAACCTGAGAATAGTCATTGTTCTTCCTTGAAGCCAGTCCTGAACTGGGGAGTTCCCGCACGATTTCTGGTATGCTTCTGCCAACGGGATAAGCTTCGGTAAAGTTTATTTCTGTTTTATTCCTTTTTATTTTCACAGCAAATTGCCAATTGTGTGTCTTTTTATCTTTTGTGTATTTTTTGTAACTGCTTTTGCTTTGTATATATTTTTTATGCACTGCCCACTTTCGGGATATTAAATTATAAAATTAATAAGTGACTTCTGTGTACTAAGCTAGGACTCATATCTCTAAAGAGATTTTTGCATTTTAGTGCCTAAATTGCTTGATCTACGCTACATGCCAATCTGTATGCAATTGCACTGTGTGTTGGCAGATTGCATGCAGATTGTAAACCAGACGGAGATCTGCGTGTGTGTGGTGTCCCAGCAGACCAGTCTGCGGACAAACTGTTGGGTGGCGGCAGGCTATCGTTTGTGGTGTGTGGGTGTGGGGACAGTGGGAAGAGTGATTAACACAGCGGTTCTGGCTTGTAGGTTAGCTGGAGGAATCCTAGTAGTGTGTGATAATTGCTCCCCAACCCTTAGAGTGCACCAGATTGTATGTAAGATTTGTATCTGCCTGTGTGTGGTCAGCCAGCTGGATTGGAGTCTCCCTCTAGTGGTGACCAAAGGCAGTGCAGGCTGTGAAAGAGTCACAGCCAATCTTATTACTCAGTAGGAATTTGCCTTATTCCCTTATAAATCCCAGTCACGGTTTACCACGTCTCGGTTAGCTAGTCGCTGTGGGCGTGGTCAAATCGTGACAGGCTGCCACTCAACCAATGAATTAAATTCAAGTTACTAACCATAACCTCAGAGGCGTAACTAGAACCTTCAGGGCCCCGATGCAAGAAACCATGAAGGGCCCCCCAGACCCCTGGCCGGGGCCCTTCCCTTCAAGCCCGGGGCTCTTCCCACTGATCCTGGGGCTCTTTACTCTCGTTGCATGGCCTTTTATTATGGTCCCGCAGCAGGATCCTTTCACAAGTTCTGCAGTGGGCCCCCTTCCTGCAATCTTGGGGCCTCCCCACAGTGGTGCAATGCCAGGGCCCGGTCGCAAGTGTGACCTTTGAGATCCTGGAAGTTCACCCACTGGTTTGCTACTGGGCCCCCTGGAGCATGGGGCCCGGTAGCAATTGCAACCCCTGCAACCCCTGTAGTTACGCCCCTGCATAACCTACAAAGCCATCCATAACTTGGCGCCCAGCTACATCACTAATCTGGTCTCAAAACACCAACCAACTCGTTCTCTTCGTTCCTCCCAGGACCTCCTGCTCTCAAGCTCCCTTGTAACTTCTTCCCGTGCTCGCCTCCAGGACTTCTCCCGAGCCTCTCCCATCCTCTGAATGCTCTACCCCCATCTGTCCGACTATCTCCAACTTTGTCTACTTTCAGACGATCCCTGAAAACACATCTCTTCAGAGAAACCTATCTGGCAACCACCAAACAACTGTACTCTTACTTTCTCCATCAGCCCATCCCCCACAGGTATTACCTCTTGTATCTCTTGACCATCCCTCTTAGATTGTAAGCTCTAACAAGCAGGGTCCTCTGATTCCTACTGTATTAAAGAGTATTGTATTTGTGCTGTCTACCCTCAAGTTGTAAAGCGCTGCGTAAACTGTCGGCGCTATATAAATACTGTATAATAATAATAATTTATATAGTATACACAGCACTTTACAACATGAGGGCAGACAGAAGAGTTACAATACAGGAGGAATCGGAGAGTCCTGCTCATTAGAGCTTACAATCTAACAGGAAGGGTCAAGAGATACAAAAGGTAATGACTGTGGGGGATGGGCTGATGGAGAAAATAAAAGTACAGTTGTTAGGTGTGGGCAGGATAGGCTTCTCTGAAGAAATGAGTTTTCAAGGATCGTCTAAAAGCAGAGTAGGAGATAGTTGGACAGATTATGATAGGGAGTTCCAGAGGATGGGAGAGGCTCTAGAGAAGTCCTGGAGGCGAGCATGGGACAAGGTGATTAGGGAGCTAGAGAGCAGGAGGAACTAAGAGAACATTGGGTTGGTATTTTGAGACTATGTTAGTGATGTAGCTGGGGGCAGAGTTGTGGATGGCTTTATAAGTTGTTGTTAGTATCGTGAAATTTTATTTGTTGGGTGAGCAGAAGCCAATGGAGGGATTGGCAGAGAGGGTGGAGGACACTGAATGGAGGTCAGTGGAGGAAATGGTAGAGATGGCTGGAGGACACTGAATGAAGACCAGGGAAGGGATTAGCAGAGAAGGGTGGAGGACACTGAATGGAAACTAGTGAAGGGATCAGCAGAGAGGGGTGGAAGACACTGATTGGAGGTCAGTGGAGGGATTGACAGAGAGGGGTGGAAGAAACTGAATAGAAGCCAGAGGAGGGATCGGCAGAGAGGGGTGGAGGACATTGAATGGAGGCTAGTGGATAAAATGGCAGAGAGGGATGAAGGACACTGAATGGAAGCCAGTGGAAGAATCAGCAGAGATGGATGGAGGACACTGAATGGAGGTCAGTGGAGGGACTGGCAGAGAGGGGTGGAGGACACTGAATGGAAGCCAGTGGAAGGATCAGCAGAGATGGGTGGAGGACACTGATTGGAGGTCAGTGGAGGGTTTGGCAAAGAGGGGTGGAGGACACTGAATGGTGGCCAGTGGAGGGATTGGCAGAAAGGGGTGGAGGACACTGAAAGGAGGTCAGTGGAGGGACTGGCAGAGATGGGTGGCAGGCACTGAATGGAAGTCAGTGGAGGGAAAGGCAGAGATGGGTGGAAAAGACTAGTTAGAGGTCAGTGGAGGGATTGACAGAGAAGGGTGGAGGACACTGATTGGAGGTCAGTGGAGGGATTGGCATAGAGGAGTGGAGGACATTGATTTGAGGTCAGTGGATGTCAGAGGGGGGCAGACACTAAATGGAAGCCAGTTGAGGGATTGGCAGAGAGGGGGGGCACACTGAATGGAAGCCATTGGAGGGATTGGCAGAGAAGGGTGAAGGACACTGATTATAGGTTCATGGAGAGATTGGTAGAGAAGGGTAGCAGACACTGAGCGGTTGGTAATGTAGATGAGCCTGGCAGCTACATTCATGATGGACTGAAGGGGGGACTGGCTATGTAAAGGTAAGCTAATGAGGAGGGAGCTGCAGTAGATGAGGCAAGAGATAACTAGGGAGGGAATTCGAAGCTTTGTGGTGTCAATGGTTAGGAAGGGGCATATTTTGGAGATGTTGCGGAGGTTGAGGTGGCAACATTTTGGACAGTGAATAGATGTGGGGCTTAAAGGAGAGTTCAGAGTCCAGGATTACACCTAGCACCCTGACATGGAGGGAGGGGTCAATAGTTAAGCCGTTGATTTTGATGAAGTCAGGAGAGGGGGAACATGGAGGAGGAAATATTTTGAGCTTGGTTTGGGATAGATTGAGTTTGGGAAGTGGTGGGACATCCAGACTGATATGTCTGTCAGTAAATTAGTGATGGATGAGGAGACTGATGGGGGTAAGCTTTGGGGTAGAGAGATAGCTGAGGGGTGTTGAGTTCATCCACTCCCAGATAAGGAGGAACTGGGGGTACCTGGGTTCAGTTCAAGGCAGGTTTGGGAAACGTGCCTTAAGTTTACGGTGCAAAATCCAAACCCCATTGGAATCAATGCCATTTTCCAGGCTAATAGACAAGGGACTATAAAAAAATGGCGTAAGGGGCTGGGCACTGTCCTGGAGATCATGTAGCAACGCAAGAATACATTTAAAAAATTCAGTTTGTTGGGGAGCCATGATTTCAATAATTCTTAAAATGAAACATTAAAAATGCAAACCTCCATGTAATACCGTGTGTGGGGGTGCCCTGACCCATCTGTAGGATGTCTACAACCAACTAGAGCAACACCGACATTTACTAAGGGAATGCGGGTGAAATGATGAGTAAATGACAGTTCCCCGCCTCTTTCTTCTGTTAGTAACTAAATGGCCTTGGACAGCTCATTTATAGGAAAGGGGCGGGGCACCCCGTCCCCTTCTGAATTCACGAGCGCCCCATAATGCACTGCTCAGTGTCACGATTCGACCACGCCCACGGCGACTAGCTAACCGAGACGCGGTAAATCGTGACTTGGGGACGTATAAGGGATAACAGATTAAAGAAAAAAGAAACTTCCTACTAAGTAATTAGATTGGCTGCAATACTTTCACAGCCTGCACTGCCTTCGGTCACCACTAGAGGGAGACTCCACTCCAATCCAGCTGGCTGACCACACACAGGCAGATACAAATCTTACATACAATCTGGTGCACTCTAATGGTTGGAGAGCAGTCTAGCAATTACCACACACTACTAGGATTCCTCCAGCTATCCTACAAGCCAGAACCCCTGTGCTAATCACTCTTCCCACTGTCCCCACACACCAAAAACGATAGCCTGCCACCACCCAACAGTTTGTCCGCAAACTGGTCTGCCGGGACACCACACACACGCAGATCTCCGTCTGATGTACAATCTGCATGCAATCTGCCAACGCACAGTGCAATTGCATACAGATTGGCACGTAGCGTAGACCGATAATTTAGGCGCTAAAATGCAAACAAAATCTCTCTAGAGGTATGAGTCCTAGCTTAGTACACAGAAGTCACTTATTAATTTTATAATTTAATATCCCGAAAAGTGGGCAGTGCATAAAAAATATATACAAAGCAAAAACAGTTACAAAAAATACAAAAAGATAAAAATACACACAATTGGCAATTTGCTATGAAAATAAAAGGGGGTAAAACAGAAATAAACTTTACCTAAGCTTATCTCTTTGGCAGAAGCATACCGGAAATTGTGCGGGAACTCCTCAGTTCAGAACTGGCTTCAAGGAAGAACCCTGTGCAAATCTCAGATTCCCAATTTATTGGAATATTGATGTGGGCTGGACTTTAGCCCTTACCCAATCAACCCCCAGTGGGTTGTGCCCTGCTCAGCCCCCCGATGTTCTGTGTTCTGAACTGACCAGAGTTGAATTGGCCCAGAATGGCGCTGACCGCTGAGTCAGGGATAGGAGTTCTGACACCAGCGCATCGGTCTGATTCCGACAGTACCAAACACTGCTTGCCTATCGCAATCAGGCGCCATACAACGGTTTTGTGCAATTCTCCAGGACCCCACCCATGCCACAGACACAAATTCATATGTACTCGTAGCCCCATATGTGAGCCACGAGAAGGAATTATTTTCATCTCTCTACCACTAATATTTTAACTTTTATGAGAGATAAAATACATTCCTTTGATCTGATGGTATCACTCCATGCTTGTAGACTGTTTGGAGCCTATGGCCGCCTCCTGCTGATTTCCACAGCCAAAATGACTAGCAGTCTCTTTTGAAGTTCCCGAAAGGTGACAATTTTTGTTCAATTGCATGGGGGACCTTAATTGGCAACCAGGTGTCAACCCTATCCCAGAGAGACCAGCTGTGTCCTTTCAAATGCACTAACAGGACATGTGTGTGATAATACATTAATTAACCCAAAATGACATTACATCTACAATTCACTACATATTTCTACAGATCACTTCATATTTCGCTACTGCAAAGCTATTCCATATACGACATTTACGTTACACTCAGGTGCAGTGAATAAATAACTGACGTCACATCAGAAAGGGGGGGGGGGGTGCCACCGAGTGATGTAACTGGGTGTCCCTGCCCCTTTCCTATAAAAGAGCTGTCACGGCTCAAAGAGCTCATTACGCGAGAGGCGGAAGCGTCTTTTTTTTTTTCTATTTTTCGGGTGCGGCAGGCAACGTGATTGGTGATGGATTTACATCAGGGGGCACTATTTTTTTATTTTTGAATAAAGGACTTGTCAAAAACTGTCTTTTGTTTTTATTTTTTTATTACACTTTTTTGATGAATGGGTATCCCGATATCCATTCACATGGGGGGGGGCGGGATCTGGGGGCCCCCTTGTTCCAGATTCCGATAAGCCCCCCCACCCGCAGACCCCGACAACCACAGCCCAGGGTTGTCCGGGAGAGGCCTTTGTCCCTATCAACATGGGGACAGGGTGCTTTGGAGGGCACCCCAAAGCTCCCTCCCCATGTTGAGGGCAAGTGGCCTGGTATAGTTGAGGAGGGGGGGGCGCTCGCTCCTCCGACCCCCGCCCCCCCCCCATCCTGGTCATTTATTTATCTGTATTGCCGGGAGCCGATAATACATTATAGCCGCAAGCGAGTTTAATTGACATTTTTTGCTTTAGAAATGTCAGTATTGCTGCAGCAGGCTCCATACATCGTACAGATGCACCACTTTACAGGCACATTACGGGGACCCCCCCCCCCCCCCCCCAGGCACGATATTTAAAGGAATTTTTTATTTTTATTGTTTCCCTTTAAGCATTATTAAAATCAGTAAATCAGTGCTCCTATAAAAACTATTGTTTAAAAAAACATTTTTTTGCATTGATACATGTCATGCCACATGAACTAACAATGTCTCTGCCTGCCACATGACCTGACCATGTCTCTGCCTGCCACATGAACTAACAATGTCTCTACCTGCCACATGAACTAACAATGTCTCTACCTGCCACATGAACTGACCATGTCTCTGCCTGCCACATGAACTAACAATGTCTCTACCTGCCACATGAACTGACCATGTCTCTGCCTGCCACATGAACTGACCATGTCTCTGCCTGCCACATGAACTGACCATGTCTCTGCCTGCCACATGAACTGACCATGTCTCTGCCTGCCACATGAACTAACAATGTCTCTACCTGCCACATGAACTGACCATGTCTCTGCCTGCCACATGAACTAACAATGTCTCTACCTGCCACATTAACTAACAATGTCTCTACCTGCCACATGAACTGACCATGTCTCTGCCTGCCACATGAACTAACAATGTCTCTACCTGCCACATGAACTGACCATGTCTCTGCCTGCCACATGAACTGACCATGTCTCTGCCTGCCACATGAACTGACCATGTCTCTGCCTGCCACATGAACTGACCATGTCTCTGCCTGCCACATGAACTAACAATGTCTCTACCTGCCACATGAACTGACCATGTCTCTGCCTGCCACATGAACTAACAATGTCTCTACCTGCCACATGAACTAACAATGTCTCTACCTGCCACATGAACTGACCATGTCTCTGCCTGCCACATGAACTAACAATGTCTCTACCTGCCACATGAACTGACCATGTCTCTGCCTGCCACATGAACTGACCATGTCTCTGCCTGCCACATGAACTGACCATGTCTCTGCCTGCCACATGAACTGACCATGTCTCTGCCTGCCACATGAACTAACAATGTCTCTGCCTGCCACATGACCTGACCATGTCTCTGCCTGCCACATGAACTGACCATGTCTCTGCCTGCCACATGAACTGACCATGTCTCTGCCTTCTACATTACCTGACCATGTCTCTGCCTGCCACATGAACTGACCATGTCTCTGCCTGCCACATGAACTGACCATGTCTCTGCCTGCCACATGACCTGACCATGTCTCTGCCTGCCACATGACATGACCATGTCTCTGCCTGCCACATGACCTGACCATGTCTCTGCCTGCCACATGACATGACCATGTCTCTGCCTGCCACATGAACTGACCATGTCTCTGCCTGCCACATGAACTGACCATGTCTCTGCCTGCCACATGACCTGACCATGTCTCTGCCTGCCACATGACCTGACCATGTCTCTGCCTGCCACATGAACTGACCATGTCTCTGCCTGCCACATGACCTGACCATGTCTCTGCCTGCCACATGACCTGACCATGTCTCTGCCTGCCACATGAACTGACCATGTCTCTGCCTGCCACATGACCTGACCATGTCTCTGCCTGCCACATGAACTGACCATGTCTCTGCCTGCCACGTGAACTGACAATGTCTCTGCCTGCCACATGAACTGACCATGTCTCTGCCTGCCACATGAACTGACCATGTCTCTGCCTGCCACATGAACTGACCATGTCTCTGCCTGCCACATGACCTGACCATGTCTCTGCCTGCCACATGACCTGACCATGTCTCTGCCTGGCACATGAACTGACAATGTCTCTGCCTGTCACATGAACTGACCATGTCTCTGCCTGCCACATGAACTGACCATGTCTCTGCCTGTCACATGAACTGACCATGTCTCTGCCTGCCACATGAACTGACCATGTCTCTGCCTGCCACATGAACTGACCGTGTCTCTGCCTGCCACATGACCTGACCGTGTCTCTGCCTGTCACATGAACTCACCATGTCTCTGCCTTCCACATGAACTCACCATGTCTCTGCCTGTCACATGAACTGACCACGTCTCTGCCTGTCACATGAACTGACCATGTCTCTGCCTGCCACATGACCTGACCATGTCTCTGCCTGCCACATGACATGACCATGTCTCTGCCTGCCACATGAACTGACCATGTCTCTGCCCTCCACATGAACTGACCATGTCTCTGCCCTCCACATGAACTGACCATGTCTCTGCCTGCCACATGAACTGACCATGTCTCTGCCTGCCACATGAACTGACCGTGTCTCTGCCTTCCACATGAACTCACCATGTCTCTGCCTGTCACATGAACTGACCACGTCTCTGCCTGTCACATGAACTGACCATGTCTCTGCCTGCCACATGACCTGACCGTGTCTCTGCCTGTCACATGAACTGACCATGTCTCTGCCTGCCACATGACCTGACCATGTCTCTGCCTGCCACATGACATGACCATGTCTCTGCCTGCCACATGAACTGACCATGTCTCTGCCCTCCACATGAACTGACCATGTCTCTGCCCTCCACATGAACTGACCATGTCTCTGCCTGCCACATGAACTGACCATGTCTCTGCCTGCCACATGAACTGACCATGTCTCTGCCTGCCACATGAACTGACCGTGTCTCTGCCTGCCACATGACCTGACCGTGTCTCTGCCTGCCACATGAACTGACCATGTCTCTGCCTTCCACATGAACTCACCATGTCTCTGCCTGTCACATGAACTGACCACGTCTCTGCCTGCCACATGAACTGACCACGTCTCTGCCTGCCACATGAACTGACCATGTCTCTGCCTGTCACATGAACTGACCATGTCTCTGCCTGTCACATGAACTGACCATGTCTCTGCCTGCCACATGAACTGACCATGTCTCTGCCTGCCACATGAACTGACCATGTCTCTGCCTGCCACATGAACTGACCATGTCTCTGCCTGCCACATGAACTGACCATGTCTCTGCCTGCCACATGACCTGACCATGTCTCTGCCTGTCACATGAACTGACCATGTCTCTGCCTGTCACATGAACTGACCATGTCTCTGCCTGCCACATGAACTGACCATGTCTCTGCCTGCCACATGAACTGACCGTGTCTCTGCCTGCCACATGACCTGACCGTGTCTCTGCCTGTCACATGAACTCACCATGTCTCTGCCTTCCACATGAACTCACCATGTCTCTGCCTGTCACATGAACTGACCACGTCTCTGCCTGTCACATGAACTGACCATGTCTCTGCCTGCCACATGACCTGACCGTGTCTCTGCCTGT
This sequence comes from Pelophylax lessonae, assembly GCF_965119305.1. Lineage (NCBI taxonomy): Eukaryota > Metazoa > Chordata > Amphibia > Anura > Ranidae > Pelophylax > Pelophylax lessonae. The sequence continues at coordinate 750,423,227 of NC_138769.1, read as the reverse complement.
CACATGAACTCACCATGTCTCTGCCTGCCACATGACCTGACCATGTCTCTGCCTGCCACATGACATGACCATGTCTCTGCCTGCCACATGAACTGACCATGTCTCTGCCCTCCACATGAACTGACCATGTCTCTGCCCTCCACATGAACTGACCATGTCTCTGCCTGCCACATGAACTGACCATGTCTCTGCCTGCCACATGAACTGACCGTGTCTCTGCCTGCCACATGACCTGACCGTGTCTCTGCCTGTCACATGAACTCACCATGTCTCTGCCTTCCACATGAACTCACCATGTCTCTGCCTGTCACATGAACTGACCACGTCTCTGCCTGTCACATGAACTGACCACGTCTCTGCCTGTCACATGAACTGACCACGTCTCTGCCTGCCACATGACCTGACCGTGTCTCTGCCTGTCACATGAACTGACCATGTCTCTGCCTGCCACATGACCTGACCATGTCTCTGCCTGCCACATGACATGACCATGTCTCTGCCTGCCACATGAACTGACCATGTCTCTGCCCTCCACATGAACTGACCATGTCTCTGCCCTCCACATGAACTGACCATGTCTCTGCCTGCCACATGAACTGACCATGTCTCTGCCTGCCACATGAACTGACCATGTCTCTGCCTGCCACATGAACTGACCATGTCTCTGCCTGCCACATGAACTGACCGTGTCTCTGCCTGCCACATGACCTGACCGTGTCTCTGCCTGTCACATGAACTGACCATGTCTCTGCCTTCCACATGAACTCACCATGTCTCTGCCTGTCACATGAACTGACCACGTCTCTGCCTGCCACATGAACTGACCATGTCTCTGCCTGCCACATGACCTGACCATGTCTCTGCCTGTCACATGAACTGACCATGTCTCTGCCTGCCACATGACCTGACCGTGTCTCTGCCTGTCACATGAACTGACCATGTCTCTGCCTTCCACATGAACTCACCATGTCTCTGCTTGTCACATGACCTGACCATGTCTCTGCCTGCCACATGACCTGACCATGTCTCTGCCTGCCACATGAACTGACCGTGTCTCTGCCTGCCACATGACCTGACCGTGTCTCTGCCTGCCACATGACCTGACCGTGTCTCTGCCTGTCACATGAACTGACCATGTCTCTGCCTTCCACATGAACTCACCATGTCTCTGCCTGTCACATGAACTGACCACGTCTCTGCCTGCCACATGAACTGACCATGTCTCTGCCTGCCACATGACCTGACCATGTCTCTGCCTGTCACATGAACTGACCATGTCTCTGCCTGCCACATGACCTGACCGTGTCTCTGCCTGTCACATGAACTGACCACGTCTCTGCCTGCCACATGAACTGACCATGTCTCTGCCTGCCACATGACCTGACCATGTCTCTGCCTGTCACATGAACTGACCATGTCTCTGCCTGCCACATGACCTGACCGTGTCTCTGCCTGTCACATGAACTGACCGTGTCTCTGCCTGCCACATGACCTGACCGTGTCTCTGCCTGTCACATGAACTGACCATGTCTCTGCCTTCCACATGAACTCACCATGTCTCTGCCTGTCACATGAACTGACCACGTCTCTGCCTGCCACATGAACTGACCATGTCTCTGCCTGCCACATGACCTGACCGTGTCTCTGCCTGTCACATGAACTGACCATGTCTCTGCCTGCCACATGAACTGACCATGTCTCTGCCTGCCACATGACCTGACCATGTCTCTGCCTGTCACATGAACTGACCATGTCTCTGCCTGCCACATGAACTGACCATGTCTCTGCCTGTCACATGAACTGACCATGTCTCTGCCTTCCACATGAACTCACCATGTCTCTGCCTGTCACATGAACTGACCACGTCTCTGCCTGCCACATGAACTGACCACGTCTCTGCCTGCCACATGAACTCACCATGTCTCTGCCTGTCACATGAACTGACCACGTCTCTGCCTGCCACATGAACTGACCGTGTCTCTGCCTGTCACATGAACTGACCATGTCTCTGCCTGCCACATGACCTGACCATGTCTCTGCCTGCCACATGACATGACCATGTCTCTGCCTGCCACATGAACTGACCATGTCTCTGCCTGCCACATGACCTGACCTATCTGCACATCTCACTGACTGCATTCCTCTGGGACACCAGTAGATGTCCTCCTCACATACAGTGAACTGTGACAGGACAGTCTTGCTGGCTGAGAGGAGAAGTGGGATTACAATCCTATCATCCTCACATTACTCACCTTCTCATGCAGAAATCTCATGTTATCTGCAGATTTTCCTCTGTGTTGTGAAATCCTCTTGAGGCTGAGGCTGTTCTCTGAAATTGTCTCCGGCCGCCATCTTTGGGAAGCCTCGTGTTCTGATTGGGAAGAAGTTCTCTCGAGATTTTGTCCACCATTTTCTGTTAGCTCTGATATAGAAGTCAGAGCCGAGCCGCTGTTTGAGGAGACGTGTGAGGAGACGTGTGAGGGGACGTGTGAGGGGACGTGTGATGGGACATGTGAGGAGATGTGTGATGGGACGTGTGAAGAGATGTATGATGGGACGTGTGAGGAGATGTATGATGGGACGTGTGAGGAGATGTGTGAGGGGACGTGTGAGGAGATGTATGATGGGACGTGTGAGGAGACGTGTGAGGGGACGTGTGAGGAGACGTGTGAGGAGACGTGTGAGGGGACGTGTGAGGGGACGTGTGAGGAGACGTGTGATGGGACGTGTGAGGAGAGGTGTGAGGGGACGTGTGAGGAGAGATGTGATGGGACGTGTGATGGGACGTGTGAGGAGACGTGTGATGGGACGTGTGAGGAGACGTGTGATGAGACGTGTGAGGAGAGATGTGATGGGACGTGTGAGGGGACGTGTGAGGAGACGTGTGAGGAGACGTGTGATGGGACGTGTGAGGAGAGGTGTGATGAGACATGTGAGGAGAGATGTGATGGGACGTGTGATGGGACGTGTGAGGAGACGTGTGATGGGACGTGTGAGGAGACGTGTGATGAGACGTGTGAGGAGAGATGTGATGGGACGTGTGAGGGGACGTGTGAGGAGATGTATGATGGGACGTGTGATGAGATGTGATGGGACGTGTGATGGGACGTGTGAGGGGACGTGTGAGGGGACGTGTGAGGGGACGTGTGAGGAGACGTGTGAGGAGACGTGTGATGGGACGTGTGAGGAGACGTGTGATGAGACGTGTGAGGAGAGATGTGATGGGACGTGTGAGGGGACGTGTGAGGAGATGTATGATGGGACGTGTGAGGAGACGTGTGAGGGGACGTGTGAGGAGATGTATGATGGGACGTGTGAGGGGACGTGTGAGGGGACGTGTGAGGAGACGTGTGAGGAGACGTGTGAGGAGAGATGTGATGGGACGTGTGAGGGGACGTGTGAGGGGACGTGTGAGGAGACGTGTGATGAGACGTGTGAGGAGAGATGTGATGGGACGTGTGAGGGGACGTGTGAGGGGACGTGTGATGAGACGTGTGAGGAGACGTGTGATGGGACGTGTGAGGGGACGTGTGAGGAGAGGTGTGAGGAGAGGTGTGAGGAGAGGTGTGATGAGACGTGTGATGAGACGTGTGATGAGACGTGTGAGGAGAGATGTGATGGGACGTGTGAGGGGATGTATGATGGGACGTGTGAGGAGATGTATGATGGGACGTGTGAGGGGACGTGTGAGGAGATGTATGATGGGACGTGTGAGGAGATGTATGATGGGACGTGTGAGGAGATGTATGATGGGACGTGTAAGGGGACGTGTGAGGAGATGTATGATGGGACGTGTGATGAGACGTGTGAGGAGAGATGTGATGGGACGTGTGAGGGGACGTGTGAGGAGATGTATGATGGGACGTGTGAGAGGACGTGTGAGGAGATGTATGATGGGACGTGTGAGGGGACGTGTGAGGAGACGTGTGAGGGGACGTGTGAGGAGATGTATGATGGGACGTGTGAGGGGACGTGTGATGAGACGTGTGATGAGACGTGTGAGGAGAGATGTGATGGGACGTGTGAGGGGACGTGTGAGGAGATGTATGATGGGACGTGTGAGAGGACGTGTGAGGAGATGTATGATGGGACGTGTGAGGGGACGTGTGAGGAGATGTATGATGGGACGTGTGAGGGGACGTGTGATGAGACGTGTGATGAGACGTGTGAGGAGAGATGTGATGGGACGTGTGAGGGGACGTGTGATGAGACGTGTGATGAGACGTGTGAGGGGACGTGTGATGAGACGTGTGATGGGACGTGTGAGGGGACGTGTGAGGGGACGTGTGAGGGGACGTGTGAGGGGACGTGTGATGAGACGTGTGATGAGACGTGTGATGAGACGTGTGAGGAGACGTGTGAGGAGACGTGTGAGGAGACGTGTGATGGGACGTGTGAGGAGATGTATGATGGGACGTGTGAGGAGATGTATGATGGGACGTGTGAGGAGATGTATGATGGGACGTGTGAGGAGATGTATGATGGGACGTGTGAGGAGATGTATGATGGGACGTGTGAGGGGACGTGTGAGGAGATGTATGATGGGACGTGTGATGGGACGTGTGAGGAGATGTATGATGGGACGTGTGAGGAGACGTGTGAGGAGACATGCGATGGGATGTGCGATGAGACGTGCATTTGGACGTGTGACGAGACGTGTGATAGGACGTGTGAGGAGACATGTGAGGAAACGTGTGAGGAGTGTGATGAGGAGATGTGTGAGGAGTGTGATGATTAGACGTGTGAGAAGACGTGTGATGATGAGACGTGTGAGGAGACATGTGATGGGACGTTCCATTCTTTTATGTGAATCGGCCCATTTGGATGATCCGATCCAATTCATGAATGGATTCTTCCGTTCTCTTACTGAGTCTGCTGATAGGAAAGTGACCCGAAACTCCGACTCTCCCTTCATACAGCAACCCCTGTATACCATATACAGAGAACTAACCCACAGAGCTGACACTCTAATATACAAAGAGGATACAGTATATAGAGAGATGTGTGTCCTGCAGAGCTGACACTCTAATATACAAAGAACTAACCCACAGAGCTGACACTATTATATACAGATACAGTATATAGGGAGAGGTGTGTCCTACAGAGCTGACACTCTAATATACAGGAAGGATACAGTATATAGAGAGGTGTGTCCTGCAGAGCTGACACTCTAATATACAGAGAGGATACAGTATATAGAGAGAGGTGTGTCTTGCAGAGCTGACACTCTAATATACAGAGAGGATACAGTATATAGAGAGGGGTGTGTCCTGTCCATTTGGAGGAGACGTGGGACCATTTGGGGGAGACATGTGTGACCATTTTAGGGAGACATGTGTGACCATTTGGAGGAGACGTGTGACTATTTGAGGGAGACATGTGTGACCATTTGGAGGAGACATGTGTGACTATTTGAGGGAGACATGTGTGACCATTTGGAGGAGACATGTGTGACTATTTGAGGGAGACATGTGTAACCATTTGAAGGAGACATGTGTGACCATTTGGGGGAGACATGTGTGACCATTTGAGGGAGACATGTGTGACCATTTGGAGGAGACATGTGTGACTATTTGAGGGAGACATGTGTGACCATTTGGAGGAGACATGTGTGACTATTTGAGGGAGACATGTGTAACCATTTGAAGGAGACATGTGTGACCATTTGGAGGAGACATGTGTAACCATTTGGAGGAGACATGTGTGACTATTTGAGGGAGACATGTGTGACCATTTGAAGGAGACATGTGTGACCATTTGGAGGAGACATGTGTGACCATTTGGAGGAGACATGTGTGACTATTTGAGGGAGACATGTGTGACTATTTGAGGGAGACATGTGTGACCATTTGAAGGAGACATGTGTGACCATTTGGAGGAGACATATGTGACCATTTGGAGGAGACATATGTGACCATTTGGAGGAGACATGTGTGACCATTTGAAGGAGACGTGTGTGACCATTTGGAGGAGACATGTGTGACCATTTGGAGGAGACATGTGTGACCATTTGGAGGAGACGTGTGACCATTTGGAGGAGACATGTGTGACCATTTGAAGGAGACGTGTGTGACCATTTGAAGGAGACATGTGTGACCATTTGAAGGAGACATGTGTGACCATTTGAAGGAGACATGTGTGACTATTTGGAGGAGACGTGTGACCATTTGAAGGAGACGTGTGTGACCATTTGGAGGAGACATGTGTGACCATTTGGAGGAGACGTGTGACCATTTGGAGGAGACATGTGTGACCATTTGAAGGAGACGTGTGTGACCATTTGAAGGAGACATGTGTGACCATTTGAAGGAGACATGTGTGACCATTTGAAGGAGACATGTGTGACCATTTGAAGGAGACATGTGTGACCATTTGAAGGAGACATGTGTGACCATTTGAAGGAGACATATGTGACCATTTGGAGGAGACGTGTGACCATTTGGGGGAGACATGTGTGACCATTTGGGGGAGACATGTGTGACCATTTGGGGGAGACATGTGTGACCATTTGGGGGAGACGTGTGACCATTTGGGGGAGACGTGTGACCATTTGGGGGTCCTCTCTTCAGTCCCCTGGAAGACTGCCCCACCTGTGGGCTGCTTTGTTTTCAATCACTGATATGTTTGATTAGGAAGGAAGTCTGTCCTGGAGATCTGTGGACCCCCTGTGGAGGGTTGCAGCACCCATGCATGGTACAAGCTGGCCTCTCCCCCCATTATCCACCTGTCAGCTGTTGGACTTTGCTAAGCACAGGGCTGCCAGGGATTAGAATGTGGGCGGGGCCGCAGAGCCCACACAAGAGGAGAGGGGAGGAAGCGGAGAAGATCCTGCTTTCTCTAACTCTTTCCTCCCCCCTGTCCCTGCGAGGACTAGGGGGGGGGGGGCTGTCAGTAGGGCTCTGGGCAGTGGGAGAGTGTAATAGACCCTCTCTGCTCATAGCTGCAGCCAGCAATCCTGAAGTCACATCCTGGGCTTTTGGGGCCCCCCTATAGTGGGGGAACTCCAGGGCCCAGTTGCAAGTTCGACTGGTGGGACCCTGGTAGTTCTACCATTGACAGGCTGGGCTTACTTGGCTTATAGGAACTGGGACTGCTATAGGTGACACTACACTATGAGAACTAGGAGAACCACACTATGCTATATTCCCTGACCACTCGTATAGAGGCCACCATTACACTACATTGATTTCTGGTTTCTGTGCAGTGCTGATTGGTTTTTGTGATAGACAAGATGCAATGGGGTAGATTTACTAAGGCTGGAACACTCAGAATCTGGTGCAGCTCTGCATGGTAGCCAATCAGCTTCTAACCTCAGCTTATTTAATTAAGCTTTAGTGATAAAAACCTGGAAGCTGATTGGTTTCTATACAGAAGTGAGCCTTATTTTGCTCTCTCCAGCTTTAGTTAATAAACCTGTCACGTACCTTGGTTGGAGGCCGAGTTGATGCCTGGTCTGAGTACCCCTGGAGGTGGTGACAGAGGTACAAGGCTCAAAGAAGCACGGGTGCCGTTAGCTTAATAGCAGGTGACTGCTAAGCACGGGAGTCGGTAGCTTGATAGCGGGTGACTGCCAAGCAAGGGAGTCGGCAGCTTGTTATCAGGTGACTGCCAAGCACGGATGTCGGTAGCTTGATAGCGGGTGACTGCCAAGCACGGGTGCCAGTAGCTTGATAGCAGGTGACTGCCAAGCACGGGTGCCGGTAGCTTGATAGCAGGTGACTGCCAAGCATGGGTGCCGGTAGCTTGATAGGTGACTGCCAAGCACGGGTGCCGGTAGCTTGATAGGTAACTGCCAAGCACGGGTGCAGGTAGCTTTATAGCAGGTGACTGCCAAGCACAGGTGCCAGTAGCTTGATAGCAGGTGACTGCCAAGCATGGGTGGCAGTAGCTTGATAGCAGGTGACTGCCAAGCATGGGTGGCAGTAGCTTGATAGCAGGTGACTGCCAAGCATGGGTGCCGGTAGCTTGATAGCAGGTGACTGCCAAGCATGGGTGGCAGTAGCTTGATAGCAGGTGACTGCCAAGCATGGGTGGCAGTAGCTTCATAGCAGGTGACTGCCAAGCATGGGTGCCGGTAGCTTGATAGGTAACTGCCAAGCACGGGTGCAGGTAGCTTGATAGCAGGTGACTGCCAAGCACAGGTGCCAGTAGCTTGATAGCAGGTGACTGCCAAGCATGGGTGGCAGTAGCTTGATAGCAGGTGACTGCCAAGCACAGGTGCCAGTAGCTTGATAGCAGGTGACTGCCAAGCATGGGTGGCAGTAGCTTGATAGCAGGTGACTGCCAAGCATGGGTGCCGGTAGCTTGATAGCAGGTGACTGCCAAGCACGGGTGCCGGTAGCTTGATAGGTGACTGCCAAGCACGGGTGCCTGTAGCTTGATAGCAGGTGACTGCCAAGCATGGGTGCCGGTAGCTTGATAGCAGGTGACTGCCAAGCATGGGAGTCGGTAGATTGTTATCAGGTGACTGCCGAGCATGGGAGTCGGTAGCTTGATAGCGAGTGACTGCCAAGCACGGGTGTCGGTAGATTATCAGGTGACTGCCAAGCATGGGAGTCGGTAGCTTGTTATTAGGTGACTGCCAAGCATGGGTGCCGGTAGCTTGATAGCAGGTAACTGCCAAGCACGGGTGTCGGTAGCTTGATAGCAAGTGACTGTCACAGACAGGGATGTAGTCAAGGTGATCCGGGGTCATACACGGTAGGACAGCAGAATTGACAGGAGGCAGGCCGGGTCGGTATCAGGGAAGCAGGCAGAGCAAGGTCCAGTAGCAAGCTGAAGTCAGAACCAGGAGATCAGGCAGAGAATAGTCAGAGGCAAGCGGAGTTCAGGATCCACAGAGCGAGGTTATATACAAGCTGGGTCAGCAACGGAAGATCAGTCAGCACAGGGAGGAATACGGATCAGGGGAAGCTGAAGAACATCCAGCAGTTAGCCTCCCATCAGGGTCCCCAAATCCTGGAAAAGTCTCACACATGTGGTAATCCCCCCCCCCCCCCCGGAGGAGTAGCAGAATGTGTTTTGGGTGTAACTCTAAAGGCCCGTACACACGTACCGATCGTCGGCATACAAACGTCGGTGGACGAAGGATCTGCCGATTGTACGCGTGTTAGTATGGTGCCTCCGACAGATGTCTGCGCACAATCCGCGGACAAAAGTCTTTCGTGCAAACATGAAAATATTTGTATGCCGACACCAGAACGGACGATTGTTCGCCTGTCAGTACACAATTCGGCCGACAGACCGCAGATTTGCAAGACTGGGCATGCTCAGAAAATAGAAAACACAGGGAAAGTTAACCATTACATGACATCACTTCTGCAGTCGGCGGACAAAATTCTTGTGCTGTCCTTGTGCTGTCTTTGCACTTTTCAGCAGACACCGACATCCCGGGGAGAAAAGAGGAACATTTGTAAGCCGACCATCGGTACGTGTGTACGGGCCTTAAGAGTGACCATATTGTGTGTAAGAAATATCTTAGTCAATTTACAAATTTGTTTCCAAAAAAATGTATTTTTGAAAATACTCACCATGCCTCTTAAAAAATATCTTGGAGTTTTTGCTTTCCAAAACGTGCTCATTTTGTGAGTGCGTCCACTGCCCTGGTGCTCCAGGGCTTCCAAAAATGTGATAGGTATTAGGGAAATGAGATGTGTCATTTATGCCCCTGGAACGCCTGATGGAGAAGCAGAATGTGTTTTGGGGTGTAATTCTAATGATGCTAATGACGTGTGTGAGAAATATCTTATTTATTAACAACTTTGTGTAAAAAAAAAAAAAAATGACATTTTATTTTCATTCCGAATTTTCCAAAAACTTGTGGAAGAAAAATGAAGTCCTAAAACGACTCAACACACCTCTTACAAAATATCTTGTGGTTTTTGCTTTCCAAAATGGGGCCATTTCATTGGGGTTTCTCCTGTCCTGACACTTCGGGTACTCAAGAATTGTGATTGGTAGTCAGGAAACTCGATGTGTAATTTATGCTCCTTGAAAGCCCAAAGGTGCTCCTTGGATTTTGTGCCCCTCTGGGCATCTAGATCAGGGATCCTCAAACTACAGCCCTCCAGCTGTTGCGGAACTACACATCCCATGAGGCATTGTAAAACTCTGACATGCCCAGGCATGACTAGGCATGATGAGAATTGTAGTTCCTGAACAACTGGAGGGCCATAGTTTGAAGACCCCTGATCTAGACTGTGAAAAAGTTTCACCCATTTGGTATCCCCATACTCAGTATGTACAGCAGAATGTGTTTTAAGCTAGAATTCTAAGTAAGTCTATGCAGTGTGTTAGAAATATATTAATTATTGACAACTTTGTGTAAAAAAACCTTAAGGTGTTTTCTTTCCAAAATAGGGCCATTTAATGGGAGATTCTCCTGTCCTGGCACTTCAGGGACTCAAGAAATGTGATTGGTAGTCAGGAAATTAAATGTCATTTATGCCCCTTCTAAGCCCAAAGGTGCTCCTTGGATTTTGGGTCCTTCTCTGCATCTAGCCTGTGAAAAAGTCTCACACATGTAATATCCCCAATACTAAGGAGGAGTAGCACAATGTGTTTTGGGGTGTAATTGTAAGTATGCCTATGTTGTGTGTGAGAAATAAATAATTAAAATGACAACTTTGTGAAAAATAAACAAATTTTATTCAATTTCTACATTTTCCAAAAAAATTGTGACAAACATTTACAACTTAAAAAAAAAATGGCCACGCCTCTTACTAAATACCTTTGAACTCTTTTCTTCTTTCTTCTTCCCAGAAGGGGTAGTTTTGGGGGTATTTGTACTGTCCTGGCATTTCAGGGCCTCAAGGAATGAAATCGGCAGTCAGTACATCAAGATTGATTGATTTTTTTTAAATAAATATCCCATAGTTTGTGGACTTTATAACTTTAAAACAGACTAATCTACACAGATTTGGGTTATTTCCAAAGAAATTTAGCAGAATAAATTTTGACCCTCATTTATGAAGAAAGAATATTTATTTGTCAAATATAAAAATTGTAAAATTAAGAATTTTTCCAAATTTTTTTGTGTTTTCACATTTGCAAAAAAATAAAAAACCCAGTGGTGATGAGATTAGGGTGACCAGACGTCCCGGGGACAGTCCCCAGTCTAAAAACACCGTCCCCGGACCAAGTCTGTCCCCGGATTTAGGGCTGAACTAACATAGACAGGGCATCCCATTCTGGCTAAGAAACAACCTGTATGTCGACGCCCCCTGCTGGACGATCTCACTGCCACTCCTGCTGCTGTTCCGAGGTCGGAGCAGCAGAGGCAAAAATTGACTTTGAGGATGACTGAGACTGGGAGGTGAGTAGATGGGGGGGGGGGGCTGTTTGTACACAGGTGAGGGAAGTGAGGGAGGAGGGGTCAGCTGCTTGGAGAGATATAGAGTTTAGCTGTTGTGTGAGAGAAGGGTGCAGAGGTGAGCTATGGATGTGGGGGGAGAAGTGTCCTCTGTACATAGCAAACCTCTGAACCCTGCACTCTATGCCTAACACTCTTCTGTATATTATGTAGTCCTGTGCCAAGTGCTCTGTGTATTATGTAGTCCTGTGCCAAGTGCTCTGTGTATCATGTAGTTCGGTGCCCAGTGCTCTGTGTATTATGTAGTCCTGTGCCCAGCGCTCTGTGTATTATGCAGTCCTGCTGGGCACAGGACGGCATAATACACAGAGCACTGGGCACAGGACTGCATAATACACAGAGCGCTGGGCACAGGACTCCATAATACACAGAGTGCTGGGCACAGGACTCCATAATACACAGAGTGCTGGGCACAGGATGGCATAATACACAGAGCGCTGGGCACAGGATGGCATAATACACAGAGCGCTGGGCACAGGATGGCATAATACACAGAGTGTATTAGAGCCCAGCACTCTGTGTATTATGTAGTCCTGTGCCCAGCGCTCTGTGTATTATGCTGTCCTGTTCCCAGCGCTCTGTGTATTATGCAGTCCTGTGCCCAGCACTCTATGAATTATGTAGTTCTTTACCCAGCGCTCTGTGTATTATGCAGTCCTGTGCCCAGCACTCTGTGTATTATGCCGTCCTGTGCCCAGCGCTCTGTGTATTATGCAGTCCTGTGCCCAGCGCTCTGTGTATTATGCAGTCCTGTGCCCAGCGCTCTGTGTATTATGCAGTCCTGTGCCCAGCGCTCTGTGTGTTATGTAGTCGTGTGCCCAGCGCTCTGTGTATTATGTAGTCCTGTGCCCAGCACTCTGTGTATTATGTAGTCCTGTGCCCAGTGCTCTGTGTGTTATACTGTATATACTATTTATTAGTGCTGTGTGAAATCAGAGACATTTATAGAGGAAGAGAAGTGCGGGACTCTCAACACAGGGCCAGATGGAGCTCTGCAGGAAAGTCTTTTCATTGAACCCAGACAGTGAGAGGTGACCAATCATATATCAGATCTCAGTGTGTGTAATTATTGGGTATTGATTATTGGTAATGATTGGGGTAGCAGAGCGGTGAGATAGCGCCCCCCTAGGCCGTGGCGTCATGCTGTTACATTGATTGTTACATGATTGATTTGTGCTAGGAGGGGACATTGGGGGTGGAGTGGGGGGGTGGGTTGGTTGTGCTAGTAGTTCTAAATGGGAAGTATTTGTGCTAGGAACGTATTGGGGGACTTGTTATAGGAGGGGGGATTTGAAGTGGGGGGGATAGAATGTGTACCAGGAGGGCAGGAGGGGACATCTGAGGGACAGAGAATTTGTACAAGGATTTTTTTTTTTTTTGGGGGGGGAGCATTTGTGCTGGGGGGGGATTTGAAGTATCAAATATTTCAGCAGGAAGGGCAGATATGTACTTGGAGGGGAAATTATTCTTGGGGGTAATCATGCAGATGTGTTTTTTTTTTTTTTGGGGGGGGGGGGTTCTGACACATAATGCTCCAAACCTGGGGGAGGGGGAGGGGGGGCGCAGTTTGGCATGTTCACCCTAAACATACACCCATATACAGTATATGAAATATTGTAGATGCATATATATAATTTATAGATTATATTACATCAAACCCCGCCATTTTGTTTTGGTCCCATTGGAGAGACTTTCCCGCACTTCCTGTCTCAGAGACACAACAGGAAGAGAGAGTAAACCTCTCCTAATAAGGGAAATCTTCCTTAGACAATAGTTGTCACTGGAACAGGTGACCCCATTGGAAGATATTCCCTCTACTGCCGATAACTCAGCAATTTGGGTTTCCCAAAATGTTCATCAGGACATACAAAGAGGGCCAATCTCTCCAGCTGGGGCATAGAGGGTAAATAAGACCCAATAGGGGGTCTAACCCTTCCACCCTCCATCCAAAACTAAAAACAAACATGGTAGAGTGTAATGGGCAGTGTTGGTTGGGGGTTCTTGGGGTGCAATTTTCAATTTTCCTCCAATCTGATCCCTCCTCTATGTGATGTCACCAGTTTCTGGGCAGATTTCTCATTTCTGATCACTTATCGCTCTCCCCCCACATATTTTTAAATAACCATAATCATCCCACACACCAATCACAACATGGAGGGGCTCAGTGAAGGTGGCGGTGAAGGTGTGGAAGTGTGTGACCGGGACAGTTGGGTTATAAAAGGAGATCTTCCCGGCCTCGTAATCCAGATACATCCTGATTATCCCATTGTACGGGTTACATGACACATGTTCACTGTTGGCCATGAAATTCCAATTATGGTACCCATGTAAACCCCAGTATTTGTTTTTGTATTCCTTCAAATCAGGATGATCCCTTTGGTAACATATTTCAGGATTCCAGCTTCTTTTTACCCCAGGGTAACACATCCCGATATCCCATTTACCTGACCCCCCAATGTCCACCTCCCAGACATGCCGCCCTGAGGAGAAACTCCGACTGCTCATTACCTGAGAAAAGTTAAACCTCTTTGGTGTTTCTGGAAGATTCCTGAATGGTGATGGAAAGGCGGTTACAGTTTTCCCGTCTTCTGAGATTTGTAGCTTATCACCAGCTGTGCTTTCATCCAGAAACTTGTCTCCGGGTTCCTCCATCCTTTTATTTATCCCAGACATGATATCAGATAATCCTGTGTGCAATGTGTGTGAGATCCCAACCATGTCCAGATCCCTGAGGTTATCATATCTCTCTCTGTCCTCATCATCCCCATCCTCAGTATCACACAAGTCCCCAGTCTCTGATTTCTGTAGGACAATCAGTGGATCCGTCATGTTGCACAGCTCCTCAATGTCACCTATCTTCCTGGACAGCTCCTCCTTCTTTATTTCCAGCCCCCGTGTCATAGCCAACAGGGAGATGGAGATCTGCTCTGCCTGCCCAGAGATCTCCCCCAGGACTTTCTTCTCCAGGTCTTCCAGACGTCTCCTGAGGTTTCCAAGCAGGACGGTGATCTTTGATTTCTCCCCATCTGCTTTGTCCATCACTTTCCTCTGGTGTTCCTGAAGGCGTTGAATTCCTCTCACCGCCTCTTTTTGCTTTGTCTTCAGTTTTTGGTGGAAAGTTTTCAGCTTCTCCTTCTTCGTTTCAGAAGCCACAGCCAACATCGTCACCTGGTGCCCATGGTGAGCTCCATCCAACCTGCAGGCCAGACAGATACAGGCACCATCCACACTGCAGTAATACTCCAGGATCTTCTTATGGACGGAGCATTTCCTGCTCTCCAGGGAAGTGGTGGGGTCACATAAGACGTGTTCTGGTGACTTGCTGTGGACTCTCAGGTGTTTATCACACAGAGAAGCTTCACAATGTAGACAGGACTTCACAGCAGGTACAGGAAAGTCCACACAGTGAGCACAGAAGACCTCGGACTTCTCCTCGTCTGGCTGAGTAGACAGGAAGTTCTCCACGATGTTGCACAGAGTTATGTTTCTGCACAGTGAGGGACGTTTTCTGAACTCTGTTCTACATTCAGGACAGGAATACCCTCCAGACCTCTCCTGTGCATCCAACACACGACCAATACAGCTCCGGCAGAAGTTGTGTCCACATTTCAGGATTACAGGATCTGTGAAGATGTTCAGACAGATGGAACAATCCAGCTCCCTCCTCAGATCAGCAGACGCCATCGCTGAGAGCAGAAGAGAGAAGAGATCGTCTCCGATACTCAGAAAGAATGGAGTTGGGTGTGATCTTCGTTTCCCGCCGAGAACGAGGAGGAGGAGCTGACTGCCTGTGTGTGCGACATAATGATGAAAGAGGGTTGAGTAACGTGAGAAGGTCAATAGGAAGTGAGATTCCTGCACTCATCTATGGAGATCAGTGCTGTGTATATAGAGACTTTGTATTCTTTACAACCAGTGAGAACGGCCCAGAGAAAGGAATGCAAAGAATGCGTCTGCCTGGAGGGGAAGAACTCATTCCAACCGGAAGAGACTGAAAACAAAAGTCCGATCTCAGTGTTTGCCGATCATACAAAGCTAAGCAGGACAATACCTTCAATAACAGGATATAGCAACTTTACAGGAAGACCTCAATAAAATAGAAGGGTGGATAGCTAGATGGTAGATGGGGTTCAATATAGGAAAATGTAAAGTAACGCATATGAGAGCTAAACATATGAATACAAATTATTATTATTACAGTAGAACCTTGGATTGCGAGCATAATTCTTTCTGGAAACATGCTTGTAATCCAAAGCACTCTTATATCAAAGCGAATTTCCCCATAAGAAATAATGGAAACTCAGATGATTTGTTCCACAAGTCCTTCGTTTTATAGTCTATATACAAAGATTATAGCAATGTGATTGGTTGTGTAACCATAAAATGTCCATCCACAATATGCAGCCTTCCCAAGGGGATTAGAAGCAAAATCTAGAAGAGCTACAGAATATAAGAGAGATGAGAGGAGCCTCTAAGTGTAGCAATATGGTTACATTTAATGAAGGTTCAACATTTAGCAACTCACATGGTTGATGATTAAAATAGGAACACCTAAGTATGCCGGCATCCTGGGTAAAGCTGTTCACATAGACCATCTTCTGAAACACCGGCTCTCATCACTGTCAGTCTGCAATCCGGACCGGGAAGAATAGCCCGCAGTAGAGTGATCTGAAATTGAAGCTTTGAATCACTCATGGAGTGCAGTGTGGAAGGGATGATGAAGATAGCAGTGCGGAGGATGGTCTATGTGGACAGCTTTACCCCAGATGCCTGCATTCTTAGATGTGCCTGTTTTAATCATCAACCATGTGAGTTGCTAAATATTTAACCTTCATTAAATGTAACCATATTGCTACACTTTAGAGGCTCCTCTCTTCTTTTTTATACATGACGCTACTCGTATATCAAGACATCGCTTGTATATCAAGTCAAAATTTATTTAAAAAATTTGCTTGTAAGGCCTATAACCGGTTACAATTAAGGCCTGTACAAAAATTTTCCAACAATATAAATTGACAAGAAAATACTCTGCCATATTTCCGGTTTTGGGTAATCCTAAGTTTACACCTGGATATCAAGATAAAACATTTAGAGAGTTGAGGGAAAGAGGACTATTTCAGGTGGATCAATATACGAAACCGGAGGGATGGATAACAGAGAAGGAGTTCGTGGACCCCTAGGGGATTTCCGGCTGGATCGCTGGAGAGCGATCCAGCTTAGACATTTCCTGGGGACTCTACCAAAGCTTAACAAGGAGGATTTACAATATACAAAATTCGAAGAGATTTGTGTACAAAAAGGGACGTTATTACACTCCATATCTAAACTGTATGCATTGTTGAGTGATAGTGGAGATAAGAGTCAATTAACATACATGAACGAATGGGAGAAAGAATTGAATAAAACTTTCTCGGAGGTAGAGAGAAGGCAGATATACCAGATGGCCCATTCAACATCCATCAGTACAAAAATAAAAGAGATGAACTTTAAAATACTATCGAGATGGTATCAAACCCCAGTAAAAATGCATAAAATATCACCAATGAATAGAGATGTATAGAACTGTTCGCCGGCGAACAGTTCCCGGCGAACTTAGCATGTTCGCGTTCGCCGCTGCCGGCGAACATATGCGATGTTCGGTCCGCCCCCCATAAGACATCATTGAGGCAAACTTTGACCCTGAACTTTACAGTCAGCAGACACATTTCCAGCCAATCAGCGTACCTCCCTCCCACACCCTCCCACCTCCTATAAATAAGCAAGGGCAGCATCCATCTTAGATCATTCTGAAGCAGTGTGTGTAGTGAGAGTAGGGAGAGAGCTGCTGCTGCTGCTGCTGTTAAGCTAGGGACAGTTAGTCAGTGTTCCTGGTCTTGCAGTGTTCTTGGTCCACTACTGCTGTAATATCAGCACCCCAAAAAGCCCTTCTAAGGGCTGGTATTTGTGTTTTTTTTTTTTTTATATATATATATATATATATATATATACCTAGCGTCCCCAAAAGCCCTTTTAAGGGCTGGTAATTGAGTTGTTTCTTCATATATATATATATCTATATCTATCTAGTGTCCCCAAAAGCCCTTTTAAGGGCTGGTAATTGAGGATTTTTTTATTTATATATATACATATATATATATATATATATATAGTGTCCCCAAAAGCCCTTTTAAGGGCTGGTAAGGTAATAGAGTTTTTTCTTTATATATATATATATATATATATCTATTGTACACTGCAGTTGCCTGCCCGCTGTGTGTGAGAGGCCACAGACCTACCACAGACTGTACTGTGTGCACACCACACTCATTTCAGGTGGCACAGGCACAGTACCTGGCATTTTAAAAAATATTTTTTTTTCCTCTGTCATAATTGCAGTGAGTGCTGTGTCAGGTCCACAGAGTGCACTGTACCCACTGCAGTGCACTGCCCACCACTGATATATATACGTTGGCACAGCATCTTGTTGCAATAAATTGAAAAAAAAAATATTTTTTATTATTGCAGTTGCCTGGGCTGCCAGTGACTGTCAGGTCCACAGAGTGTACTGTGCCCACTGCAGTGCCACTGTGTGCCCACCCACCACTGATATATAAGGTGGCACAGCAGCTTGCAAAGTAAAAAAAATATATATATTTTTTTAAATTGCAGTTGCCTGGGTGCCAGTGACTGCTGTCAGGTCCACAGAGAGTGTACTGTGCCACTGCCCACCCACCACTGATATATAAGGTGGCACAGCAGCTTGCAAAGTAAAAAAAAATATATATATTTTTTAAATTGCAGTTGCCTGGGTGCCAGTGACTGCTGTCAGGTCCACAGAGAGTGTACTGTGCCACTGCCCACCCACCACTGATATATAAGGTGGCACAGCAGCTTGCCAAGTAAAAAAAATATATATATTTTTTAATTGCAGTTGCCTGAGTGCCAGTGACTGTCAGGTCCACAGAGTGTACTGTACCCACTGCCCAACACTCCTATAGGGTGGCACAGCACCTTGCACTCATAGTACAACACATTAAAAAAGAAAATGACAGGCAGAGGCAGGCCACCCCGCAAGGGCCGTCGTGGTCGTGGTGCTGTGATTTCCTTAGGCCCTAGAATAATGCCCAGTGTTCAGAGGCCACCACAGACCCTGAACTCAAAAAATTCTGAGGCCATAGTTGACTGGCTTACACAAGACACCCAATCGTCTACAGCTTCCGCTCGGAACCCTAATGCACCATCCTCCTCCAGCTCAGCTTCGGGCACCTCTCAATTTACCACTCGCCAGCCCGCCGGCACCACCACCAACACTAGCACCACAGCTGCTTCACTTGATCCGTCAGAGGAGTTATTTTCACATCAGTTTGAAGAAATAAGTGATGCGCAACTATTAGTGCCAGAGGATGTAGATAACGGGGATATGTCTCAGTCAGGCAGCATTATACACATGGACGTACATTGTGATGATGATGATGATGATGTTGTACCTGCTGCTGCTGCCTTTGCTGAGTTGTCAAGTGAAGCGGCTGATGATGACGATGTGTCTGTGGATGTCACCTGGGTGCCTGCTCGAAGAGCAGAAGAAGAGGGGGAAAGTTCAGATGGGGAGACAGAGAGGAGGAGGAGACGAGTTGGAAGCAGGGGGAGGAGGTCATCGCAAGGAGCTAGTGGCGCAGTCAGACAGCATGTAGATTCGGCACCCGGGGTCAGCCAGACAGCACGCCAATCAACGCAAGCTGTTGCCACCACCAGAATGCCGTCCTTGCAAAGCTCAGCAGTGTGGCATTTTTTTTGTGTGTCTGCCTCTGATATCAGCGATGCCATTTGTAACCTGTGCCAAAAGAAACTGAGTCGTGGGAAGTCCAACACCCACCTAGGTACAACTGCTTTGCGAAGGCACATGATCTCACATCACAAACGCCTATGGGATCAACACATGAGTAAAAGCAGCACACAAACTGAAAGCCACCATCCTCCTCCTGGTCCAGCATCTTCAGCCACGTCAACCACTGCTGTCCTCCATGCCCCCTATCAACAACCCGCCCCTCCGCCTCTCACCTTCAGCAGTTCCTGCTCGTCACCTGCCCACAGTCAGGTGTCTGTGAAGGAAATGTTTGAGCGTAAAAAGCCAATCTCGCAGAGTCACCCCCTTGCCCGGCGTCTGACAGCTGGCTTGTCGGAACTCTTAGCCCGCCAGCTTTTACCATACAAGCTGGTGGAGTCTGAGGCCTTCAAAAAATTTGTCGCTATTGGGACACCGCAGTGGAAGGTACCCGGCCGAAATTATTTTTCACAAAAGGCAATCCCCAACCTGTACTCTATTGTGGAAAAGGAAATCATGTCACGTCTGGCACACAGTGTTGGGGCAAGGGTCCATCTGACCACTGATAGCTGGTCTGCAAAGCACGGTCAGGGCAGGTATATAACGTACACTGCGCATTGGGTAAACCTGCTGGCGGCTGCCAAGCATGGAATGCGTGGCTCTGCTGCAGAGGAGTTGGTGACACCGCCACGACTTGCAGGCAGGCCTGCTGCCACCTCCTCTACTCCTCCTACTCCATCCTCTTTGCTAACCTCCTCGGCTGAGTCCTCTTCTGCTGTTGCGTCTTGCTCCACACCAACTGCACCCCCCCAGCTCCCCAGGGGCTATTCCACATGCCGGATACGACAGTGTCACGCTGTCTTGGGGTTGACTTGCCTGAAAGCAGAGAGTCACACCGGACCAGCACTACTGTCCGCCCTGAATGCACAGGTGGATCAGTGGCTGACCCCGCACCAACTGGAGATCGGCAAAGTGGTGTGTGACAACGGGAGCAATTTGTTGGCGGCATTGAATTTGGGCAAGTTGACACATGTGCCGTGCATGGCACATGTGTTGAATCTGATTGTGCAACGTTTTGTGCAGAAGTACCCAGGCTTACAGGACGTCCTCAAGCAGGCCAGGAAGGTGTGTGGCCATTTCAGGCGTTCCTACACGGCCATGGCGCACTTTGCAGATATTCAGCGGCGAAACAACATGCCAGTGAGGCGCTTGATTTGCGACAGCCCGACACGTTGGAATTCAACACTGCTAATGTTCGACCGCCTGCTCCAACAAGAAAAAGCGGTCAACGAGTATTTGTATGACCGGGGTGCTAGGACAGCCTCTGCGGAGCTGGGTATTTTTTTGCCACGCTACTGGACGCTCATGCGCAATGCCTGTAGGCTCATGCGTCCTTTTGAGGAGGTGACAAACCTAGTGAGTCGCACTGAAGGCACCATCAGCGACATCATCCCATATGTTTTTTTCCTGGAGCGTGCCCTGCGAAGAGTGCTGGATCAGGCGGTAGATGAGCGTGAAGAGGAAGAGGAAGAGTTGTGGTCACCATCACCACCACCAGAAACAGCCTTACCATCGATTGCTGGACCTGCGGCAACACTGGAAGAGGAGTGTGAGGAAGAGGAGTCAGAGGAGGAATGTGGCTTTGAGGAGGAGGAACACCAACCACAGCAGGCATCCCAGGGTGCTCGTTGTCACCTATCTGGTACCCGTGGTGTTGTACGTGGCTGGGGGGAAGAACACACCTTCAATGACATCAGTGAGGACGAGGAATTGGACATGAGTAGCTCGGCATCCAACCTTGTGCAAATGGGGTCTTTCATGCTGTCATGCCTGTTGAGAGACCCTCGTATAAAAAGGCTGAAGGAGAACGACCTGTACTGGGTGGCCACGCTACTAGACCCCCGGTATAAGCAGAAAGTCTGTGATATGTTACCCAATTACCGGCAGTCGCAAAGGATGCAGCAGCTACAAAATAAGTTAAAAACAATGCTTTACACAGCGTATAAGGGTGATGTCACAGCACAACGGGAATCCAACAGGGGAAGAGGTGAAAGTAATCCTCCTCCTACCACCACAACCACGCCGGCAAGGACAGGACGCTTTACAGACGTCTTGTTGATGGAGGACATGCGGAGCTTTTTTAGTCCTATGCATCGCCACAGCCCTTCGGGGTCCACCCTCAGAGAACGACTCGACCGACAGGTAGCAGACTACCTTGCCTTAACTGCAGATATCGACACTCTGAGGAGCGATGAACCCCTTGACTACTGGGTGTGCAGGCTTGACCTGTGGCCTGAGCTATCCCAGTTTGCCATTGAACTTCTGGCCTGCCCCGCTTCAAGTGTGCTGTCAGAAAGGACCTTCAGCGCAGCAGGAGGTATTGTCACTGAGAAGAGAAGTAGCCTAGGTCAAAAAAGTCTTGATTACCTCACGTTTATTAAGATGAATGAGGCATGGATCCTGAAGGGACTGACAGTGGGGGATGCATTTGACTAAAAAAGGCCTGGTGATGACTGAGATGCCTTGGCCTAAAAATGGTCCACACGCTGCTGTATATAATCATTCTCTGCATGCCGGATGACTTACGTGACGTCTCCGCCACCAACTACGGTTCAAGCCGCAATGTTTTAGTGCACTTTCTGCCTTAAAACCTAAATTTTTCAGGCCGCTGCTACAGCAGCGGCTGCAACAATACCTACTTTTTCATGCATGTGTACATGCCTAATTTTTCTGGCCTCTGGTGCTACACTGTGGCTGCAAAAAAACAAAAAACAAAAAAAAAGGCACATACATGTGTCAATTCCCCTTCGTGATCGTTACCTTGTCGTGGTGAAGGGGCTTGCGTATCACAATGAAGCGATCACCTCTAGGAGTGTGTTGGCACACCCCAGATGATAAGGTCGTTGCTTCATTGTGTACAGACCAAAAGCGATCCGCAGGATAATTTTTCATAAAAAAAACATTCATTTTCTTTCATTCTTTCTGCGGAGCTGGGTATTTTTTGGCCGCGTTACTGAATGCTCATGAACAATGGCTGTAGGCTCATGCGTCCTTTTGCGGAGATGACAACCCTGGTGGTCAGTCGAACCCAAGGCAACATCATCGACCTCATCCCATATGCGTTTTTTCTGGAGCGTGCCCTGCGAAGAGTACTGGATCAGGCTGTAGATGAGCATGAAGAGGAAGAGTTGTGGTCCTCATCACCACCAGAAGCAGCCTTGTCGTTGTCAATTGCTGGACCTGTGGCAACGCAGAGAGAGGAGTCTGAAGAAGAGAAGTCAGAGGAGGAAGGTGGCTTTGAGGAGGTGGAATACCAGCCACAGCAGGCGTCCCAGGGGGCTTGTTCTCACCTTTCGGGGACCCTTGGTGTTGTATGTGGCTGGGTGGAGGAAGAGACCTTCAATGATGTCAGTGAGGACAAGGAACGGGACATGGCTAGCTTGGTATCCAACCTTGTGCAAATTGGGAGTTTGCGGTTGTGCAAATGGACTGACTGACTGTTAAACGGGGAGTTTGGTCTGTCAGAGTTTGGTCTGTCACTGTGAAGCGGGCGACGGGCGTAACCCTTACACTACTTGACCGATAAAACATCATACCTGATCGTATTCACACACTGGATGTTTTAGTGCTGGTTTACACTGCCGCTACCACTAAAGTAGCGTCGCTTCCAGTGCGACTTTGGCGCGACTTAGCGCGACTTTGGCGCGACCTCATCGCGAGGTGACTTTTTATTTGGCCAATCACAATATCATGTTTTGTGACCGTCACCTAATTTCCTTTTCCTGTTTTTTGTTTTACATATTTCCCCATGTGTGCAGTGTTGTCTGTGTCATAGCTCAACTGATAGGCATGTTTGCCTTGGCATATCATATTTCAGCTTGCCAGAAAGAAAAAAAGACAGCTGGAAAGACACTGCATTAGTTTTCTACTAAAAATCATAAGAAAAATGCTGTTTTTTTTGGGTTGTGGACATACTACAGAGCTGAAACTTGACAGGTACACTTTTTAGACCCCCCAGACACTAAATACAAAAAATGACATGCCTGCCTAAAAAAATGCCCGATAAATGCCTGCAAGAGAAAAAGACAGCCGGAGAGAAGCCGTATTCCTGAAAATATAAGAAAAATGCTGTTTTTTAGGGGTTCTGGACATGCTACAGAGCTGAAACTTGACAGGTACACTTTTTAGACCCCCCAGACACTAAATACAAAAAATGACATGCCTGCCTAAAAAAATGCCCGATAAATGCCTGCAAGAGAAAAAGACAGCCGCAGAGAAGCCGTATTCCTGAAAATATAAGAAAAATGCTGTTTTTTAGGGGTTCTGGACATGCTACAGAGCTGAAAATTGACAGGTACACTTTTTAGACCCCCCAGACACTAAATACAAAAAATGACATGCCTGCCTAAAAAAATGCCCGATAAATGCCTGCAAGAGTAAAAGCCAGCCGCAGAGAAGCCGTATTCCTGAAAATATAAGAAAAATGCTGTTTTTTTTGGGTTGTGGACATACTACAGAGCTGAAACTTGACAGGTACACTTTTTAGACCCC
Organism: Pelophylax lessonae; assembly: GCF_965119305.1. Lineage (NCBI taxonomy): Eukaryota > Metazoa > Chordata > Amphibia > Anura > Ranidae > Pelophylax > Pelophylax lessonae. The sequence goes on along the minus strand of NC_138769.1, from coordinate 750,399,504 downwards.
CCAGACACTAAATACAAAAAATGACATGCCTGCCTAAAAAAATGCCCGATAAATGCCTGCAAGAGAAAAAGACAGCCGGAGAGAAGCCGTATTCCTGAAAATATAAGAAAAATGCTGTTTTTTAGGGGTTCTGGACATGCTACAGAGCTGAAACTTGACAGGTACACTTTTTAGACCCCCCAAACACTAAATACAAAAAATGACATGCCTGCCTAAAAAAATGCCCGATAAATGCCTGCAAGAGAAAAAGACAGCCGCAGAGAAGCCGTATTCCTGAAAATATAAGAAAAATGCTGTTTTTTAGGGGTTTTGGACATGCTACAGAGCTGAAAATTGACAGGTACACTTTTTAGACCCCCCAGACACTAAATACAAAAAATGACATGCCTGCCTAAAAAAATGCCCGATAAATGCCTGCAAGAGTAAAAGCCAGCCGCAGAGAAGCCGTATTCCTGAAAATATAAGAAAAATGCTGTTTTTTAGGGGTTCTGGACATGCTACAGAGCTGAAACTTGACAGGTACACTTTTTAGACCCCCCAGACACTAAATACAAAAAATGACATGCCTGCCTAAAAAAATGCCCGATAAATGCCTGCAAGAGAAAAAGACAGCCGCAGAGAAGCCGTATTCCTGAAAATATAAGAAAAATGCTGTTTTTTAGGGGTTCTGGACATGCTACAGAGCTGAAACTTGACAGGTACACTTTTTAGACCCCCCAGACACTAAATACAAAAAATGACATGCCTGCCTAAAAAAATGCCCGATAAATGCCTGCAAGAGTAAAAGCCAGCCGCAGAGAAGCCGTATTCCTGAAAATATAGGAAAAATGCTGTTTTTTAGGGGTTCTGGACATGCTACAGAGCTGAAACTTGACAGGTACACTTTTTAGACCCCCCAGACACTAAATACAAAAAATGACATGCCTGCCTAAAAAAATGCCCGATAAATGCCTGCAAGAGAAAAAGACAGCCGCAGAGAAGCCGTATTCCTGAAAATATAAGAAAAATGCTGTTTTTTAGGGGTTCTGGACATGCTACAGAGCTGAAACTTGACAGGTACACTTTTTAGACCCCCCAGACACTAAATACAAAAAATGACATGCCTGCCTAAAAAAATGCCCGATAAATGCCTGCAAGAGTAAAAGCCAGCCGCAGAGAAGCCGTATTCCTGAAAATATAAGAAAAATGCTGTTTTTTAGGGGTTCTGGACATGCTACAGAGCTGAAACTTGACAGGTACACTTTTTAGACCCCCCAGACACTAAATACAAAAAATGACATGCCTGCCTAAAAAAATGCCCGATAAATGCCTGCAAGAGAAAAAGACAGCCGCAGAGAAGCCGTATTCCTGAAAATATAAGAAAAATGCTGTTTTTTAGGGGTTCTGGACATGCTACAGAGCTGAAACTTGACAGGTACACTTTTTAGACCCCCCAGACACTAAATACAAAAAATGACATGCCTGCCTAAAAAAATGCCCGATAAATGCCTGCAAGAGTAAAAGCCAGCCGCAGAGAAGCCGTATTCCTGAAAATATAGGAAAAATGCTGTTTTTTAGGGGTTCTGGACATGCTACAGAGCTGAAACTTGACAGGTACACTTTTTAGACCCCCCAGACACTAAATACAAAAAATGACACGCCTGCCTAAAAAAATGCCCGATAAATGCCTGCAAGAGAAAAAGACAGCCGCAGAGAAGCCGTATTCCTGAAAATATAAGAAAAATGCTGTTTTTTAGGGGTTCTGGACATGCTACAGAGCTGAAACTTGACAGGTACACTTTTTAGACCCCCCAGACACTAAATACAAAAAATGACATGCCTGCCTAAAAAAATGCCCGATAAATGCCTGCAAGAGTAAAAGCCAGCCGCAGAGAAGCCGTATTCCTGAAAATATAAGAAAAATGCTGTTTTTTAGGGGTTCTGGACATGCTACAGAGCTGAAACTTGACAGGTACACTTTTTAGACCCCCCCAGACACTAAATACAAAAAATGACATGCCTGCCTAAAAAAATGCCCGATAAATGCCTGCAAGAGAAAAAGACAGCCGCAGAGAAGCCGTATTCCTGAAAATATAAGAAAAATGCTGTTTTTTAGGGGTTCTGGACATGCTACAGAGCTGAAACTTGACAGGTACACTTTTTAGACCCCCCCAGACACTAAATACAAAAAATGACATGCCTGCCTAAAAAAATGCCCGATAAATGCCTGCAAGAGAAAAAGACAGCCGCAGAGAAGCCGTATTCCTGAAAATATAAGAAAAATGCTGTTTTTTAGGGGTTCTGGACATGCTACAGAGCTGAAACTTGACAGGTACACTTTTTAGACCCCCCAGACACTAAATACAAAAAATGACATGCCTGCCTAAAAAAATGCCCGATAAATGCCTGCAAGAGTAAAAGCCAGCCGCAGAGAAGCCGTATTCCTGAAAATATAAGAAAAATGCTGTTTTTTAGGGGTTCTGGACATGCTACAGAGCTGAAACTTGACAGGTACACTTTTTAGACCCCCCAGACACTAAATACAAAAAATGACATGCCTGCCTAAAAAAATGCCCGCTAAATGCCTGCAAGAGAAAAAGCCAGCCGCAGAGAAGCCGTATTCCTGAAAATATAAGAAAAATGCTGTTTTTTAGGGGTTCTGGACATGCTACAGAGCTGAAAATTGACAGGTACACTTTTTAGACCCCCCAGACACTAAATACAAAAAATGACATGCCTGCCTAAAAAAATGCCCGCTAAATGCCTGCAAGAGAAAAAGCCAGCCGCAGAGAAGCCATATTCCTGAAAATATAAGAAAAATGCTGTTTTTTAGGGGTTCTGGACATGCTACAGAGCTGAAACTTGACAGGTACACTTTTTAGACCCCCCAGACACTAAATACAAAAAATGACATGCCTGCCTAAAAAAATGCCCGCTAAATGCCTGCAAGAGAAAAAGCCAGCCGCAGAGAAGCCATATTCCTGAAAATATAAGAAAAATGCTGTTTTTTAGGGGTTCTGGACATGCTACAGAGCTGAAACTTCACAGGTACACTTTTTAGACCCCCCAGATGCTAAATCCAAAGAAATTTTTTATTTTTATTTTTTTTTAATTTTTCCAATAATTGGCTCTCTATCAAAAAATTATAATTTTTAAGAACTTTTTTTTGCGTGATCCCTCTCCGGCATGCCACAGTCCAGGTGTTAGTCCCCTTGAAACAACTTTTCCATCACTATTGTGGCCAGAAAGAGTCCCTGTGTGTTTTAAAATTCGCCTGCCTATTGAAGTCTATGGCGGTTCGCCCGGTTCGCCGGTTCGCGAACATTTGCCGATGTTCGCGTTCGCCGTTCGCGAACGGCGAATTTTAGGTTCGCGACATCACTACCAATGAATACAGATAGATGCTGGAGGTGTGGAGAAGGTGTGGGGACACTACTTCACATTTTTTGGTCGTGTCCCAAAATGGAAAAATTTTGGAAACAGATCTATGAAATTATACAAAGTCTGACAGAACATCAACTGATAATGGACCCAGCTTTCTTCCTCCTCCACAAAACTAACATCCCAAGAAACCAATACAAAAATTCAATAATACCCCATTTACTCAATGCAGCCAAAATGTGCATCCCCTTAAAGTGGAAAAAAGAGGAACCCCCAGATTTGAATATGTGGATCAATAAGGTGGAAGAGGTAAACAGACTAGAAAGCCTGGTATTAAATGCTAATCATAAAAGAGGAAAATATAAACTAATATGGAACACCTGGAATGAATATGTAATCTCGAGAAGACAGAATCCTGTAGGAAGGTCTAGGAGATAGAGGAAATTCTTTGCCCAGAGAGAATCCCCTAAACCAGCCATCTTCCCCCCCCCCTTTTTTTTCTCCCATCCCCCCCCCCCCCCCTTACCATGTTTTGTCTCTTGTTTAATGTTTTTGGATGTGGCCCTTCAGAGGTTAGACCAGAAAAGAGGTATAGATATCTCGGCCACAAGGGGAATATTTATGATTGCTTTATATTGATGTATAACCTTCCCCTATTATGGGAAAGATATTGGAGTTAATTATTATAACCTCTGTTACAATGTAAATAGTGTTTGATATCATAAATGTATGTAAATGTATAAGGAAAAATTATAAATAAATACAATTTAGTAAAAAAATGTGCTTGTCTTGCAAAGCGCTCTCAAACCAAGTTACTCTCAAACCAAGGTTTTACTGTATTATTATTATTATTATTATATAGGATTTATATAGAAATAACAGCACTTTGAGAGCAGACAGTGTGGTTACAATCCAATCCAATACTCACTAGGGGGGAGAACCTATGGGGGGAATTGAGGATGGAAAAGGATTTGGGGGGCCGAGAAGATAACAGACTTAGCAAATTACAGCAAGTAAGACTAGCAGACTATGAGCATGCAATAAAAAGGGGATTTACTCCAGAGATAAAACTATAATTCTACCACTTTATAAAACTCTGGTTCTGCCGCATCTGGAGTATGCCGTCCTCCTCTGGTGACCAGTCCTTAGGAATAGGGATAGACCGATATGTTTTTTTTTCAGGGCTGATACCGATACGTTGTGACCAAAATATCGGTATCGGCCGATTTTTTGGACATTTAAAGTTTTGAAAAATAAAGACTATTTTTGACACACATCTGGTACTGAACATGTTAATTTTTGTTTAATGCTTAATGGCTGGCTTGCTGGCACCCTGTGGTGGGTGGGTGGGTGGCTGGCACTCTGTGGTGGGTGGCTGGCTGGCACCCTGTTGGGGTGGCTGGCTGGCACCCTGTGGTGGGTGGGTGGGTGGGTGGCTAGCTGGCTGGCACCTTGTGGTAGGTGGGTGGCTGGCACAGGGGCTGTGGGTGGCTTGCTGGTACAAGGCCTGTGGGTGGCTGGCTGCTACAGTGCCTGTGGCTGTCTGGCACCGTGTCTGTGGGTGGCTGTCTGTCTGGCACCCTGTGGTGGGTGGCTAGGTGTCTGGCACCCTGTGGTGGGTGGCTGACTAGTACAGTGTCTGGCTGGTACAGGACCTGTGGATGGCTGGCTGGCTGGCTCGCTGGTAAAGTGCCTGTGGCTGGCTGGTACAGTGCCTGTGGCTGGCTGGCTCGCCAGTACAGTGCCTGTGGCCGGCTGGTACAGGGCCTGTGGGTGGCTTGCTGGTACAGGGCCTGTGGGTGGCTGGCTGGTACAGGGCCTGTGGGTGGCTGGCTGTTACAGGGACTGTGGGTGGCTGGCTGGTACAGTGCCTGTGGGTGGCTGGCTGGTACAGTGCCTGTGGGTGGCTGGCTGGTACAGTGTCTGTGGCTGGCTGGTACAGGGCCTGTGGGTGGCTGGTACAGGGCCTGTGGGTGGCTGGCTGGTACAGGGCCTGTGGGTGGCTGGCTGTTACAGGGACTGTGGGTGGCTGACTGGTACAGGGCCTGTGGATGTGGGTGGCTGGCTGGCACCAGGCTGCTGTGGGTGGGTGTATGGGTGTGATACACTCCTGTGAGACTAGTCCCGACCAGTGTTGCTCATCTTAGTTTTAAAAAGTAATTAGTTACAGTTACAAATTACTTCTCCCAAAAAGTAATTGAGTTACTGACTCAGTTACCACATAGAAAAAGTAATTAGTTACTCAGCAAAGTAACTGACTTTTTTTTTAATATTCTATAATGCAATTACGTTCTATAACATCTTTAATAGCAGTGGCGTGGGCGCTTGGCACACTGGTGGTGATGTGGGTTTGGCACACTGGTGTTGGGTGGCTGCCTGGCTGGTGGTGGCGTGGCACACTGGTGGTGGCGTGGCACACTGGTGGTGGCGTGGGCGCTTGGCACACTGGTGGTGACGTGGGCGGCACACTGGTGGTGGGTGGCTGCCTGGCTGGTGGTGGCGTGGGCGCTTGGCACACTGGTGGTGACGTGGCACACTGGTGGTGGCGTGGCACACTGGTGGTGATGTGGGAGTGGCACACTGGTGGTGACGTGGGTGTGGCACACTGGTGGGGGGCAGCTGCCTGGCTGGTGGTGGCGTGGCACACTGGTGGTGGCGTGGGCGCTTGGCACACTGGTGGTGGCGTGGGCGCTTGGCACACTGGTGGTGACTTGGGCGGCACACTGGTGGTGGGCGGCTGCCTGGCTGGTGGTGGCGTGGGTGCTTGGCACACTGGTGGTGACGTGGCACACTGGTGGTGGTGTGGTGGTGGCTGGTGGGGGTCTGAGTCCTGACTGTCTGTGAGTTTTTTTTTGTTACCTGCTGTGCTGGGCTTGCTGGTGGTGGTGTGGCCTCTGGCCTGGCAGGCACACTGTTGTCCGGGTCCCTCTGGCTCCTTCCTCCTGCAGGCCTCAGGCCTGCCTGTCTCTGTGCCTCTCTCCTCTTCTGGGCTGGCTGTGTGCGTTGGACTGGACTCGTTGGTGGACTGGTGGTGGTCTTCCTGCTGGCTGCTGCCCACTGCCCACCAGTGCCCTACTGCCCTGTGGTGGTGGTGGACTGATGGTGGAGTCTCCTCCTGGCCTGGGCTGGAGTCATAAGTGCACTTGCCTGTTGTCATCACCGTGCTCCTTGTGAATCAGCCATTAATCCCTATTCCCTCAAGAGTCCTAACACACAGCTCCTGGTACCTGTTAAAAGAAGTTCAGAGGAGCTGTTAGCATGCAGTTGAAAGAAGCTTCCAATAATTCTTGGTCTACAGAGAATTTTGGCTTTCTTTGTACAAGATTAAAAAGCTGAAATCTTTGGTCCTTCAAATGCTGTCTGTGGTGACCAATTTGTCCAATTTTCATTTAGGCACAGCAAAATTGACCAATTGAGCATAAGCAAGTGGAGAGTGGAGAATTTCCCATTTCTTGTTCCCCTGTGTCAGTACCAGGATTCCGGCTGTCTCTTTATGACTGAGCAAAACTCACCCGAGACAGCCCTTACCCAGAAATGACAGTGAGTGGCCAGCTCCTTGCCGCCTCGCCGCCGGACTCTATGCCCGCTCTCCCCTGTCCTCTTGCTGCTGGCGCGCTGTTCTGTTGCTGCCGTGCCTGTGAGACAGCGTCCACTCCTGTCCTGGGCTGGCGCCACGTGATGTCACATGACTCACTCAATGAGTCTCTCTCCAGGACCGCGGACAGCGGTCATAGAGGACTCGGAGAGGGGGAATACAATTACATCTACTGCCATCTAGTGGAGGTAGATGTAATTGCGGTAACGCAGTCGGAAGTAGCGGCAGCGGAGTTACAGGAAGACAATGAGTAATCTGATTACTCGTTACCCTGAAAAGTAACTGCGTTAAGTAACGCCGTTTACTTAAACGCAGTTACTTCCAACACTGGTCCCGACTCCAGACGAGGCTGTCCAAGGTGAGGGAGGTAGCCTAAGAAGGCAGAATGACGTCACAAAAATATCTAAATTATCGCCCATTTCCGGGGCCGATACGATATATCGGGGAAATTGCAAATTGGCCACCGATATATCGGCCTTGTCGATAATCAGTCTATCCCTACTTAGGAAGGTTGTGCTGAAACTGGAGATAGTCCAGAGAAGGACAACGAAGCTAAGAAGGGGGCTGGAGGAGCTCAGATATGGGCAATGGAGGAGCTCAGTTATGGGGGATGGAGGAGCTCAGTTATGGGGGATGAGGAGCTCAATTATGATGGATGGAAGAGCTCAGTTATGGTGGATGGAGGAGCTCAGTTATGGGGGGCTGGAAGCGCTCAGTTATGGGGGATGGGTGAGCTCAGTTATGGGGGATGGAGGAGCTCAGTTATGGGGGGATGGAGGATCTCAGTTATGGGGGGATGGAGGAGCTCAGTTATGGAAAACATTTTCCAAAAAACTATGTTTTCAAAAGGCTCACCCTGCCTCTTACATAATACCTTGGAGTCTTTGCTTTCCAATATGTGGTCATTTTGTGGGTTTTTCCACTATCCTGGTGCTCCAGGGCCTCCATAAATGTGATAAGTAGTCTGGAAATTAGATTTATGCCTCTGGAATGCCTGAAGGTGCTTCCTGGGATTTTGGACCCCTCTGTGTAGTTAGGCTGTGAAATAGTCTGGTACATAATCAATCCAAATGCTGAGAAAGTCTCACATATGTGGAATCCTCATACTCGAGGGGTGTAGTAGAATGTGTTTTGGGGTGTAATTCTATGATGTGTGTGAGAAATATCTTATTTATTGACAACTTTGTGTAAAAAAAAATAAATCAGTTTCATTTTCATTCCGCATTTTCCAAAAACGTGGCAGAAAAATGAAGTCTTCAAAAAACTCATCATGCCTCATAGAAAATACCTTAAGGTGTTTCTTTTCCAACATGGGGCTATTTAATGGGTTATTTCTCCTGTCCTGGAACTTCAGAGACTCAAGAAATGTGATAGGTAGTCAGGAAAATAGATAAGTACGTTATGCATAATTTATGGTCCTTGAAAGCCCAAAGGTGCTCCTTGGATTTTGGGCCCCTTTATGCATCTAGACTGTGAAAAAGTCTCACTCATGCGTTACCCCCCATACTCAGGAGGTATAGCGGAATGTGTTTTGGGGTGTATTTCTAAGTAAATCTTTGCAGTGTGTTAGAAATATTATTGCAACGTCTGTCCAAACGACAGTCCTTATATGACCTACATATATTTCAGCTGTTATCTTTCCTTATACATTACCTGTTTTACCGAGCAGCCACACTCTTATAGCCTGTTACGTGACCAACGTGTGTATTAGGAGGTTGTTATGTGTGTCTCATGATGTTGTTTTGTTAATTGCAGTTTTCCCTGACTGTAATGTATGACTTTCTTGAATAAATAACGAATTTATTGAAAAAAAGAAATAGAATCATTATCGACAACTTTGCAAAAAAAAAAAAAAAATGTATTTCAATTTCATTCCACATCTTCCAAAAACATGAGGAAGAGAAATGAAGGACATGGTACAGGAGATGTCTTGGGCTGCGGACATGGTACAGGAGATGTCATGGGCTGCGGACATCGTACAGGGGATGTGTAAAGAAAATTAGTGCGCTTAACTTAAATGCAACAAGTAATGTACATAAATACAAATAAATATGCAATGTATGGGTGTACGGTGAACTATACAAAAACCCCTCTATAACCATAAATGCAGTCCAAACAAAAGTAATGTGGGTTCTGATAGCAAAAGTCTCTCAACACAAATGTGATATATAGGTGACTCCTTTAAGCAGGCAAATACGATGAACGTGACTCCTTGCAGACAAAGTGAAAAGGCAACTGTGTGTTCACCACCTCGTGATATAAACATAAGCAGTGGAATGGCTCCTGTCCACATCCCACCTCAATAATGCATGAAGTGAATCAGTGGAAGAAACCCCAAATGGCCAGGTAGGGTAAGCGTCAAGGCATAGCCTCCAATACTTGGTCATTTGAATCCACAAGGAGAAGCAAGTCTAATAGTGTGGGATCATTCAATAGGAACTCAGCCTGGACATCCTTTCTGGGGAGTCTCCTTATGGAGCGTATGCCTTGACGCTTACCCTAACTGGCCATTTGGTAAGAAGCAATCTACTCACTTGTACAGCACATGGCGGTACACAGAGTGTTGGTTTATTGTTGCGTTTGCGATTTCTTCCACTGATTCACTTCATGCATTATTGAGGTGGGATCTGGTAAGGAACCATTCCACTGCTTATGTTTATAACACGAGGTTGAAATTCAGCTGTTCCCTGCTGAACTAGACGAACCTCAGTCTGTGTAGCCAGCTTTACCTTATTCCATGCTCCTGTAGGCTTCCTCCAGTGATGTGGACCCCTTCAGCTTCTATGCAAACTACTGGCCAGGTAGTGGTCACACTCCAGCCTCCCCATCATACTATACAGGGTTAATGTCCCTGTATGGTAAGTGATGATGTCAGGACTTTGTGTGGAGGAAGAGAGCCCTGCAACATGGAATAAGGTAAAAGAGGCCATTTCTCCCCCTCCCCCCCCTCCCCCTCCCCACACTGCAAGGGTGGACTTTTTATTCTATTTTCCTGGAGTTGGCTCTATTATGTAATTCCATTCATTGCTGTTTTATACCTCGATTTTCTAATAGGTTAGGAATATGCTTGGACTTCTGAGGTGATACATAGATGTATTCCATATACATGCTATATCTATGTATCACCTCAGACGTCCCAGTATATCCCTAACCTATTCAAGAAAGTTACTCTCTCCCCCTCTCTCTCTCCCCCCTCTCTTTCTCTTTCCCCCTCTCTCCCCCCCATCTTTCTCCCCCTCTCTCTGTCCCCCCTCTCTCTGCCCCCCTCTCTCTCTCCCTCCCCCCTCTCTCTCTCTCTTTCCCCCTCTCTCTTCCCCCCTCTCTCTGCCCCCTCTCTCTCTCCCTCCCCCCTCTCTCTCTCTCTTTCCCCCTCTCTCTTCCCCCCTCTTTCTCCCCCTCTCTGTCCCCCCTCTCTCTCTACCCCTCTCTCTCCCCCCTCTCTCCCCCCTCTCTCCCTCCCCTCTCTCCCCTCTCTCTCCCCTCTCTCTCCCCTCTCTCTCCCCCTTCTCTCTCCCCTCTCTCTCTCCCCCTCTCTCTCCCCCCACTCTCTCCCCTCTCTCTCTCCCCCTCTCTATCTATCCCCCCCTCTCTCTCCCCCACTCTCTCCCCCGCTCTCTCCCCTCTCTCTATCTCTCTCCCCCCTCTCTCTCCCTATCTCTCCCCCCTCTCTCTCTCCCTCCTCTCTCTCTCTCCCCCATCTCTCTCCTCATATCTCCCCCTCTCTCTCCCCCTCTCTCTCTCCCCCTCTCTCTCCCCTCTCTATCTCTCTCTCCCCCCTCTCTCCCCCCTCTCTCTCCCCTCTCTCTCTCGCTCTCCCCTCTCTCTCTCGCTCTCTCCCCCCTCTCTCTCTCCCTTCTCTCTCTCCCCCCTCTTTCTCTCTCCCCCCTTTCTCCACTCTCTCTCCCCCTCTCTCTCTCTCTCCCTCTCCTCTCTCTCTCTCTCTCTCTCTCTCAGTAACCCTGCAATGTAAGGTGCAGTGCAGATTTAGATACAGCACTGTATAGGGTGGAAGGTAGAGAAAGTCAGGACTCGGGGGGAGAAGATAAAGGCTGCTATCTGTCCTCTCAGATCTTCACTCAGGGAGAGGTAGAATGTGCTGGGCAGGTAGCAGTGATCGGGGCTGCTGTGTAACCTCTTCTAGCTCCGCCCACCTGTACTGGAGCTCTTACTGTGAATGCTCCGATTCAGCCACATGACAAAAAAAGGCGTGACTGCACTCCAAATCATATCACTCCGCCAGGCACCAGTTCTAATGGAGTGGACAACACTTGTGAAAAAAAAAATAAAATCCCAGAGCTCATAACCGACAGCAACCCCAGGGCAGCTGGCCTGCTGGGAAATTTCCCACTATCCCGGCAGGCCAGTCCGGCCCTGGCATTGCTCATTAAAACTGTCCTGCTGCTGGCCAAGTTTACACTGCTGTGTCATCTGTGGTCTCCTAATCCTTGTGGTAAAGCTCCACCCTGTGCTCTTTGTCTCCAGTAACTTTTGGCTAACATTGCTCATTAAAACTGTCCTGCTGCTGGTTAATTTGACATAGCTGTGTCATCTTTGATCTCCTAATTCTTGTAATAAAACACTTGCCTTTTCTTTAGTCCCTTTTCCACAATCTCCCTCATTAAAATTGTCCTGCTGCTGGCCAGGAATGCACTGCTGTGTCATCTGCGGCCTCCTAATTCTTGTGCTAAAGCTTCACTCTGTGCTCTTTGTCTCCAGTAAATTTAGGCCTAGCCTTGCTTGTTTAAACTGTAGGGATGAGCTTCGAGTTCGAGTCGAACCTAAGTTTTGACTTGAACATTGGCTGTTCGCTCGTTCATCGAATGACGACGAGTAAATGTGCTTCTTTGCGGGAAATTCGAGCACCCGCATCCATAATGCACTGCGCGCTTGCAGTGCATTATGTGATTAGCCAAAGCATGCATCCTGACCTCCATGCTTTGGCCAATCAAATCATCTCTACCATGATTGAACAAAGGCAGGTTGCCTTTAGCCAATCATGGCTCAGGGGCTAAGTACACGCCCCACTTTATATAAAGGCTGCTCGCACAGAAGCCACGTGTAGTGTGACTGTGCAGGCGAGATATGAAGTGGTTGAGGCAGAAAGAGGATCGTGATTGAGGCAGGGAGAGGAAAGACAGTGCAGTGCAGTCAGTAGAGTAGTCTAGTTAAGACATTACTAGTGGCAGTCAGTTAGGCAGGGAGAGAGATTTGTGCATTTTATAGGGCAATTGATTATCTATTGGTCAGTTCAGTATAGACCATACTTTGATATCTATATATATATATATATATAGTCCACTTGAGTATATATTAGGCCATTCAGTATCTATCAGTCGGTTCTGTATAGACCATAGATTGATATCTCTATAGATATATAAGGCCATTCAGTATCTATCGGTCATTTCAGTATAGACCATATATTGATATCTATCTATCTATCTATCTATCTATCTATCTATCTATCTATCTATCTATCTATCTATCTATCTATCTATCTATCTATCTATCTATCTATCTATCTATCTATCTATCTATCTATCTATCTATCTATCTATCTATCTATCTATAGATATATATATATAGATATATACATCTATATATATATATATAGGCCACTTGAGTATATATCAGGCCATTCAGTATCTATCGGTCAGTTCAGAACATACTGTATCAGCAGTGCATTATATATATATATATATATTATATATTGATCAAACAGTAATAAAAACCCCCTCCAAAATCCATATCATGTTCGAAAGGCCGACAAGGAGAGGCCGACGCTCACAGGCCACGAAAAGAGGGCAAGCAGCCTCTGTGTCCACAGTGAAAAGTGGTGGTCCCAGACATGGTGCATCCTCTGAGGGCGGGGCACGCCCACCCTTTTTTTTTCGGTGCTGGCCGTGTTATTCAGCCACAACATGTAGAAGAGTTGGTGGAGTGGATAATGAAGCTGTCCTCATCCTCCTCATCCTCTGACACCCACGCTCATACTAGTTTTTCTTCCACCGCAGCTGCCAAAGTGGCCCGTTCCGCAGACTCCTTCTCCACAGCTACTCCTTCTGTCACCCCACCATCATGCATGGAGGAGTCACCTGAACTATTCGATCATAGTGTCAGTGACATGTTGCTGGAGGATGCACAGCAATTTGAAAGCTGTGATGTTGGTTCCCAGGTTGATGAAGGGAATAACGTGAGCCTAGAGAGGGGGTGACAATGATGGACAAGAAATTAGCAGTCATGTTGCCACAGCTGCAGCATATTGCCAAGTTTGCTCCAGTGACGAGGAGGGAGGGGGATGATGAGATCACTGACTGTACTTGGGTGCCTGACAGGATAGAGGAGGAAAGTGAGGGGGGGAGGAGGAGGCACAACTCCAATGAGGCAGGATGTGCTCCAGGGGCCGCCATAGCAGTAGCCAACCTATTGCATTACAGCACAGAGCTCCACAGGTACAGGGTGCTGCAAACTCCCCGTGGACTTCCAAAAGTTCATTAGTGTGGGCTTTTTTCAACACATGTGCAGTAGACCACAGTGTTGCTGTTTGCAGCATCTGTCTGAAGCATATCAAGCGTGGCCAGAACACCAGCCGCTTGGGCACCGCATGCTTGACAAGACATATGATGACCTGCCATGCAGTCCATTGACAACAGAACCTGAAAGAACCACAAGACAAAAACAAGCATACTTCACCTTGCTCCTCATCTGCAATCTCTAACCCTACTATACCTCATGTCTTCTCAAAAACCTGCATTGAGAGGGATGATGGTATAGCAATGAGTGCACAGAGACTTGCACCCAATCTGCTAGCAGTACACCACCATTTAATTTGAGCTGCAGGCAAATTTCACTACCCCAGTTGCTGAACCGTAGAAATACTGTCCCAGCCATCCACATGATCAGCGTCTTAATGCTAGTTTGGCCAAATTGCTAGCACTACAGTTGCTGGTAGACTCTGCTCCCTTTTGTGAATTTTTGGAATGTGCTGTACCACAGTGGCAGGTACCAAAAATACATTTCTTTTCGCGTAAGGCCATTCCGGCTCTCTACCGTCACGTGGAAGGTAGTGTTTTGGCCTCATTGAACAGAGCAGTCAGCAGGAAGGTTCACATTACTGCTGACTCTTGGTCCAGCAGCCATGGACAGGGACGTTACATTTCGTTCAAGGTGCACTGGGTAACACTGCTGGCAGCTGGAAAGGATGCAGGACAGTGTTCAGTGTTGCAGCTTGTTTTGCCACCACGCCTCCAAAAAGCTTGTGCTGGTTCTGCCACATCTGGCTACTCCACCACCTCCTCCTCTTCTTCTTCCTCCGTGTCCTCTTCTGCTCAATTTTTCTCTGAAGCATCAGTGCTCCCTAAGCGTTCAAGGGGCTATGCAAGCAGTCTGGCTAAAAGATGCCATGCTATGCTTCAGTTGGTCTGTCTAGGGGATAGGAGTCACACTGGTGCAGAGATTCTGTCAGCTCTGCAAGGGTAGGCTCAGAGATGGTTGACACCACGACAGCTTGAGCCAGGAATGGTTGTATGCGACAATGGCACCAACCTTCTCTCCACCCTCCGACAGGGACACATCACACATGTTCCATGCTTGGCACATGTCCTGAATCTGGTGGTGCAGCATTTCTTGAACAGATACCCAGGCTTTCAAGATCTCTTGAGGCAGGCCAGGAAAGTCTGTGGCCATTTCCAGCATTCATACAATGCCAGTGCTCGGCTATCTGACATTCAATGGGAATTCAACCTGCCCCCCAACCAACTCATTTGTGACATGCCCACCAGGTGGAACTCAACGTTGGCAATGCTGCAGTGGCTGCACATGCAGCAGAGGGCCATCAATGAGTACCTGTGGGAGTATGGCACAAGGACAGGGTCAGGGGAGCTTGGCTTTTTTTTGCCACGCTCTGCCACGGCTTTTGATAAAGGATGCATGCATCGTCCTGTCATCATTTGAGGAGGCCACCAGGATGGTGAGCGGGGACAATGCATGCATAAGTGACACTATACCTCTAGTCTACTTGCTGGAGAACATGCATCGTGGAATCATGGACAGGGCACTTGAGGCAGAACAGCGGGAGGAAGAGGAGGACTTCCTTTCCTCACGAAGCCCCCTTTATGCAGATATCATTCCTGCAGGGCCACAAAACACACAGGAGGAGGAGGATGAGGACTGCATATGCTTCCTATCCTATTCCTCTACCTTGATTCTGCTAGCTTCCAACAATGTTTTTGGTTTAGGTCACCACCAACCCCCAAGGCCTAATTTTTCTGCACTTGTATGACAGGTTCATACAATTTAAATTTCATATGTAATTTTTAACAGCAGGCCCTGCCCCTGTGCCCTGCGCCCAGCAAGAGTAACTGTGAGGGGTTATGGAGTTCCGGCACCCACGACACCAAAGGCCCAATTTTTCTGTACCTGTATGACAAGTACATGCGATTTCAAATTTGTATGGAATTCTTACATGCAGGTCCTGTTCCTGTGCCCAGCAAGAGTAGGGGTTGAGAGAGGGGTTGCGGTGTTTAGGCACCACCAACGCCAAAGGCCCAATTTCAGTTTCAGTTCCTGCTGATACTAACCTTCCAGGTCCCCATCACTCCAGCAGGTTTGCATAGCCGCCACCCAACCTTGGCCAGGTCAGATGACAGCACAGCGCCCCCACTAGATCACTTATAAGAACACATACAACACTTGATCTTAGCCAATTTCAAATTTGTATGGAATTTTTACCAGCAGGGCTCATTCCTGCGCCTAGCAAGAGTAACTGCGAGGGGTTGTGGTGTTCAGGCACCACCAACAACAAAGGCCCAATTTTTCTGCACCCGTATGACAAGTACATGCGATTTGAATTGTGTATGTATATTTGTATATGACATTTTTTCCTTTAGAAATGTCAGTATTGCTGCAGCAGGCTACATACATCGTACAGATGCCCCAGTTTACAGGCACATTCAGGGGACCCCAGGCACGATATTTGAAGGAATTTTTCATTTTTAAAGTTTCACTTTAAGCCTCATTAAAATCAGTAAATCACTGCTCCTTTAAAAACAAATGTTTTTAAAAATAATT
This sequence comes from Pelophylax lessonae, assembly GCF_965119305.1. NCBI lineage: Eukaryota > Metazoa > Chordata > Amphibia > Anura > Ranidae > Pelophylax > Pelophylax lessonae. The sequence continues at coordinate 750,383,483 of NC_138769.1, read as the reverse complement.
TTTCATTGCTACATGTTCCCCAGGTCAGGACCCGGACCCCCATACACTTTTTTGGGGCAATAACTTGCATTTAAGCTTTCAAAATGAGGACTTGATTTTTGATGTTTGAGTCCCATAGACTTCAATGCAATTAGTTTGTTCGAACAAAGTTTTCCCCTGTCCGCGGTGTTCTGGTGCGAACCGAACCGGGGGGTGTTCGGCTCATCACTACCTAAAAAATGGTCAGAATTTAACAGGATTTGTCATTCTTAGGCTTCAGTGGGATTCTCCTCTAAGTTCAGGCTCACTGAACCTGTGATGAATCAGACCCAGGCAGATTCCCCCATCACTAAGGGTAGCCATTCAATCGTTATTTGGACATCACCCTATACTCAACAGATATGAAACAATTCACCCTCCTCTCCTCTTCCAAGACAGTTGAAAAAATTGACATCCCTGGAATTGTGAGAATGAATTTCCTTTCCATCATATCTATCTTTATATTGTCTCACCTGCTGAAGTTGAACTTTATTTATAACTACCACTAGAGAGTAAGCATTAGGATCAAATATATCGAGGGTGTGTTGATGAGACATTGACCTTGTGATAAAGATGCCCTAATAAGAACTCCCACTTGCCTTTCTTTACCCCTCTTACCTGTCATGCAGCATTGTCCTCGAATCATATACTCCCCCGCCCAAAGGGTCCAGCTTTGTCCTGCTTCAATCTGCTTCTCAGGTGTGACAGCATGGGTCCCAAGCAAACATCCTGGTCCACCTCCTTTATCAAGGCCAGCAGCCTCTTCCAGGTTCAGGCAGCCAACCCACAAGGATACACACTGCTTTTGTCTTTCTCCTGGAACCTTCTGGGATATGTGACATAGATATCCCAGGCATCGATAGTAGGACATATCAATATATGTGTGACAGATAAGGTCTATGAGGCTTTTTAGCGTAAAGTGATTCTGAATCCCTAACATTTTTTACCTTAATGCATTTCTTGATGTTCTTGATCTTGGCTTCATACTGACAATTCTGCCCCCCTGAACCCCATTCACACCCTTCATGTATTTAAAGGTTTTATTCATGTCCATCCTTAGTGTAGAACAAGGGGTCTCCAAACTTTCTAAACAAAGAGCCAATTTACTGCCCTTTAGACCTAAGGGGGGCCAGACTGTGGCCTATGGGAGTAGAAAATAGTATCAGTGAGAAGAACAATGCCCCATCGATGGTGTCAGTGAGAAGAACAATGCCCCATCGATGGTGTCAGTGAGAAGAATGCCCCATCGATGGTGTCAGTGAGAAGAACAATGCCCCATCGATGGTGTCAGTGAAAAGAACAATGCCCCATCGATGGTGTCAGTGAGAAGAACAATGCCTCATCGATGGTGTCAGTGAGAAGAACAATGCCCCATCGATGGTGTCAGTGAGAAGAACAATGCCCCATCGATGGTATCAGTGAAAAAAACAATGCCCCATCGATGGTGTCAGTGAAAAGAACAATGCCCCATCGATGGTGTCAGTGAAAAGAACAATGCCCCATCGATGGTGTCAGTGAGAAGAACAATGCCCCATCGATGGTGTCAGTGAGAAGAACAATGCCCCATCGATGGTGTCAGTGAGAAGAACAATGCCTCATCGATGGTGTCAATGAGAAGAACAATGCCCCATCGATGGTGTCAGTGAGAAGAACAATGCCCCATCGATGGTGTCAGTGAGAAGAACAATGCCCCATCGATGGTGTCAGTGAGAAGAACAATGCCCCATCGATGGTGTCAGTGAGAAGAACAATGCCCCATCGATGGTGTCAGTGAGAAGAACAATGCCTCATTGATGGTATCAGTGAGAAGAACAATGCCTCATCGATGGTGTCAGTGAGAAGAACAATGCCCCATCGATGGTATCAGTGAGAAGAACAATGCCCCATCGATGGTATCAGTGAAAAGAACAATGCCCCATCGATGGTGTCAGTGAGAGGAACAATGCCCCATCGATGGTGTCAGTGAGAGGAACAATGCCCCATCGATGGTGTCAGTGAGAAGAACAATGCCTCATTGATGGTATCAGTGAGAAGAACAATGCCCCATCGATGGTGTCAGTGAGAAGAACAATGCCCCATCGATGGTATCAGTGAAAAGAACAATGCCCCATCGATGGTGTCAGTGAGAAGAACAATGCCCCATCGATGGTGTCAGTGAGAAGAACAATGCCCCATCGATGGTGTCAGTGAGAAGAACAATGCCCCATCGATGGTATCAGTGAAAAGAACAATGCCCCATCGATGGTGTCAGTGAGAAGAACAATGCCCCATCGATGGTATCAGTGAAAAGAACAATGCCCCATCGATGGTGTCAGTGAGAAGAACAATGCCCCATCGATGGTGTCAGTGAGAAGAACAATGCCTCATTGATGGTGTCAGTGAGAAGAACAATGCCCCATCGATGGTGTCAGTGAGAAGAACAATGCCCCATCGATGGTATCAGTGAAAAGAACAATGCCCCATCGATGGTGTCAGTGAGAGGAACAATGCCCCATCGATGGTGTCAGTGAGAGGAACAATGCCCCATCGATGGTGTCAGTGAGAAGAACAATGCCCCATCGATGGTGTCAGTGAGAAGAACAATGCCTCATTGATGGTATCAGTGAGAAGAACAATGCCTCATCGATGGTGTCAGTGAGAAGAACAATGCCCCATCGATGGTGTCAGTGAGAAGAACAATGCCCCATCGATGGTATCAGTGAAAAGAACAATGCCCCATCGATGGTGTCAGTGAGAGGAACAATGCCCCATCGATGGTGTCAGTGAGAGGAACAATGCCCCATCGATGGTGTCAGTGAGAAGAACAATGCCCCATCGATGGTGTCAGTGAGAAGAACAATGCCTCATCGATGGTATCAGTGAGAAGAACAATGCCTCATCGATGGTGTCAGTGAGAAGAACAATGCCCCATCGATGGTGTCAGTGAGAAGAACAATGCCCCATCGATGGTGTCAGTGAGAAGAACAATGCCCCATCGATGGTGTCAGTGAGAAGAACAATGCCTCATTGATGGTATCAGTGAAAAGAACAATGCCCCATCGATGGTGTCAGTGAGAAGAACAATGCCCCATCGATGGTGTCAGTGAGAAGAACAATGCCACATTGATGGTATCAGTGAAAAGAACAATGCCCCATCGATGGTGTCAGTGAGAAGAACAATGCCCCATCGATGGTGTCAGTGAGAAGAACAATGCCCCATCGATGGTGTCAGTGAGAAGAACAATGCCCCATCGATGGTATCAGTGAAAAGAACAATGCCCCATTGATGGTGTCAGTGAGAAGAACAATGCCCCATCGATGGTGTCAGTGAGAAGAACAATGCCCCATCGATGGTATCAGTGAAAAGAACAATGCCCCATCGATGGTGTCAGTGAAAAGAACAATGCCCCATCGATGGTGTCAGTGAGAAGAACAATGCCCCATCGATGGTGTCAATGAGAAGAACAATGCCTCATTGATGGTATCAGTGAAAAGAACAATGCCCCATCGATGGTGTCAGTGAGAAGAACAATGCCCCATCGATGGTGTCAGTGAGAAGAACAATGCCCCATCGATGGTATCAGTGAAAAGAACAATGCCCCATCGATGGTGTCAGTGAGAAGAACAATGCCCCATCGATGGTATCAGTGAAAAGAACAATGCCCCATCGATGGTGTCAGTGAAAAGAACAATGCCCCATCGATGGTGTCAGTGAGAAGAACAATGCCCCATCGATGGTGTCAATGAGAAGAACAATGCCTCATTGATGGTATCAGTGAAAAGAACAATGCCCCATCGATGGTGTCAGTGAGAAGAACAATGCCCCATCGATGGTGTCAGTGAGAAGAACAATGCCCCATCGATGGTGTCAGTGAGAAGAACAATGCCCCATCGATGGTGTCAGTGAGAAGAACAATGCCCCATCGATGGTGTCAGTGAAAAAAACAATGCCCCATCGATGGTGTCAGTGAGAAGAACAATGCCCCATTGATGGTGTCAGTGAAAAGAACAATGCGCCATCGATGGTATCAGTGAGAAGAACAATGCCCCATCGATGGTGTCAGTGAGAAGAACAATGCCTCATTGATGGTGTCAGTGAGAAGAACAATGCCCCATCGATGGTGTCAGTGAGAAGAACAATGCCCCATCGATGGTGTCAGTGAGAAGAACAATGCCCCATCGATGGTGTCAGTGAGAAGAACAATGCCCCATCGATGGTATCAGTGAAAAGAACAATGCCCCATCGATGGTGTCAGTGAGAAGAACAATGCCCCATCGATGGTATCAGTGAGAAGAACAATGCCCCATCGATGGTGTCAGTGAGAAGAACAATGCCCCATCGATGGTATCAGTGAGAAGAACAATGCCCCATCGATGGTGTCAGTGAAAAGAACAATGCCCCATCGATGGTATCAGTGAAAAGAACAATGCCCCATCGATGGTGTCAGTGAGAAGAACAATGCCCCATCGATGGTATCAGTGAGAAGAACAATGCCTCATCGATGGTGTCAGTGAGAAGAACAATGCCCCATCGATGGTGTCAGTGAGAAGAACAATGCCCCATCGATGGTGTCAGTGAGAAGAACAATGCCCCATCGATGGTGTCAGTGAGAAGAACAATGCCCCATCGATGGTGTCAGTGAGAGGAATAGTGCCTCATCGATGGTGTCAGTGAGAGGAATAGTGCCTCATCGATGGTGTCAGTGAGAGGAATAGTGCCTCATATCAGTGGGAGGAATAGTTTCCCAAGGACCAGATAAAGTTTAGCAAACGGCCACATCTGACCCTTGAGCCACAGTTTGTAGACCACTGATGTATAACATTGAGCTGATGTGTATTTTGTCACAGTTGGTCTTTATTAGGACTCAAAGGTTTTAATCGATGCCAAATAATGCTGATGGATCTCAAAGTCTCAATGCCTCCACCCAGCTACTGACACTTTTTGGAGGATGATTCTCTCCAATCATTGAATAGGATCTTAGCTACACTCAGCTACACTCTTTAGAGAGAAAATGGGCCAAAATATGGTAGAATCTTTCCAAACCTAGAGAACAAAGATGAGGAGGAACCACCTGTCAGGACCATCGTGCCAGAAGCCTAACTGCGTGAGTGAAGCATGTGCAAATCACAATGAAAGCGCAGGCATGCAAGCAAGCAAACATTTAAACCTGAGCTCCACACAGCACACAGCAGACTGATCCGGTGACTATAGAGCTATTATAGTTCATTGTCCAATGTTTGACTCTATACCCATGACTTTGATATTGTCTAGATGTTTATTAAATACAAAATATATATATAATACTTATACTACTGTTCTACTTTCTAGACTCATGACATGCATCCACTCCTGAAGAGCGAATATCACTTCGCGAAACGCGTAGAGTGCATTAAGATGCAGGGCTTCATGATGTTTTTTATGTGTATGCTTTTATTGTTAAATCATTATTGCCTCATTGGATCAGTCGAATATGTCTCATGGGTCTACCCATAAGTATAATTATTGTTATCTGTGCAATAAATATATTCTTTACCAGATATAATGTTACTTTGTCTTTACCAATATAAGTGTGCTGCCTCAATTAAAGTCCCCCTGGGCAACTTGGCCACTTTGGTGGCTGTTCTGTTTTTGTATGCATATTGGGATGGAGGCATACCACTTTGATGTTAGATCCAGATCACACCCCCTTTGTATTCATACACATTGAAGTCATTGTCACGTGAATGGTTTTGCTATATCATGGATTCCCAACATGGATTCCCAACATGGATACCCAGCATGGATACCCAGCATGGATTCCCAACATGGATACCCAACATGGATTATCAATTTGGATTACCAACATGGATTCCCAACTTGGATTCCAACATGGATTCCCAACATGGACACCCAACATGGATACCCAGCATGGATACCCAGCATGGATACCCAGCATGGATTCCCAACATGGATTATCAATTTGGATTACCAACATGGATTCCCAACTTGGCTTACCAACATGGATTCCCAACTTGGATTCCAACATGGATTCCCAACATGGACACCCAACATGGATACCCAGCATGGATACCCAGCATGGATACCCAGCATGGATTCCCAACATGGATTATCAATTTGGATTACCAACATGGATTCCCAACTTGGATTACCAACATGGATTCCCAACTTGGATTCCAACATGGATTTCCAACATAGATTTCCAACATGGATTCCCAACATGGACACCCAACATGGATACCCAGCATGGATACCCAGCATGGATTCCCAACATGGATTATCAATTTGGATTACCAACATGGATTCCCAACTTGGATTACCAACATGGATTCCCAACTTGGATTCCAACATGGATTTCCAACATAGATTTCCAACATGGATTCCCAACATGGACACCCAACATGGATACCCAGCATGGATACCCAGCATGGATACCCAGCATGGATTCCCAACATGGATTCCCAACTTGGATTCCAACATGGATTCCCAACATGGATTCCCAACATGGATACCCAGCATGGATACCCAGCATGGATTCCCAACTTGGCTTACCAACTTGGATTACCAACATGGATTCCCAACTTGGATTCCAACATGGATTTCCAACATAGATTTCCAACATGGATTCCCAACATGGACACCCAACATGGATACCCAGCATGGATACCCAGCATGGATTCCCAACATGGATTATCAATTTGGATTACCAACATGGATTCCCAACTTGGATTACCAACATGGATTCCCAACTTGGATTCCAACATGGATTTCCAACATAGATTTCCAACATGGATTCCCAACATGGACACCCAACATGGATACCCAGCATGGATACCCAGCATGGATACCCAGCATGGATTCCAACATGGATTTCCAACATGGATTACCAGCTTAGATTTCCATAATGGATTACCAGCTTGGATTCCCAACATGGATTCCCAACTTGGATTCCAACATGGATTCCCAACATGGATTCCCAACATGGATACCCAGCATGGATACCCAGCATGGATTCCCAACTTGGCTTACCAACATGGATTCCCAACATGGACACCCAACATTGATACCCAGCATGGATACCCAGCATGGATTCCCAACATGGATTATCAATTTGGATTACCAACATGGATTCCCAACTTGGATTCCAACATGGATTTCCAACATAGATTTCCAACATGGATTACCAGCTTAGATTTCCATAATGGATTACCAGCTTGGATTCCCAACATGGATTCCCAACTTGGATTCCAACATGGATTCCCAACATGGACACCCAACATGGATACCCAGCATGGATACCCAGCATGGATACCCAGCATGGATTCCCAACATGGATTATCAATTTGGATTACCAACATGGATTCCCAACTTGGATTACCAACATGGATTCCCAACTTGGATTCCAACATGGATTTCCAACATAGATTTCCAACATGGATTCCCAACATTGACACCCAACATGGATACCCAGCATGGATTCCCAACATGGATTCCCAAAATAGATTCCCAATATGGATTTCCAATATGGATTTCCAATGTGGATTTCCAATGTGGATTTCCAATATGAATTTCCAAAAGGGCACCCTAACATTGATTCTCATTGTCTCCCTGAACTATAGGAAGTAGAGTCACCTAAAATATCGGTAGTCTTTGTCCAGTCTTACGGAATAATTTTATGGGCTGTGATCACAATTAGAATTCCCTATGGCAGACACATATATGGAAAGGAGATGAAAGTCAGATATCTCCAGCTGCTCTATGTGACTCCTAAGGGATCTACAAGTTAATTATAATGAAATGGTTTGACATCCATGTAACTCTCCTGTCCAATGTTGGGGTCTCCAGAGGATCACACAAGCTTTATAATCGCAGACGGTTTTCATTACCGCAGAATGGTTGAAGATGAGACAACCTGCGTCCCCTGACCGCCATTACACACCGAGGTGAGAAACAACCCCCCCCCTCCCCCCCAGATTTCTACAGACTGGGATATCATATTGTATTTCTAGACAGGAAGATAGGAAAGGGAAAAACCCATAAGGGAGAGAGGAGAGAGAAATCACAGAGATCACTGAGTCAGTCATATCAGTCACTGTACCAGAGGAGCTTACACTCTAATGTCCCCTCCCCCACAGTCACACCAGTCTCTGTACCAGAGGAGCTTACACTCTAATGTCCCCTCCCTCACAGTCACATCAGTCTCTGTACCAGAGGAGCTTACACTCTAATGTCCCCTCCCCCACAGTCATATCAATCTCTGTACCAGAGGAGCTTACACTCTAATCCCCCCCCCCCCCCACAGTCACATCAATCTCTGTACCAGAGGAGCTTACACTCTAATGTCCCCTCCCCCACAGTCACATTAGTCTCTGTACCAGAGGAGCTTACACTCTAATGTCCCCTCCCCCACAGTCACATCAGTCTCTGTACCAGAGGAGCTTACACTCTAATGTCCCCTCCCCCACAGTCACATCAGTCTCTGTCCAAGAGGAGCTTACACTCTAATCTTCCCTCCCCCACAGTCACATCAGTCTCTGTACCAGAGGAGCTTACACTCTAATGTCCCCCCCCCCCACAGTCACATCAGTCTCTGTACCAGAGGAGCTTACACTCTAATGTCCCCCCCTCCCCCACAGTCACATCAGTCTCTGTACCAGAGGAGCTTACACTCTAATGTCCCCTCCCCCCACAGTCACATCAGTCTCTGTACCAGAGGAGCTTACACTCTAATGTCCCCTCCCCCACAGTCACATCAGTCTCTGTACCAGAGGAGCTTACACTCTAATTTCCCCTCCCCCACAGTCACATCAGTCTCTGTACCAGAGGAGCTTACACTCTAATGTCCCCTCCCCCACAGTCACATCAGTCTTTGTACCAGAGGAGCTTACACTCTAATCTTCCCTCCCCCACAGTCACATCAGTCTCTGTACCAGAGGAGCTTACACTCTAATGTCCCCTCCCCCCACAGTCACACCAGTCTCTGTACCAGAGGAGCTTACACTCTAATGTCCCCTCCCCCACAGTCACATCAGTCTCTGTACCAGAGGAGCTTACACTCTAATATCCCCTCCCCCACAGTCACATCAGTCTCTGTACCAGAGGAGCTTACACTCTAATGTCCCCTCCCCCACAGTCACATCAGTCTCTGTACCAGAGGAGCTTACACTCTAATATCCCCTCCCCCACAGTCACATCAGTCTTTGTACCAGAGGAGCTTACACTCTAATCTTCCCTCCCCCACAGTCACATCAGTCTCTGTACCAGAGGAGCTTACACTCTAATATCCCCTCCCCCACAGTCACATCAGTCTCTGTACCAGAGGAGCTTACACTCTAATATCCCCTCCCCCACAGTCACATCAGTCTCTGTACCAGAGGAGCTTACACTCTAATGTCCCCTCCCCCACAGTCACATCCGTCTCTGTAGCAGAGGAGCTTACACTCTAATGTCCCCTCCCCCACAGTCACATCAGTCTCTGTACCAGAGGAGCTTACACTCTAATGTCCCCTCCCCCACAGTCACATCAGTCTCTGTAGCAGAGGAGCTTACACTCTAATGTCCCCTCCCCCACAGTCACATCAGTCTCTGTACCAGAGGAGCTTACACTCTAATGTCCCCTCCCCCACAGTCACATCAGTCTCTGTACCAGAGGAGCTTACACTCTAATGTCCCCTCCCCCACAGTCACATCAGTCTCTGTAGCAGAGGAGCTTACACTCTAATGTCCCCTCCCCCACAGTCACATCAGTCTCTGTACCAGAGGAGCTTACACTCTAATGTCCCCTCCCCCACAGTCACATCAGTCTCTGTACCAGAGGAGCTTACACTCTAATGTCCCCTCCCCCACAGTCACATCAGTCTCTGTACATAGGAGCTTACACTCTAATGTCCCCTCCCCCACAGTCACATCAGTCTCTGTACCAGAGGAGCTTACACTCTAATGTCCCCTCCCCCACAGTCACATCAGTCTCTGTACCAGAGGAGCTTACACTCTAATATCCCCTCCCCCACAGTCACATCAGTCTTTGTACCAGAGGAGCTTACACTCTAATCTTCCCTCCCCCACAGTCACATCAGTCTCTGTACCAGAGGAGCTTACACTCTAATATCCCCTCCCCCACAGTCACATCAGTCTCTGTAGCAGAGGAGCTTACACTCTAATGTCTCCCCCCCCCCCCACAGTCACATCAGTCTCTGTACCAGAGGAGCTTACACTCTAATGTCCCCTCCCCCACAGTCACATCCGTCTCTGTAGCAGAGGAGCTTACACTCTAATGTCCCCTCCCCCACAGTCACATCAGTCTCTGTACCAGAGGAGCTTACACTCTAATGTCCCCTCCCCCACAGTCACATCCGTCTCTGTACCAGAGGAGCTTACACTCTAATGTCCCCTCCCCCACAGTCACATCAGTCTCTGTACCAGAGGAGCTTACACTCTAATGTCCCCTCCCCCGCAGTCACATCAGTCTCTGTACCAGAGGAGCTTACACTCTAATGTCCCCTCCCCCACAGTCACATCAGTCTCTGTACCAGAGGAGCTTACACTCTAATGTCCCCTCCCCCACAGTCACATCAGTCTCTGTACCAGAGGAGCTTACACTCTAATGTCCCCTCCCCCACAGTCACATCAGTCTCTGTAGCAGAGGAGCTTACACTCTAATATCCCCTCCCCCACAGTCACATCAGTCTCTGTACCAGAGGAGCTTACACTCTAATATCCCCTCCCCCACAGTCACATCCGTCTCTGTACCAGAGGAGCTTACACTCTAATGTCCCCTCCCCCACAGTCACATCAGTCTCTGTACCAGAGGAGCTTACACTCTAATGTCCCCTCCCCCACAGTCACATCAGTCTCTGTAGCAGAGGAGCTTACACTCTAATGTCCCCTCCCCCACAGTCACATCAGTCTCTGTACATAGGAGCTTACACTCTAATGTCCTAACCGCCAAGAAACTCCACACGACCACAAGCGGCAGGCGAAAAGGGACCCATCTAAGCCAATAGGTCTGCCAAATAAGGAATTATGTATGAGGAATATAACCATAGTACATGGAGTGAGTGGATAACAAAACAACCCCCACATACAGTATCTCACAAAAGTAAGTACACCCCTCCCATTTTTGTCCCTGGGTCACTCCTGTGGTCTTCTAAATCCTTCTGGTCCCAAAATGTTCTAAATTACGGCTAGATCTTTTCTTTACAATCCGGTCCTCTTGCAGAGTGATTGTGGTGTGACAGAGGACCGGATTGTAAAGAAAAGATCAGGCCGTAATTTAGAACATTTTGGGACTAGAAGGAGTGTAAGACCACAGGAGTGACCCAGGGACAAAAATGGGAGGGGTGTACTTACTTTTGTGAGTTACTGTATGTGGGGGTTGTTTTGTTATCCACTCACTCCATGTACTATGGTTATATTCCTCATACATAATTCCTTATTTGGCAGACCTATTGGCTTAGATGGGTCCCTTTTCGCCTACTGCTTGTGGTTGTGTGGAGTTTCTTGGCGGTTAGGACATTCGATTCCCAGCATAACTGACCTCAGAAGTGACCCAGAGTGACGGGAAGAGAGAATCCCTACAGGAGAATTAATATATGCCCAAGATTTTTCCCCATCCGGTAAGAGGCCCATTCACCCCTTCGGGAGGTATGGGAGGATAGCGTATATTTCTCTTGTCACCAGGGATCTATATTCTGGAGGTGGCTGTCTTTTTGCCCTAGTAACATATATCTGCCGGTAAGAAGCAAACTTGAAAGGTGGTGGGATACAAGACTATCACGCTCGACAGGTGGTTGTCGTTGGGACTCAGGAGCACCGCTTTTATCCTTAATTTCACCAATTATCTGCCGCGTGTGCCCGTATTGCCCAGTGCACCCGCGCATGTGTGATACCATCTTGTACGCGCATGCGCAGATCTTACGGCCAGCGTTCACATTTAATATCTGGGACTTAATAACTGAAAATTGTACACAGGAATTTTTTTTGCACACCCCTGTTAGGGGACTTTGCACCTTTTATAACTATTGACTTGGGACACTTATGCAACTTATATCATTTCTTTATGTTTCCACCTCAGTGGATGTTTTTATAGATATTTAAGTATATTGTCAGCATTTGTCATTTGATTTGTTACACATTTGTTTAACACTTGAGAGTGACGCCTTATTATTTAGCGCACCAGACTTTTCCACATTACATTTACTTATTCCAGAATATTTATTGGGATCTTTGGTTGCAGCTCACATTCACTTATCAGCGCACCCTTTACACATTTACATCAACACTGAAGAAATGAGACTTTGCTACAATGTAAAGTAGTGAGTGTACAGCTTGTATAACAGTGTAAATTTACTGTCCCCTCAAAATAACTCAACACACAGCCATTAATGTCTAAACCGCTGGCAACAAAAGTCAGTACACCCCTAAGTGACAATGTCCAAATTGGGCCCAATTAGCCATTTTCCCTCCCCGTTGTCATGTGACTCGTTAGTGTTACAAGGTCTCAGGTGTGAATGGGGGAGGTGTGTTACATTTGGTGTTATCGCTCTCACTCTCTTATACTGGTCACTGGAAGTTCAACATGGCTCCTCATGGCAAAGAACTCTCTGAGGATCTGAAAAAAAGAATTGTTGCTCTACATAAAGATGGCCTAGGCTATAAGAAGATTGCCAAGACCCTGAAACTGAGCTGCAGCACGGTGGCCAAGACCATACAGTAGTTTAACAGGACAGATTCCACTCAGAACAGGCCTCATGGTCGGTCAAAGAAGTTGAGTGCACGTACTCAGCATCAGAGGTTGTCTTTGGGAAATAGACGTATGAGTGCTGCCAGCATTGCTGCAGAGGTTGAAGGGGTGGGGGAGGGGTCAGCCTGTCAGTGCTCAGACCATACGCCACACACTGCATCAAATTGATCTGCATGGCTGTCATCCCAGAAGGAAGCCTCTTCTAAAGATGATGGACAAGAAAGCCCACAAACCGTTTTCTGAAGACAAGCAGACTAAGGACATGGATTACTGGAACCATCTCCTGTGCTCTGATGAGACCAAGATAAACTTATTTGGTGTCAGATGGTGTCAGGCGTGTGTGGGGGCAACCAGGTGAGGAGTACAAAGACAAGTGTGTCTTCCTACAGTCAGGTATGGTGGTGGGAGTGTCATGGTCTGGGGCTGCATGAGTGCTGCCGGCACTGGGGAGCTACAGATCATTGAGGAACCATGAATGCCAACATGTACTGTGACATACTGAAGCAGAGCATGATCCCCTCCCTTCAGAGACTGGGGGGCAGGGCAATATTCCAACATAACGACCCCAAACACCTCCAAGATGACCACTGCCTTGCTAGAGAAGCTGAGGGTAAAGGTGATGGACTGGCCAAGCATGTCTCCAGACCTAAACCCTATTAAGCATCTGTGGGGATCCTCAAACAGAAGGTGGAGGAGGGGAAGGTCTCTAACATCCACCAGCTCTGTGATGTCATCATGGAGGAGGGGAAGAGGACTCCAGTGGCAACCTGTGAAGCTCTGTTGAACTCCATGCCCAAGAGGGTTAAGGCAGTGCTGGAAAATAATGGCGGCCACACAAAATATTGACACTTTGGGCCCAATTTGGACATTGTCACTTAGGGGTGTACTGACTTTTGTTGCCAGCGGTTTAGACATTAATGGCTGTGTGTTGAGTTATTTTGAGGGGACAGTAAATTTACACTGTTATACAAGCTGTACACTCACTACTTTACATTGTAGCAAAGTCTCATTTCTTCAGTGTTGACACATGAAAACATAGAATAAAATATTTACAAAAGTGTGAGGGGTGTACTTACTTTTGTGAGATACTGTAATTACAGTACATATACCTACCTTCAAAACCCCTATCCACAATGAGGGATCCACCCCCTCCTATAGAAATGGCCAATAAGAGTATACAGGGAGCGTGGCATAAGGTGACTAGATTTTTAAAATGAAATCCGGGGACATATTTTTTTTTTTTTTTATTGGCAAATGGTAAACAATTTATAAGCATATTTTCCTCAAATAATATATACAGTGTATGTGGGATGTGTTAATGGAATGATTGTATGAGATATACGTTATTTCTCACATTTCCTCCAACATTTCCTTTTTTCTGCGAAGCTGGGAGAATGGTGGGCCAGTAAAAAGTCTGAGGGTCTGACATGGTAAGTTCCGGGCTTACGTTGCCCCCTGCCTGAAAATGCTTCGGCAGTGGCGAGTGATGGTGGAGGAAATGAAGTCTCTTCCTAGGAAGGCCCTGGACAGGAGGGTTGTTAAATCTTCTTTTAGTGAGCCACTGGCCTTGAGGGATTGGCCAGGCCCTGTTATGAGGGAGGGTCTGCGTTTGATTATTCTGTAGAGAATCCCTTTAAAGTTTCGGGATTTGGCCTGGCTCTCGTTCCATGGCAGACTCTATGTGAAGGGCAACTCTGCGTAGAACCGCGGTTGTCCAAGAGTGGAGTGTGGCAGTGTGGAGGAGACCATGAACCATTTCTTGCTTCAGTGCCCCTTTAATACAGAAGTCTATGAGCGGGTGGGCTCGGGTATCCCTTTCCTTTCCTGCTTGAGTTATGCGGAGTGGTCATAAGGGTCTTTTTTTTTTTTTTAATAATATTTTTTATTGAAGATTTTGCAAAATAGATACAAACAGAATGGAGAGTAAAAAAAATTGCATTAGAAATAACATTTAGGACGGGAAGGGAGAGGGGGGGAAGAGTACTCCAGACACAATAAGATTAGATTAGTAACATCAATAGCAACTTGAAAGGCATATGCCACCATCATAGGTCCATAAAATAGAACAAAACAGAAAAAAATCACGGGTTTCCAAAGATGGATCAGACTGTAAGTCAAGAGAGGGAACAGAGGAGAGACACTCCACCCCCCGATATCCCAGTGGAAACATAAGCGCGGGGGGGGGGGGGAATGCCAACCCCCCCACCTTCAACAGGACTCTAAGGCACTATAAAGAATATTTCCAGTATTGCCATGCCTTATTGAACTTGGGGAGGGAGAGAGCATTGCTTGCCAATGCCCTTTCCAAGCGGAAATTTTCATTTGCAGTAGTAATCACCTCAGGAAGACTCAGGAAGACTCGGGATCTCCAGAGCCCATCTATGGAGGATCAACGTTCTGGAAGCCAAGAGGACATGGGTGACCATTTGTCTGTAACATACATGGTAATCATCAATGCCCAGGTTAAGCAAAGCCAGCTACTTTTTTGGGGGATGGAGGATACCCGTACAGGATGCTATACAGCGGAAAATTTGGTTCCAGTAGCTTGTGAGCGACGGGCAATCCCATAGAACATGAGCTAGCGTGCCCACGCCTCCACATTCGTGCCAGCACTGGGCAGAGACTGAGGGGAATACCTTTGATAGCCGAAATGGCGTATAGTACCACCTATTTGTGATTTTTAGAATGAGTTCCCAATGGGAAGTGCAGTGGGAGTATTGGTATGTGGATTTTGTGGCCCGGGACCACTGTGCTAGAGTAAAGGTACTTGCAAGATCTTTCTCCCACCTAAGCATAGACGGTGATTTGGGGGAGTCAGGCCTTTGCAGGAGACATCCATAGAATAGGGAAATACCCTTGGTTACCTTTGCCTTAGAGTGGTAATATTGCCATGCCTGTTGGGGTATGTGTCTAGTCGAACTGGGATTTTTAGAGAGAAAGCCGTGTATGTGAAGGATGGTAAATGTCAGGTTGGGAGGAATGTGATGGTCCCGTATCAGCATTTTTGGGGAGCGGAGGGCATCTGATTCGTAGAACTGGGAGAGCTTCGACAGTCCCCACGTGGCCAAGCGGGGCAGATTCAAAGAGGGTAGGTGAGCATCTAGGATTCATAGCGGAAGGGACAGGGAGTTGTAACAGGTTGCCTCCGTCTGCTCCCCCCCGGGCAGAAGCCAGCACGCGCCATGCCGTGAGAGATGCCTGCATAGTGAGAGGAAGCTCAGGAAGTTTCCAAGGGATCCAAAGATCACCCAGGAGCACCAAACAGAGGTCTCCTGTAGGGGAGAGATGACGTTCAATTTGGGCCCATGGCTGATCAACGGGGGTGGAGAACCACACCTTTAGTTGGTCAAGTCTAGTAGACCAATGATAGTCATACTGGTCTTTTGAGATGCATCGGGATTTTGATTTTGAGACACTTTTTCTAGTTATCTTAGTAGTCCATTACTTCACGTGGAATGCATGGTGTCAGGTTTTCACTCGTAAAATGTCCTTCCTGTCGAGGTGGGGGTGCACAACATTCTGGGTGAGGTTAGAAAGATTTGAGAAGGACAGGCGGTTGTTTGGGGTCTGGACAAAGGCGTGGAGGAATATCAGGTCCCCATAGCTGCTGTCTGTCAGTCTCTGGGTGTGCGGCTTTTCTTTCTGTCCTTTCACGTCCTCTAGATTTTTATAAGGTCAGATTTTTGTAAAAATGGGTCCAATGTGTAATCGTTTCCTAGCCTGAGGAGGTGTTTAGATGGAGGTTAGGAGGGGGGGGGGGGGGTGTAGGTGGAGGTTAGGGCTTTGTTGTGCATTATAATAATGATAATAATAACATATATCTTGGTTTGTATATTTAGTTCTGTCTATGTTTTCTGGCAAAAAAGTTAGTTTGTTTTTTTATGCTGAAGTAAATTACTTTTTGTTTGTTTATACATCATTTATTTATTCTGTATATGCAGTCAGGTCCATAAATATTGGGACATGGACACAATTCTAATCTTTTTGGCTCTATACATCACCACAATGGATTTGAAATGAAACAAA
Organism: Pelophylax lessonae; assembly: GCF_965119305.1. Lineage (NCBI taxonomy): Eukaryota > Metazoa > Chordata > Amphibia > Anura > Ranidae > Pelophylax > Pelophylax lessonae. Next base: position 750,366,720 of record NC_138769.1, on the reverse strand, counting down.
CAAGATGTGCTTTACCTGCAGACTTTCAGCTTTAATTTGAGGGTATTTACATCCAAATCAGGTGAACGGTGTAGGGATTACAACAGTTTGTATATGTGCCTCCCACTTTTTAAGGGACCAAAAGTAATGGGACAGATTAACAATCATAAATCAAACTTTCACTTTTTAATACTTGGTTGCAAATCCTTTGCAGTCAATGACAGCCTGAAGTGTGGAACGCATAGACATCACCAGACGCTGGGTTTCATCCCTGGTGATGCTCTGCCAGGCCTCTACTGCAACTGTCTTCAGTTCCTGCTTGTTCTTGGGGCGTTTTCCCTTCAGTTTTGTCTTCAGCAAGTGAAATGCATGCTCAATAGGATTCAGGTCAGGTGATTGACTTGGCCATTGCATAACATTCCACTTCTTTCCCTTCAAAAACTCTTTGGTTGCTTTCGCAGTATGCTTCGGGTCATTGTCCATCTGCACTGTGAAGCGCCGTCCAATGAGTTCTGAAGCATTTGGCTGAATATGAGAAGATAATATTCCCCCGAAACACTTCAGAATTCATCCTGCTGCTTCTGTCAGCAGTCACATCATCAATAAATACAAGAGAACCAGTTCCATTGGCAGCCATACATGCCCACGCCATGACACTACCACCACCATGCTTCACTGATGAGGTGGTATGCTTTGGATCATGAGCAGTTCCTTTCCTTCTCCATACTCTTCTCTTCCCATCACTCTGGTACAAGTTGATCTTGGTCTCCTATGTCCATAGGATGTTCCAGAACTGTGAAGGCTTTTTTAGATGTTTGGCAAACTCTAATCTGGCCTTCCTGTTTTTGAGGCTCACCAATGGTTTACATCTTGTGGTGAACCCTCTGTATTCACTCTGGTGAAGTCTGCTCTTGATTGTTGACTTTGACACACATACACACCTACCTCCTGGAGAGTGTTCTTGATCTGACACACATACACCTACCTCCTGGAGAGTGATCTTGATCTGACACACATACACCTACCTCCTGGAGAGTGTTCCTGATCTGACACACATACACCTACCTCCTGGAGAATGTTCCTGATCTGACACACATACACCTACCTCCTGGAGAGTGATCTTGATCTGACACACATACACCTACCTCCTGGAGAGTGTTCTTGATCTGACACACATACACCTACCTCCTGGAGAGTGTTCTTCATCTGACACACATACACCTACCTCCTGGAGAGTGTTCTTGATCTGACACACATACACCTACCTCCTGGAGAGTGTTCTTGATCTGACACACATACACCTACCTCCTGGAGAGTGTTCCTGATCTGACACGCATACACCTACCTCCTGGAGAGTGTTCTTGATCTGACACACATACACCTACCTCCTGGAGAGTGTTCTTGATCTGACACACATACACCTACCTCCTGGAGAGTGTTCTTGATCTGGCACACATACACCTACCTACTGGAGAGTGTTCTTGATCTGAGACACATACACCTACCTCCTGGAGAGTGTTCTGGATCTGACACACATACACCTACCTCCTGGAGAGTGTTCCTGATCTGACACACATACACCTACCTCCTGGAGAGTGATCTTGATCTGGCACACATACACCTACCTCCTGGAGAGTGTTCTGGATCTGACACACATACACCTACCTCCTGGAGAGTGTTCCTGATCTGACACACATACACCTACCTCCTGGAGAGTGTTCCTGATCTGATACACATACACCTACCTCCTGGAGAGTGTTCTTGATCTGACACACATACACCTACCTCCTGGAGAGTGTTCTTGATCTGACACACATACACCTACCTCCTGGAGAGTGTTCTTGATCTGACACACATACACCTACCTCCTGGAGAGTGTTCTTGATCTGACACACATACACCTACCTCCTGGAGAGTGTTCTTGATCTGACACACATACACCTACCTCCTGGAGAGTGTTCTTGATCTGGCACACATACACCTACCTACTGGAGAGTGTTCTTGATCTGAGACACATACACCTACCTCCTGGAGAGTGTTCTGGATCTGACACACATACACCTACCTCCTGGAGAGTGTTCCTGATCTGACACACATACACCTACCTCCTGGAGAGTGATCTTGATCTGGCCAACTGTTGTGAAGGGTGTTTTCTTCACCAGGCAAAGAATTCTTCTGTCATCCACGACAGTTGTTTTCCGTGGTCTTCCGGGTCTTTTGGTGTTGCTGAGCTCACCGGTGTGTTCTTTATTTTTAAGGATGTTCCAAACAGTTGATTTGACCACATCTAATGTTTTTGCTATCTCTCTGATGGGTTTGTTTTGTTTTTTCATCCTAATGATGGCTTGCTTCACTGATAGTGACAGCTCTTTGCATCTCATATTAAGAGTTGACAGCAACAGATTCTGTTATATTCTCCGTGTTGTGAGAGACACAGGACTCTGGTCTGGAACAACGGTTGTTTATTCAGGACTCACTGTACAGCATTACAGGACAGCTCTGCATATCAATACATCTCTGCATGTGTCTAAAGATGGCCACTCTGCCCCTTGACCCTTGTCATCACTCCTGGGTGGAGCCAGCCTTAAAGTGACAGTACATGTGAAACCCTTCAGGTATAACACCTTCCATCCATACCTAAAAAAAAAACAAAAAACAAAAAAAAAAAAAACAACAAAACGAGAACAGGCATAAAACAGTAACTCATAATTGTCCAATACAGTCCTCCAACTCAGGAGATTTACATGGTTTCTTCCACGTCCGGATGTGAGAACAACTTCCAGGGAAGCTCCGGGGAGAAAATGGCAGCGGATCACTTTCGGCGGGCCCGTCGAAAGTCTCGTAACCGGTCTTGCATTTGAAACCGGTCAGGAGGGCGACAGTGTCGTTGAGGACGGGCACCCAGCGACTCGGGGCTGGAGGAAGCAGGGCTGGCCGGAATGGACACCGGCGGGGCCAAGAGGGGATTCCCTAGCTCAGAGGGTGAGCAGACCTCTGGACCAGGGCTGGAGGGCTCTGTTGGAGCTGAGTTCAAAAGTTCAGAGTCTCCCCAAGCATCAGTCTCAATGCCTCCTGATCCGGTAGGAGCAGATCCTTGAGACACTGGAGGTGCAGCCGATGTCAGGGATTCGGGCAGCTGAGAACGAGAACGCAATTGGTCCGCATGCCGTCTGCAAATGGAACCATCTTCCAGGCAGACCCTATACATTTTGGGTCCCAAAGTCTCTGCGACGATAGCAGGAAGCCAACGAGTGTTGGAAGCGCCATAAGATCGGGCCCATACCTTTTGCTGGGCTGTAAACCGGGGAATCTCGTCGTGTTCGACCCTCTTGTCTTGGGACTGCCGTACATGTTCCTGGACCGTTTGAGGGCGGAGCATATCCAAAACAGTCCATGGCTGCCGACCCAAAAGAAGTTCAGCTGGAGTTTTCCCAGTGGTTGCATGTGGTGTGGTTCTGTAAGCAGAAAGGAAGGAGTCCAGCTGCTGGGGTGACAGGGACTGTTGTTTACTTGTAGCCACAGTAGCTTTGAAATAGCGTTTGAAGGTCTGTACAAACCTTTCTGCTTGACCATTTGTAGCCGGGTGGTAAGGTGCGGTCAACTTGTGTTTGATGTTGTGGGCAGTCAGGAAACCCTGAAACTCCTGGCTTGTGAATTGTGCACCGTTGTCTGTGACAATTTCTCTGGGGTATCCAAACGTAGCAGCGAGATGTAACAGTATGGAAATCGTCGCCTTAGTCGTTGGCTGAGTAACAGGAACGACCTCAGGCCACTTTGAATGGGCATCAATAATGATCAAAAAGGTGTGTCCTCTGATCGGGCCTGCAAAGTCCAAGTGTAGGCGAAACCAGGGAACCGTGGGCCAAGTCCAGGGCTGGACGCACCCTCGAGGAGGGTCTCTCGCAGTTTGTGCACATCCAGCACACGCATTCACATATGTCGTGATATCGGAGTCGAGGTTTGGCCACCACACATAGCCTCGGGCCTTTTGTTTCATACGTGTGCCCCCGGGATGACCAGTATGTAGCAATTCCAGAATGTGTCTCCGGAGGGTCTGTGGAACGATCACTCGGTCTCCCCATAAAACACAGTTGCCAGACACAGTTAATTCCAGACGCCTACGGAAGTAAGGCTCGTAATCCTGTGTGACAGTTGCAGGCCAACCGTACCGTACCCAGGAGAGTATTGTCTTAAGGAAGGTATCCTTGGCTGTATGGGCTGCTACTTCCCCGGAAGACAGAAAGGACAGGCTGGTGTAACGACAACTCTTGACAGGTGGAGAAGAGTCTGTTAATGTCCTTGTCAGACGGGACATGGCGTCTGCATTAGCGTTGGCATCATGGCTGCGATACTGGATTTTGTAGCTATATGCTCCCAAGAATAGGGCATAGCGTTGAAGACGGGCTGCAGTCGTCTGGGAGATGCCTTTATCAGGGCTAAAGATCTGAAGGAGTGGTTTATGATCAGTCAGTATGGTGAATTCCCTACCATACAGGTAAAGATGAAACTTCTTAATTGCCCATATGAGCGCCAGAGCCTCTTTGTCAATGTGAGAGTAATTGCTTTCTGCTTTTGTCAAGGACCTGGAGGCGAATGCCACAGGTTTCTCTGACCCATCTGGTAAAACGTGAGATAGTACAGCCCCTAGACCATAGGGTGAGGCATCACAAGCCAAGGTGAGAGGCCTTTGGAGGTCATAGTGCACGAGCATGCGTGACGCCAACAGCTTTCGCTTAGAAACTTCAAAAGCACGTTGGCATGCAGCCGACCAGTTCCATCTGGAGTGTTTCTCCAAAAGCTTGTTTAATGGAAACAAAGTGTGTGCTAGATCCGGCAGGAATTTGTGGTAATAGTTCAGCAAGCCCAGGTATGATCGCAGCTGCTGGACGTTGGTCGGGGCTGGAGCTTTTACTAAAGCATCAACTTTGGCTTCCGTGGTGTGTATACCCTCTGCATCCACAAGGTGGCCACAAAACTCCAATTTAGGTACCATGAATTGGCATTTCGCTAAGTTCACTTTTAGACCCTGCTCTTGGAGTCTGGCCAACACAAGCTCCACGTTACGCTTGTGTTCCTGGTCCGTCAGGCCCGTGATGAGCATGTCATCTAACAGGCACTGTGTGAAAGGAATGTCCGCCAAAATCTCATCCATTTTGCGTTGCCAAATGGCTGGGGCGGAGGCTACCCCAAACACCATCCGATTGTATTCATACAGTCCCTTGTGAGTGTTGATGGTTAGAAACTTGCGGGACGAAGGGTGGACCTCAAACTGTAAATAAGCTTGCCTGAGATCAAGCTTGGTGAACTTTTGACCTCCTGCAAGAGAGGCAAAAATGTCATCTACTCTGGGTAGGGGATACTGGTCTATCTCCAGTTGAGAATTTAGTGCCATGCGGAAATCGCCACAAATGCGTAAGTCCCCATTCGCTTTCTTTACTGGTACAACTGGTGATGCCCACTCGCTGTGCTCTACCTTTGAGATGACACCTTGTTCCTCCAGCCGGCTTAGTTCAGCTTCCACACCTGCTCGGAGTGCGAAAGGTACCGTCCGAGCTTTGAAGAACCTAGGCTGGGCGTTGGGTTTCAGCCTGAGTCTCACACAGTCATGCTTTATTTTTCCCAAATGGTTATCAAAGACTTGTGGGAATCGCTGTTTCAGGGATTCCACCCATCCCTCTTTATCTCCTGATGGGATGGTCACGGTGTTGCAGGGGTTAATGGCGATGTCTGGCATGCCAAAGTGAGCAATCCAGTCTCTCCCAAAAAGAGGGGGTCCCCCATGTTCTAGGATATATAATGGCATTCTCTTTGTCTGACCCTTGTAGGATACCTGTACTTTCACGTACCCCAGTGGGTGGAGTATCTGCTTTGAGTATGTCTGCAGTTTGATTGGTGTTGGACGGACAGTTGTTCGGATCAGAAGTTTTCTCCATTGTTTCTGGGTGATAACTGAAACTGCTGCTCCTGTGTCTACATCCATCTTGAGTTTCTTTCCTTCCACGGTTACCTCTACAGTCATTGCTGAGGGTGCTGAATGCATATGATGTATGTCCAATCTGTGGAGCACTTCCTCATCCTCTGATTCAGATGACGATGTATATCTTCCCACCATATATGCCTTTGTCCTGGGGTTCAGAGGTTGTTTATTTCGCACCTTCTTACTACGGCAGACTCGTTTCAGATGGCCTGCCTTACCACAATTATGACAGAGCTGATCCTTAAACCGGCAGACTTTGTGATCATGGTCTGTATTCCCACAACGGTAGCAAGCTGACTCCCGGCTTGATGAGAGTCTATATTTACCGTTAGCTGCAGTTTGCTTGACTGCTGTTCTGAAAACTTCCTCTTTAACCTCTCCCCTTCTGCTCTGGGGGTTCAAAGCTTCTGTATCTTTCACAGCCATTTCCATCACTGAAGCTATCTCAATTGCCTTTGTAAGGGTAAGGTCTTTCTCTGTTAACAGTCTCTTTTGGCTAGACTCACTATTCAGTCCCATGACAAACTTATCCCTCAGTGCAGTTGGTAAATACTCCCCAAAAGAACAAGTTGAGGCTAGTCTGCGAAGGGCGAGCACATAAGCCTTAATATCTTCACCCGGCTGCTGCTGCCGCTGATAGAACCTGAATCTTTCTGCAATCTCTAGTGGTTTAGGCTGGAAGTGATTCCCTAACAGTGTCAGGAGCTCTGCCAAAGTCTTAGTTGCTGGTTTTTCAGGGAAAAGGAGATCCCTAAGAGTGTCATATGTCCTAGCACCAACCACTGTCAGAAACACTGCTACTTGCCTGTCGCCTGGGATGGCATTTGCACAGAAATATTGTTCTAATCTTTCAATCCAAGAAATCCACGTTGTCTGTTCGCCATCAAATTCACTTAATGTCCCGATCAATGACATTTTCCTGCTGGGCTCTGTGGGTGTTTGTATTCCTGACAATCCAGAGTTTTTTTTTCTTCCTTTCCTTTCTCACACGGATAGTAACCTTGAAAATCCCATCCTCGTCGCCACTGTTATATTCTCCGTGTTGTGAGAGACACAGGACTCTGGTCTGGAACAACGGTTGTTTATTCAGGACTCACTGTACAGCATTACAGGACAGCTCTGCATATCAATACATCTCTGCATGTGTCTAAAGATGGCCACTCTGCCCCTTGACCCTTGTCATCACTCCTGGGTGGAGCCAGCCTTAAAGTGACAGTACATGTGAAACCCTTCAGGTATAACAGATTCCAAATGCAAATAGCACACTTGAAATGAACTCTGGACCTTTTATCTGCTCCTTGTAAATGGGATAATTAGGGAATAACACACACCTGGCCATGGAACAGCTGAGCAGCCAATTGTCCCATTACTTCTGGTCCCTTAAAAAGTGGGAGGCACATATACAAACTGTTGTAATTCCTACACCTTTCACCGGATTTGGATGTAAATGCCCTCAAATTAAAGCTGAAAGTCTGCAGTTAAAGCACATCTTGTTTGTTTCATTTCAAATCCATTGTGGTAGTGTATAGAGCCAAAAAGATTAGAATTGTGTCCATGTCCCAATATTTATGGACCTGACTGTATGTAAATATGTTTTTATTAGGTTTGTAAGATTTTTAATAAACAAAAATATACACTCAAATATCCTCCAATGGGTAGATTTGTGCACAGCAGAGTTGGGGGGTTCAGGGACCGGAGGGGGAAGTAATAGGGAGGTGATGCTATTACCAGAGGGGTGAGGCGGTTGGTACTGTTATGGACAACCAAGGTGTGTGTGAGGGGGGAGCGGTGACAGAGGGGCTAGGTGGGTGTGAGAGGCAGTGCTGTGATGAATGGGCTGAAGTGTATATAGGGGGGGGGGGTGAGGTGAGTGGGTGCTGTGACTAAGGAGGTACAGTAGGGAATAGGCAATGTAATGGAGGTGGGCAAGGGGGCCTGGATGGGACATGTGACTGGAGGGGGGGGGGGAGTAGTGAGATGAGTGAGATGATGGTGGAGGGGTGCACTGCATAGAGGGACCAGTGGTGATGGTGGAGGTATGTACTGCAATGATAGGGTAAGTTGGTGACAGATGATGGTGCTGTGATGAGGGGTAAGGTGGCTGTAGGGACATGAACTGCAATAGGGGTTGTAGTGGGTGCAGAAAGATACGCTGAGAGAGATTAGTGCTACAATCAAGGGCGAAGTGAGGGCAGAGGGACACACTGTGATGGGGGGTCAGGTGGGTGTGAAGGGATGTGCTGCAATGGGGTTGGTGGGTAAGGTGTCCATGAAGAGAAGCACTGTGAGTGGGGAATGGGGCATGTGGACAGAGATGCACTGCATTAGGGAGTGCAGAGAGATGTCCTGTGGTAGGGTGGTGAGTTGTGTGCAGAGAGATGTCCTGTGGTAGGGTGGTGAGTTGTGTGCAGAGAGATGTCCTGTGGTAGGGTGGTGAGTTGTGTGCAGAGAGATGTCCTGTGGTAGGGTGGTGAGTTGTGTGCAGAGAGATGTCCTGTGGTAGGGTGGTGAGTTGTGTGCAGAGAGATGTCCTGTGGTAGGGTGGTGAGTTGTGTGCAGAGGGATGTCCTGTGGTAGGGTGGTGAGTTGTGTGCAGAGGGATGTTGTGATAAGGAAGATATGAGATGGTTACAGGGGAATGAGATGAAGTATGTGTAGAGGGGTGCACTGCAATGGGGGAGGCTGAGTGTAGGGATGTACTGTGATGGGGGTGTGAAGTGGCCAGAGAGGAATGTGCTTCTTGGTGGAGTAAGGTTGCCAGAGAGGAATGTGCTATGATAAGGGAGTGAGGTGGCCACTTTGGGATGTGTGCATCATTGGCGTAGAGAGGTGGATGCAGAGAGATGCACTATGATGAGGAGGTGAGGTAGCCGCAGGGGGATGTGCATAACTGTCAGGGTCAAGCCGTACTGTGGCGACAGAGGAATGTGCTTCATTGGTCAGATAAGGTGGGTGGAGAGGAATGTACTGTAATGAGGGGGTGAGGAGGACACAGAGGAATGGGCTTCATTGGTGGGGTAAGATGGAGGGAGAAGGATATGCTGTGATGAAGGAGTGAGGTGTCCACAGAAGGATGTGCATCAATGTCAGGGTGAGGTGGCCACAGAGGGATGTGCTTTGTTGGTGGTGTAGGGTGGATGGAGAGAGATATGCTGTGAAGGAGGGTGAGGTGGCCGCATAGGAATGGGCTTCATTGGCGGAATGAGAAGGCATTGTGGTTTCAGAGGGATCTGTGCTTCATTGGTGGGGTGAGGGGAGAGCAGAGGGATATGGTCTGATGAGGGAATGAGGTGGGTACAGAGGGGTGTGCTTCATTGGTAGGGTGAGGTGAGTCCAGGGGGATGGGCCGTGCTGGTGGGGTAAGGTGGATGGAGATAGGTGTACTCTGATAAGGGGTGAAGCATATATGTGCTTCATTGGTGGGGTGAACTGGGTGTGGAGGGACATGCTGTGATGATGGGGTGAGGTGGTCACAGAGGGATGTGCTTCATTTGTGGGATAGGGAGGATAAAGAGGAATATGCCATGATGAGGGGGTGAAGTGGCCATGGAGAGGCGTGCTTCTTGGTCGGGCAAGGTAGGTGGAGAGGGATGTTTTGGGATGAGGGAGTAAGGTGGCCCGAGAGGAATGTGTGCTTCATTGATGGGGTGAAGTGTAAATGGAGGAATGTGCTGTAATGAGGGGGTGAGGTGGTGAGGTGGTCACAGAGGGCTGTGCACTTCTTGGTGGGGTAAGGTAGATGGAGAGGAATCTGCTGTGATGATGGAGTGAGGAGGCCATGGAGGGTTTGCTTCTTGGTGGGGTAAGGTAGGTGGAGAGGAATGTGCTGTGATAAGGGGGCGAGGTGGCCCATGAGGGGTACACGTCTTGGTGGGGTAAGGTAGGTGGAGAGAGTTGTGCTGTGATGATGGAGTGAGGGGGCCATGGAGGGGTGTGCCTCTTGGTTGGGTAAGGTAGGTAGAGAGGGATGTGCTGTTATGATGGAGTGCAGAGGCCATGGAGGGGTGTGCTTTTTGGTGGGGTAAGGTAGGTGGAGACAGATGTGCTGTGATGATGGAGTGAGGAGGCTATGAATGGGGTGTGCTTCTTGGTGGGGTAAGGTAGGTAGAGAGGGATGTGCTGTGATGATGGAGTGCAGAGGCCATGGAGGGGTGTGCTTTTTGGTGGGGTAAGGTAGGTGGAGACAGATGTGCTGTGATGATGGAGTTAGGAGGCTATGAATGGGGTGTGCTTCTTGGTGGGGTAAGGTAGGTAGAGAGGGATGTGCTGTGATGATGGAGTGCAGAGGCCATGGAGGGGTGTGCTTTTTGGTGGGGTAAGGTAGGTGGAGACAGATGTGCTGTGATGATGGAGTTAGGAGGCTATGAATGGGGTGTGCTTCTTGGTGGGGTAAGGTAGGTAGAGAGGGATGTGCTGTGATGATGGAGTGCAGAGGCCATGGAGGGGTGTGCTTCCTGGCGGGGTAAGGTAGGTGGAGAGTGATGTGCTGTGATGAGGGGGTGAGGTGGCCCATGAGGGGTGCAAGTCTTGGTGGTGTAAGGTAGGTTTAGATGGATGTACTGTGATTAGAGGGTGAGGTGATCCATGAGGGGTGCACTTCTTGGTGGGGTAAGGTAGGTGGAGAGGAATCTGCTGTGATGGTGGAGTGAGGAGGCCATTGAGGGGTACACTTCTTGATGGGGTAAGGTAGGTAGAGAGGCATGTGCTGTGATGATGGAGAGAGGAGGCCATGGAGGGTTGTGCTTCTTGGTGGGGTAAGGTAGGTAGAGAGGCATGTGCTGGGATGATGGAGTCCAGAGGCCATGGAGGGTGTGCTTCTTGGTGGGATAAGGTAGGTTGAGAGGGATGTGTTGTGATGAGGGGGTGAGGTGATCACAGAGAAATGTGCTTCATTGGTGGGGTAAAGAAGATGGAAAGAGATATGGTGTGATGATGGAGTGATAAAGCCATGGAGGGGTGTGCTTCTTGGTGGGGTAAGGTAGGTGGAGAGGGATGCACTGTGATGAGGGGGTGAGGTAGACTATATGGGGTGCATGTCTTGGTGGGGTAAGGTAGGTGGAGAGGGATGCACTGTGATGAGGGGGTGAGGTAGACTATATGGGGTGCATGTCTTGGTGGGGTAAGGTAGGTGGAGAGGGATGCACTGTGATGAGGGGTTGAGGTAGACTATATGGGGTGCATGTCTTGGTGGGGTAAGGTAGGTGGAGAGGGATGTGCTGTGATGAGGGATTGAGGTAGACTATATGGGGTGCATGTCTTGGTGGGGTAAGGTAGGTGGAGAGGGATGCACTGTGATGAGGGATTGAGGTAGACTATATGGGGTGCATGTCTTGGTGGGGTAAGGTAGGTGGAGAGGGATGTGCTGTGATGAGGGGGTGAGGTAGACTATATGGGGTGCATGTCTTGGTGGGGTAAGGTAGGTGGAGAGGGATGTGCTGTGATGAGGGATTGAGGTAGACTATATGGGGTGCATGTCTTGGTGGGGTAAGGTAGGTGGAGAGGGATGCACTGTGATGAGGGGGTGAGGTAGACTATATGGGGTGCATGTCTTGGTGGGGTAAGGTAGGTGGAGAGGGATGCACTGTGATGAGGGGGTGAGGTAGACTATATGGGGTGCATGTCTTGGTGGGGTAAGGTAGGTGGAGAGGGATGCACTGTGATGAGGGGTTGAGGTAGACTATATGGGGTGCATGTCTTGGTGGGGTAAGGTAGGTGGAGAGGGATGTGCTGTGATGAGGGATTGAGGTAGACTATATGGGGTGCATGTCTTGGTGGGGTAAGGTAGGTGGAGAGGGATGCACTGTGATGAGGGATTGAGGTAGACTATATGGGGTGCATGTCTTGGTGGGGTAAGGTAGGTGGAGAGGGATGTGCTGTGATGAGGGGGTGAGGTAGACTATATGGGGTGCATGTCTTGGTGGGGTAAGGTAGGTGGAGAGGGATGTGCTGTGATGAGGGATTGAGGTAGACTATATGGGGTGCATGTCTTGGTGGGGTAAGGTAGGTGGAGAGGGATGCACTGTGATGAGGGGGTGAGGTAGACTATATGGGGTGCACGTCTTGGTGGGGTAAGGTAGGTGGAGAGGGATGTGCTGTGATGAGGGGGTGAGGTAGACTATATGGGGTGCACGTCTTGGTGGGGTAAGGTAGGTGGAGAGGGATGTGCTGTGATGAGGGGGTGAGGTAGACTATATGGGGTGCATGTCTTGGTGGGGTAAGGTAGGTGGAGAGGGATGCACTGTGATGAGGGGGTGAGGTAGACTATATGGGGTGCACGTCTTAGTGGGGTAAGGTAGGTGGAGAGGGATGTGCTGTGATGAGGGGGTGAGGTAGACTATATGGGGTGCATGTCTTGGTGGGGTAAGGTAGGTGGAGAGGGATGCACTGTGATGAGGGGGTGAGGTAGACTATATGGGGTGCACGTCTTGGTGGGGTAAGGTAGGTGGAGAGGGATGTGCTGTGATGAGGGGGTGAGGTAGACTATATGGGGTGCATGTCTTGGTGGGGTAAGGTAGGTGGAGAGGGATGAACTGTGATGAGGGGTTGAGGTAGACTATATGGGGTGCATGTCTTGGTGGGGTAAGGTAGGTGGAGAGGGATGCACTGTGATGAGGGGGTGAGGTAGACTATATGGGGTGCATGTCTTGGTGGGGTAAGGTAGGTGGAGAGGGATGTGCTGTGATGAGGGGGTGAGGTAGACTATATGGGGTGCATGTCTTGGTGGGGTAAGGTAGGTGGAGAGGGATGCACTGTGATGAGGGGGTGAGGTAGACTATATGGGGTGCATGTCTTGGTGGGGTAAGGTAGGTGGAGAGGGATGCACTGTGATGAGGGGGTGAGGTAGACTATATGGGGTGCATGTCTTGGTGGGGTAAGGTAGGTGGAGAGGGATGCACTGTGATGAGGGGTTGAGGTAGACTATATGGGGTGCATGTCTTGGTGGGGTAAGGTAGGTGGAGAGGGATGTGCTGTGATGAGGGATTGAGGTAGACTATATGGGGTGCATGTCTTGGTGGGGTAAGGTAGGTGGAGAGGGATGCACTGTGATGAGGGGGTGAGGTAGACTATATGGGGTGCACGTCTTGGTGGGGTAAGGTAGGTGGAGAGGGATGTGCTGTGATGAGGGGGTGAGGTAGACTATATGGGGTGCATGTCTTGGTGGGGTAAGGTAGGTGGAGAGGGATGTGCCGTGATGAGGGATTGAGGTAGACTATATGGGGTGCATGTCTTGGTGGGGTAAGGTAGGTGGAGAGGGATGCACTGTGATGAGGGGGTGAGGTAGACTATATGGGGTGCATGTCTTGGTGGGGTAAGGTAGGTGGAGAGGGATGTGCTGTGATGGAGGGGGGGGGTGAGGTGGTCAATGAGGGGTGCACGTCTTGTTGGGGTAAAGTAGGTAGAGAGGGATCTGCTGTGATGGAGTGAGGAGACCATGGAGGGGTGTGCCTATTGGGGGAGGGGGGGTAAGGTAGGCGGAGAGGGATGTGTTGTGATGAGTAAGTGATGTGGCCCCAGAGACATGTGTGCTTTGTTAGTAAATTAGGGTAGATGTGAAAGGATGTACTATGATGAGGGGGTGAGGTGGCCATGGAGGGTTGGGCATCATTGGCACAGTAAGGTGGATCTGTGATAGGTGGATTCTGGGTGGGGCCAGGGGCTAAGGTACCGGTGCAGAGAGAATGGCAAACACAGAGCCTAAGAAGAGTTAACAATTCTTATATTTGGAAAAGTAGTATGGCGGAAGGATTGCAAGACTACTCGCAGCAACACAGTAGGTATCACTAGTATTAACACCTGTGGTAACAGAGGAAGTAATACGCACAGTAATAGGTGCAGTAACAATCTCAGTAACTGGTAGGAGTAACGCTTCGCTCGCTCCGCCAAAAGAACGTTCCCCAAAAGTGCGTGGGTGCTGACACTAATAGTGCCAAAGGTCTTACCAGTTATACACACACAGATCACACCATCAACATAGATATGCAGGGGTATTGTTCAGGCACAGTAGGGCACAGTAGGGCACACTATGGCCAAGGCCTACAGCAGTAGCAGACTCAGCTGGGGGTTTAGGGAGGCTATTGACAATGTGGTGACAGCAGCTCCAGTGGCCGGTGCTTGAGGGGTGTCCAGTGCTAATCCTGCACCTGTCCCCCTCACTGTCCAGTGCTATCCCTGCACCTCTCCTCCTCACTGTCCAGTGCTATCCCTGCACCTCTCCTCCTCACTGTCCAGTGCTTTCCCTGCACCTGTCCTCCTCACTGTCCAGTGCTATCCCTGCACCTGTCCTCCTCACTGTCCATTGCTATCCCTGCACCTGTCCCCCTCACTGTCCAGTGCTATCCCTGCACCTGTCCCCCTCACTCTGGAACCTTTCCTTGTTGCTAAATCTCTCTCCCTAACAAGCGGGCTCCTTTCCCTACTCTGTCCACTAACAAATATACCCCAAATCCAGGCAGACGGTCTCTTATTTATAAGAGCTGACCCATCCAAGATGAACACAGAAGGTCACTTGGGATTGCAGCGTCCAATCAGACACCTTTTCCCACTGTGATGTCTATAGAGGCTGCAGGGGAAAATCATTCCTCTGAGACTCCACTCCATCCATACAGCGGCCACATGCCACCTACTGAATGGAGTAAGAACTACACCAGTCTACAGGGTGAGTTGGGTGTAGAGGTACTCACTGACATGGGGGAGGGTGGTGAGGTGACTACTGTATGGAGGAATGTGTCTCCTGGTGTGTCCTTCTCCAGCAAGGCCCGGAGTAAGGGAAGAAAAACCTAGACGGAGGGCCGACATGACATGGTTAAAAGGGGGTTTGGAGTAGTAATTTAAGGAGGGTTTAAAGGAAATAGTAAAGGGATACTTACTGGATTGGTGGAGCGTCGGTAACAGGCGGGGCTTTAGGGGTCAAACAGTAGGAGGGTCCTGGAGAGGTCTTCAATCATGAGAGAGACAACGTCGGAACAACTTCCCACCCTCCCTCCCCTTTTATTTGGTGGTTACGTTCATGTGTAATTTTGGGCTGTTTCTCTGGGTGGTATGTCAAGGCAGCTGGCGGGGTACAAGGTCCTTGTATGTGCTTTATTTGATAAATGAAAATTGGTAGGGACCCGTCTTGGGTACGGCTCCCTGTGGTTTGTCTGTGTTGTATCTGCTAATAGTGGTGCTGTCTCAGAGTCTGTGTTTTGCGGCTGGAGGCCTAAGTTTGGTTAAGCAGGTACGTGAAGTGGTGGTGCCTACAAGGACCTTGGGGCTGCAAATTTCAGAATGTACTGACTGTTGCTGGTATGATTTATACTGTATATATGTTATTTATACAATTTGGTTTAATAAAAGGCTGCTTTGGCCATTAAACTCCAGCTATGGTGTCTGGTGTTTTACTTGGTGTAACGGCACCCTGGACACAAAAGGGTTAAAACCGTTTAGGAGATCTTCCCCTTCCAGAGCTACAGGCACAGCTACTTGCAGGACACCAAACTCCCGAGCTGGAAACCAAGGAATGATGCAAACAGTGTAGCTGGAACCTTATGAATGCTGCATACAGCTGAATAGGAAAAACCATATGAAGGGCTTACACTCCTAGCAGTCAAACTGGAACAGCATACAGTAAATCCCCCCCCCCAATAACGAGACAAGGCTCCGCGTTGAGGTTAAAACAGGAACAACATTTATTGGAAGAACACAGCACACTTTTATACAGAATTTGGAACATCCTTCCCCCAACAACCGCTTTCCCATTGGTCAATTGCACAGTACCTGCAGTTCCCCATAAGGTCCTCTCCAGCCATGCAAATGAGGGCTTGAAAATGAGTCAGCAGTGATTGGTCAGATAGCTTGACCAGAAGGACTGCCATGTGCAAGGAGACAGAAGCCCCCAGGGGGCAATCAATGTACACAATAGCCAGACACAGAACAATGGTTCCCTAACGAGCCCTCAATACACATTACTCTGAGTGTCAATACATCTCTTAGCAGACAGCAGGCAAGTTCATTAGCACACCTGACAATAGGTGAATGGAGAGCCCCCTCAGACAGTCCGTCTCCTCATTGGACTTCCTGGAATGACCATATTAGGAGTGCACTTCCTGTGCCTTACAGTTTACAGGAATAAGGTTTAGCTTCCAGGATAGAGGCAAGACTCCATTAGCCACATGGTTAAAGAAACACAAAAAGACACAAAAATGCATAACTCCCAGTCTACTGAACAGAACCCCCACATTCAACCCATCCCCAGATAGCCTGGATCTGAGCGCTCAACATATCCAAACAGCGCTCAGATGCCACAAACACAGTCAAATCGCCATGGGGTTTACGTTTAGCATGGGCTGATGAGAGGGTCCATACTGTAGTCACATTGCAGGAGGCGAGCAACCAGGCTTCTCCAATGCCCAATGGCGAGATTGGTCTCATCACATTTGGGTAAAGAAATAAGGGAGAGTGTTGGTCAAGCAGTTTATAGAGACAAAATCATCTTTTATACACTAGTCATGGCTTCTTGCTTGTTTGTAATCGCGGAAGGAGGTTCAATGTCTCGGTAACAGAGGAGGCCTAGGGTAAGATGAACTACTTGATAGCTTTCCTACCATACAGCCATCTCCTACTCAGCCTGCTCTTGCCCTGCTCAGCATTTTCTAGACTCGTGTTATTAGTAAAAACAATTTGCACCTCTTTTTCATATCTTTTTGTCTTCTGCAGAATAGTATTTTATCTCGGTGAAGAGAAATCCCTGAAGTGTTTCCTGATTTTTTTCGAGTAATATTGCAAAAGGACATCTTGGACAAGCACACAGACATCATGACATCTGGGGATATTAATCTGAGCTCCTCTTATTTCATCCTGATTGGAATACCTGGGATGGAAAATATCCAGGTCTGGTTTTCATTTCCTGTATTCTCTATGTACTTGATAACCTTGTTGGCCAATTTTAGTGTTCTTCTTACCATTAAAATGGAGGAGAGCCTCCACCAGCCCATGTACCTCTTCCTTTCCATGTTGTTGTTAACAGACTTTGTCCAATCCAATACGGTCCTCCCTAAGATGCTCCTGCTCTTCATGTTCAACCTCCACGAGATCACCTTTGAAGGTTGCCTGGTTCAGATGTTCTTCATCCATTCTTTCACTGTCATGTGCTCCTCTGTCCTCTTGGCCATGGCCTTTGATCGCTATGTGGCCATATGCCAACCTCTGAGATATTCCACCATCTTGACCAACCCATTAATTACAAAAATTGGAGTCTTGGCGGTCATGAGGGGAACTCTTCTGGTATTACCCTATCCTTTTCTGGTCAGGAGGTTGCTGTTTTGCAACAGCCACAGGATTGAGCATACTTATTGTGAACACATTGCTGTGGCTAAACTGGCCTGCATGGACATCAGAGTTAATGTTGTATACGGGTTAGTAGCCATTCTGCTTACAGCTGTAGATATTTTATGTATAACAGTTTCATATTCGATGATTGTAATGGCTGTTTTCAACCTCCCATCCCGAGAGGCCAGACACAAAGTCGGGAGTACATGCCTCAGCCACATTTGCGTCATTCTTTTGGCTTACGTCCCGGCACTTTTCGCCTTTGTCACTCAAAGGTTTGGGGGGCTGACAGCTTCTTCCTCTCAAATTATCTTGTCCAACCTATACCTAATTGTTCCTCCAATGCTCAATCCAATAATATATGGAATACAAACCAAAGAGATCAAGAGGAATGTTTTAAAATTATACTGTCCACAGAAGTCAAGATTTCAGTGATTTTGGACAAATTTTGTTGGACTTAGCTAATCCACATTGGAAAGAACGTGCAGAAAAATATGGCAACCTTTCATCGGCTGAGCAAAACTACGAAGAAGTGTCTCTGATCAGTGGCTAATGCAGTGGTGTATTTTGGCCTGGTCCGACAAGGCCCAGGCCTAGGGCAGCACTTGGCAGGAGGGGCGGCAAAATAACCACCCCTGCCTCCACCTGAGACTCTATTGGCAACTGGTTGCTAGAGCCACCTGGCATCTAGCAACCAGTGACGTCACGGCCGTGACTCCCTGGCCCCCTTCCTTTCTCGCTCTCTCATCCCCTCCACTCCTCTCTTCCCCACCTCTGCTTTCACCCACCACCTCCTCTCTTACGCCCACCACCTTCTCTCTCGCCCACCACCTCCTCTCTCTCGCCAACCACCTTCTCTCTAGCCCATCACCTTCTCTCTCGCCCACCACCTCTCTCCCTCCCTTTCCCTCTCATCCCCCCCACCCTCCCTTACCCACCCCCTCTCTCTCATCCCCCCTCTCTCACCCTCCCTCACCCACCCCCCTCTATCTCTCTCCCACCCCCTCTCATGAGATCTCAGGGGTTCTTGTTGGGACTTGTAGTTCTTCAACAGGAAGGGGTGGGCAAATTTACATAGGAGGGGGAGAGGGGGCACCTAATTTTAGTCTTGCCTAGGGCAGCACAAAACCAAAATACACCACTGGGCTAATGGTCTGAGCAGGTCAAAAAAATGTTTTGTTGGGGGGGAGGTATGTTAGTGCCAGCAATGTTACTTCCATGATCTATACTGTGAACCAGATAAAAAGTATAGGTGGCGCTCAGGCTCTTTAGAAGGTCCTCATCCAATACCAACTGCTGGGAGTGCCGGCAAGGTCTCAGCTCCAGACATCACCATGTAGCAGAAAAAGTATCCCATAAGCCACACATTGCTGCAAGTCCTCTGTAAAGGAGAATGCGGCAGTCTCAGCCAGGGCTCCAACCAGGCAATGCCCCCAATGCATTTCTCTCCTCACTCGGAGCTTATTCATGGGGAAGCTCCGGGGGCAGAACAAAACATGTTGGGGGTGTGGCCTGGCTGAAACCGCCACATACTCCTTTACAGAGAACATGCAGCGATGTGTGGCTCAAGGCGTCTGATAAGGCAGTACAGCCAGCCCTGTTGTACTGGGCCTGGCCCTATCAGTTCGCCAGGGGGGCCCGGGCCCATTTAAAAGTAATTTCTACAAAATAAAAAACAGGACTTTCTAAAGCCCTGTAGGAGCAGCAATCTCAGTTTGATCAGATGCTTTGGAGGCTAGAAGAGAGATATGGTGTCTAATAGATCTCAGATCTCTCCACAAAGAGGACCTCTCATGGCTCATGCTTTTACATGTTTGCCGGGTCAGGGGAGGGGCCAGGGGTGGTGTTGAGGGTGGGTCAAGGGTGGCCCCATCTGGTAGGCTATATGGGTCCCCATGACTTCTAACAGCTGTCCTGGTGCGGCTTATGGGATCCTTTTCCTGCTATATGGTTCCATGATCTATACCTTATCAATAGACACAAGCATGTGGTTGACATGACCCTAAATGTTTATTATTCTGCAGGGAGAACCTGTAATTCAAGAGAAATAAATCGCTTGGATTTGTTCTACGAGGTGTCGAGGATCTGTGATTTGTAAATCTTTTCCTTTGGAAGCCTTATAATATTACTCCTATAATAATAATAACTTGGTTTGTCCTTGGCGTGTTTCTTTCTCCTGTCCACAGACCAGCAGCCGTCAAGGTGGGACTATCCATGTTTTCTCCTGCCTCCTCTGTCTATATGATATACTGTGATTTATATGTATGGCTATTAAATTCCGTTTAAAATGTATACGCATAGTGCAGGGATCCTCAAACTACGGCCCTCCAGCTGTTGCGGAACTACACATCCCACGAGGCATTGTAAAACTCTGACATTCACAGAAATGACTAGGCATGATGGGAATTGTGGTTCCTAAACAGCTGGAAGGCCATAGTTTGAAGACCCCTGGCATAGTGGGATATATTTTGGGGCAAATGTTTATCCCTCTCCCACATGCGTAGTATAGTTCAATACACTGTCAAACACATGTTATGTAGTATTTGGAGTAAATTTGTCTTGTAACTAATTTCTGTTTCAATTATTCTGCAGTTATCCTCTAGAACATCTATTTGTACCCCTGAAGAAGCGGTTCGCACCGCAAAACATGTAGGGTAGTGGGTTGTGTTACACCTAAGGAAATACCTGATTGGTACCGGATCAATCTGGCCCAGCGGTACTTCCCGGTGGCTCCATTCTTAATTTATGAGGATTTTGTTCTTATTTGATGGTTTCATTTTCATTGTTGATTTTCTGTATACATCAATTGTTCCCTTGTCCTTTTGTATTTCTTTTTTTGAGAATTTTGTATATTAAATAAATGTTTTTAATACAAATTATTGCATTAATACTATATTACCACTATTGGTCTTAGACGGTACCTGAAAAGTCCCGACTTATGCCCCACATTGTTCCAATTCCTATTATTACTCCTATAATAAGTTTTCCCATGAGACTTCAACGGGAGTTACACCAAACAAAAATAAGTAAAAAAAAAAAAAAAATAGAAACTTTTATTGAAATACATAATAAAAGATCTTATAAAAATTGCTGTAACGCTGCTCCTGGACCGGAGCGCTCCCGGCGTTCGTCCCTGCAGAGTACCCCGGTCAGACTCTCTGACCGGGGACACTCTGCCCCTGCCTCCGTCGGGGACGCGGTCCGCGCTGCGAGGTGTCCCCGCGCGCGTCCCGCATCCCAGGTCCGCTCTCCTGTGCCCGCTCCAGCCATCGCCTCCGCTCCTCGGTCACGTGGTTCCCGGCGCACGCGTCCCTGCACCATAGGGCGCGCGCGCGCCGGCTGTTTGAAATTTAAAGGGCCAGTGCACCAGTAATTGGTGCCTGGCCCAAAACCTCCCTTACGGTTCCTATAGGAGTGACCTGCCCTTTCCTGCCCTTGCCGGATCTTTGTTGCCTTAGTGCTCTAGTGAAAACGTTATTTGTGTAAACCCTTGCCTGTTGCCGAACCCTTTGCTAATGATTACCGCCTCTGAACCTGTGCTGCCTGCCCTGACCTTTGCCACGTCTGACTACGCCTCTGCCTGTCCCTTTTGTACTACGCCTATCTCAGCAGTCGGTAAGGTTGAGCCGCTACCGGAGGACACGACCTGGTAGTTACCGCCGCAGCAAGACCATCCCGCTTTGCGGCGGGCTCTGGTGAAAACCAGTAACTACTTAGAACCGATCCTCCGGTACGGTCCTCGCCATTCCCTCACTGACACAGTGGATCCACTCCCTGCACCGCTCCTGCTACCAGTCCAGATCCTGACAATTGCATATAGTACATAAAAAAAAGTTTTACGTAATTGTGACATGTATAAGTGAGAGAACAATCGGTTGGAGTTGTCACACTCAACGCATTTCGTCACTTCATCAGGAGACAGACATGGTATATAGGATATCTGTGGAAAGACCAAGTCATTAATACACCATATTCCAAAAGATAAATCTACATGGCAGAAAAATATATACGCCATGAAAAGGGTAAATGAATTAAAAAATAAATATTGTCAAAAAGTACACGGCACAATTTACCGGCCAAATAAGTAAAAATGGTGGGTGGTGGTTATGCCCCATACTTTTTGACAATTGTTTTTTGAGTTAATGCACCCTTTTCTTGGCGTATACGTTTTTCCTGCCATGTAGCTTTTCCTTTTGGAATATGGTGTATTAATGATTCCACTTTATGGAATTGCGTGAGGAAATGGACTTTATTGGCACAATATAACCTTACAACAGACTAGATTTGTCTAAAAATATATTTTATTACAATATCTTTAAAAACAATGATAAGAAAGCATAGGTGCAAAACATCGATTCCAAAGTGGACAGCCGTCCTCAGTGTTGGATATAATTACCCAAAAGGGACTGTGGTAGACCTAGATCCCCCAACCAGGGCATTCCCATATATCAACAGAGATGCAGACTAAGGACATGGATTACTGGAACCATGAGACCAAGATAAATGTATTTGGTGTCAGATGGTGTCAGGCGTGTGTGGGGGCAACCAGGTGAGGAGTACAAAGACAAGTGTGTCTTCCTACAGTCATGCATGGTGATGGGAGTGTCATGGTCTGGGGTTGCATGAGTGCTGCCGGCACTGGGGAGCTACAGTTCATTGAGGGAACCATGAATGCCAACATGTACTGTGACATACTGAAGCAGAGCATGATCCCCTCCCTTCAGAGACTGGGGGGCAGGGCAGTATTCCAACATAACGACCCCAAACACCTCCAAGATGACCACTGCCTTTCTAAAGAAGGTGAGGGTGAAGGTTATGGACTGGCCAAGACCTAAACCCTATTGAGCATCTGTGGGGATCCTCAAACAGAAGGTGGAGGAGCGCAAGGTCTCTAACATCCACCAGCTCTGTGATGTCATCATGGAGGAGGGGAAGAGGACTCCAGTGGCAACCTGTGAAGCTTTGGTGAACTCCATGCCCAAGAGGGTTAAGGCAGTGCTGGAAAATAATGGCGGCCACACAAAATATTGACAATTTGGGCCCAATTTGGACATTGTCACTTAGGGGTGTACTCACTTTTGTTGCCAGCGGTTTAGACATTAATGGCTGTGTGTTGAGTTATTTTGAGGGGACAGTAAATTTACACTGTTATACAAGCTGTACACTCACTACTTTACATTGTAGCAAAGTGTCATTTCTTCAGTGCTGTCACATTACATAGTTACATAGTAGGTGAGGTTGAATAAAGACAATAGTCCATCCAGTTCAACCTGTGTAGGTGTGTGTGACTGTAATCATCTAACATAGCCCTCAATCTCCTGATCCTTGAGATGTAAGTCTAAGAGTCTTTTGAAAGTCACCATACTACCCGCAGAAACCACCTCTTGTGGTAGACAATTCCACAATCTTGTAGCCCTAACAGTAAAGAACCCCCCACGTTGCCTGAGGTTAAAACGCTTCTCCTCTAATCGCATTGTATGTCCTCGAGTCCTCATGCAATTCCTTCGAATGAACAGCTTTTCTTCTAAGCTGAGATCCCCATTAAGATATTTATAAATTGCTATCATGTCCCCTCTCAGACGTCTTTTCTCCAGGGAAAATAAATCGAGCGATTGCAGCCGCTCTTCATAGGTAAGGTCCTCCAACCCCCTAATCAGTTTAGTTGCCCTTCTCTGGACTTTCTCCAGCTCCAACACATCCCTCCTGAGGACTGGCGACCAGAACTGGACAGAATACTCCAGATGCGGTCGGACCAGAGTTTTATAAAGTGGAAGGATTATAGTCTTATCTCTGGAATACATCCCTTTCTTTATGCATGCTAATATTCTGTTGGCTTTGGAAGCTGCCGCTTGGCATTGCATGCTGTTGCCTAATCTATCATCAACTAAGACTCCCAGATCCTTCTCCATTTTTGATTCCCCCAAGGGTTCCCCTCCTAACGTGTATTGTGTTTTTATGTTTTTGGTCCCCAAGTGCAAAACCTTACGCTTCTCCACGTTAAACCTCATTTGCCATGTCGTTGCCCACTCCGTTATTTTGTCCAGGTCATTCTGTAGGATATCTGCTTCATGCTGTGCAGTTATTGCCCTGCCCAATTTTGTGTCATCTGCAAAAACTGATATCGAACTACTGATCCCGTCCTCAATGCTGTTTATGAATAAATTGAACAAGGTTGGTCCCAGGACTGAGCCCTGGGGCACCCCGCTTACCACCTCAGACCAGTCTGAGTATGCGCTGTTTATTACTACCCTTTGGACACGGCCTTTTAGCCAATTCCGTATCCAAGAGCAAACCCTGCTGTCGATACCTGCAGACCTTATTTTATAAATTAAGCGCTTGTGGGGAACTGTATCAAACGCCTTAGCGAAATCCAAGTACACCACATCCACTGGTCTGCCCCTATCTAGCTCACAGCTCACTTCCTCGTAGAATGCTAAGAGATTGGTTTGACAAGATCGCCCATTTGTAAACCCGTGCTGGTTACTACTGATGATGTTGTTGTCTTTAGCAAACTCTACGATATAGTCCCTTATCATCCCCTCCAAAAGTTTACATATTATTGATGTCAGACTGACAGGCCTATAATTTCCCGGGATATGTCTCTGGCCCTTTTTGAATATCGGAATCACGTTAGCCTTCCTCCAATCCCCTGGTACATCTCCTGTCCTAATACTGTCAGCAAAGATCAGGAACAGTGGTCTAGATATAACCTTACTGAGTTCCTTGAGCACTTTTGGATGTACGCCATCTGGGCCTGGTGATTTGTTTGTGTTAAGTTTATCCAGCCTTTCCCTGATTTCACCCTCTGTTAGCCATAGTGGCAAGTCCTGTGTATTACTACTAACCATACAGTCAGGGTCAGTGTACCCTTCCTTTTCCTGCGTAAAGACTGACGAGAAAAAAGCATTCAGCACGGTTGCTTTTTCAGTGTCCTCTGTAACCATCCTCCCATCATCGTTAATTATGTGTGCAATATGCTCTGCCCTAGTTTTTTTGCTGTTGATATATTTAAAGAATTTCTTTGGTTTTTTTTTACTATCCTCCGCTATTTGTCTCTCAAAGTTGATTTTAGCCATCTTGATTTCGTGTTTACACTTCTTATTTTCCTCCTTGTATTGCTGGAAGGCCGATACGGTGCCCTCTGATTTATATTTCTTGAAGGCCAATTTTTTTCCCCTAATAAGTTTTTTAACGCTACGGTTTAGCCAGCCAGGTTTGGCTTTGTCTCTTCTAAATTTATTCCCCATAGGAATGCACTGCAAGATGCCTTTGCTTAATATTGTTGTAAAGCATTCCCATTTTTCCTCTGTGGTCAGTGATCCCAGGGTTTGGTCCCAGTTTACCCTTTCCATCAATGAGTACAATTTTGGAAAGTTTGCCCTTCTGAAGTTTAGGGTTCTTATGTTCCCCACTTGCCTTTTTATATTGTTATTTATACTAAATGTGATCATCCTGTGATCGCTAGAGCCCAGGTTGTCCTGGACTCCTACCTCCGAGATAATGTCTGGGTCATTAGTGATCAATAGATCCAGGATTGCATTATCTCTAGTAGGGGAATCCACCAACTGTGACATGTAATTATCCTGTAAGGTTTCCGTGAATAGCCGGGCCTTATGCGAGTGTGCAGTCCCCTCTTCCCAGTCAATGTCGGGATAATTGAAGTCCCCCAATATGATGACTGATCCCAGTTTTGCCGCTTTACCTATTAGTGCTAAAAATTCCAGCTCTACCTCCTCCCCTTGGTTAGGTGGCCTATAGCAAACCCCCACAACTACTTTTCCCTTATCTTCTTCCCTATCGAGTTCAACCCACACAGATTCTAAATCCATGCTCATCCCATCCGTAATGTCACTCCTTTCTAGCACCTTTATATTGTTCTTGACATAGAGACATACCCCTCCCCCTCTTTTACCAACCCTGTCCTTCCGGTACACCGAATACCCTTGGATATTGGCCAGCCAGTCATGTGAGGGGTCGAACCAAGTCTCCGTTATTCCCACAAGGTCTATGTCCTCCTCATGTACTAACATGTCCAACTCATCCATCTTATTAGCTAGGCTCCTGGCATTAGCATATACCCCTCTTAGTTTTACAGAAGTTAAACGTGATTGGCGGTTTTGTTTATTTCTGTTTGGTCTGCTGTTCTCCCGCACAGACCTGCCAATTGATGTTGTTGACCTACTGTCGCTATTGACCCTACAACTGCCTTCAGTCCTCTGCTCCCTCCTGACTGATTCTATTTCTGAGCCCTCCCCCCCGTCTACTAGTTTAAAAGCCCCTCCAACTCGGTGGCCATCTTTCTCCCCAAAAGAGCTGTACCGTCCCCATTAAGGTGCAGCCCATCCTTACTAAAGAGCTGGTAGCCGACTGAGAAGTCAGCCCAGTTCTCCAGGAACCCAAACCCCTCCTTCCTACACCAATTCCTCAGCCACTTGTTAAGTTCCCTAATCTCCTTCTGCCTCTCTTGTGTGGCTCGAGGTACCGGCAGTATTTCAGAGAAAACCACCTTGGAGGTCCTTTTCCTCAATCTATTACCTAAGTCCCTGAAATCGTTCTTAAGGATCCTCCACCTACCTTTAACTTTGTCATTAGTGCCCACATGCACCATGACCGCTGGGTCATCCCCAGCCCCGCCCAACAATCTGTCTGCCAGATCTGCGATGTGCCGAACTCGGGCGCCCGGTAAACAACAAACTGTTCGGTTCACGAGATCTTTTTTACAGATTTCCCTCTCTGTCCTCTTGATAATTGAGTCCCCAACTACCACAACCTTTCTAACCTTTCCTGAGTCACGGCCCCCCTTCTTCCTGGAGCCGTCCCCCCCCTGGCAGCTGGGGGAGGGCGCCTGCTCCAGCTCTGCCACCCCTGAGCTGATATCCCCCTCAACCTGCAACTCGGCAAACATGTTAGGGTCTATCAACTCAGGACTGGCCTCCCTGACTCTCCTCCCCCTAACATTCCTAACGGTCACCCAGCTGCGTACCTCTGCTGCTTGCGTCTCCTCTATTCCTCCCTCCTCTATGCTGACCCCTGCAAGCGCCTGATGGGTAAAGTCCAAGCTCCTTTCCAGGTTGTAGATGCCACGCAGTCTTGTCACTGTGCTCTCTAGATCCACGATGTGGGCTTCCAGAGCAACAAGTCGCTCACATCTTGCACAGCAGTATTCGTCCTCGATTGGTTCATCAAGGAACGCATACATGCCGCAAGAAGTGCACTGAGTGGCATCCCCAATCCTGTCGGACATTATTACCCTCTACTCTATGGGGATATATTAACGACCTGCTCTTCCTTACCTACACTACCTCTAACTTCCCTGGTACAAAACCTGGGGTACTCACCAGTCGCTAGATACTCACCAGTCGCAAGGAAAAGATGAAAAGATTTACAAAAATCTGAGGGGTGTACTTACTTTTGTCAGATACTGTATCTAGAAAAATCAATAATAGATGGGTAGTGATCCCCATGAAAATCCACCACCGCCTTGGGAATACGGATGAACAATTAGTGTTCCATCGGTTCCCATATATTGGCCATACATGGGATCACATACTGTAAGGCAGTGATGGGGAACATTGGCACCCCAGATGTTTTGGAACTACATTTCCCATAATGCTCACCTACACTGCAGAGTGCGTGAGCATCATGGGAAGTGTAGTTCCAGAACATCTGGGGTGCCCAGGTTCGCCATCACTGCTGTAAGGTAATCAATTAGCACTGGCATGCAGCCATCACCACTGGCATTCAGCCATGGCACTGGCAGCACCCGATCACACACTGGGACACAGCATGAATGGATTCCGGGCAAGCCTTCAGCAAAAAAAAGTCCGATCAGCTGCATGGGGGGGGGGGGGGGGGGCAAGAGGAGAGATTTGGGCTCCAATAGATCCCAAATCTCTCCATAAAGAGGACCTGTCACGGCCCATGATATCACAGGGGATGTTGTTCATCGCTTGTGAGACCAATAAAGTTTGTACAAAAAAAAAAAATAAACATTTTTTTGGGGATAAAATAAATAAATATTAATAAAAAAAAAATTGAAAGTGCCCCCACCCCTTTATTAACCTGCCCGTCATCAGCCAGTGAAGCAGCCGATCAGACAGTTCTGGGTCTGATCGGCTGCATGAGGGGGCCAGAGGAGAGATTTGGGGTCTAATAGACCCCAAATCTCTCCATAAAGAGGATCTGTCATGGCCCATGCTATCACACAGAATGTTGTTCATCCCTTGTGATAGCAATAAAGTTGGTACAAAAAAAAAAAATGTAAAAAAAAAAAAAATTGGTATAAAGTAAATAAATAAAAAAATTTAAAGCGCCCCGCCCCACTGTGCTTACGAACAAATGCGAACATACGTTACTGCCTCACGCATGTAAACAGTGATCGCACCCCACATGTGAGGTATTGATGCGAACATCAGAGCGGGAGCAACAATTCTATCACCAGACCTCCTCTGTAACTCTAAACTGATAAATTGTAAAGACGTTTAAAGCGTCGCCTATGGAGAATTTTTAGGCACAGTAGTTTGCCGCCATTCCACGGGCCGATGCAGTTTTGAAGCGTGACATGTTGGGTATCTATTTACTCAGCGTAACCTCATCTTTCACATTATACAAAAAAAATTGGGATAACTTTACTGTTTTTTTTTTTTCAATTAATGAATGCGCAAATACCGTGTGACATAAAAGATTGCAACACCCACCATTTTATTCTATAGGGTCTCTTCTAAAAATATATATATAATGTTTTAGAGTTCCAAGTAATTTTCCAGCAAAAAAAAGTAGATTTTTACATGTAGGAGGGAAGTGTCAGAATAGGTTTGGGGAGGAGGGGGTTGGACCCCTCCAATGGTCTTCTATATACACTATATTGTCAAAAATATTGGGGTGCCGGCCTTTAATGAACTTTAATGGCTTCCCAGGGAAGGCAGTCCACAAGGTTTAGGAGTGTCTATGGGAATGTTTCACCATTCTTCCAGAAGGGCATTTGTGAGGTCAGGCACTGATGTTGGATGAGAAGACCTGCTCTCTAATCCATCCCAAAGGTGTTCTATCGGGTTGAGGTCAGGACTCTGTGCAGGCCAGTCAAGTTCCTCCACCCCAAACTCACTCATCCATGTCTTTATGGACCTTGCTTTGTGCACTGGTGCGCAGTCATGTTGGAACAGGAAGGGGCCATCCCCAAACTCCTCCCACAAAGTTGGGAGCATGAAATTGTCCAAAATGTCTTGGTATGCTGACGCCTTAAGTGTTCCCTTCACTGGAACTAAGGGGCCAAGCCCAACCCCTGAAAAACAACCCCCACACCATAATGCCCCCTCCACCAAATTATTTGGACCAGTGCCCAAAGAAAGGTCCATAAAGACATGGATGAGTGAGTTTGGGGTGGAGGAACTTGACTGACCTGCACAGAGTCCTGACCTCAACCCCATAGAAAACCTTTGGGATGAACTAGATTGGGTTGAGGTCAGGACTCTGTGCAGGTCAGTCAAGTTCCTCCACCCCAAACTCGCTCACCCATGTCTTTATGGACCTTGCTTTGTGCGCTGGTGCGCAGTCATGTTGGAACAGGGAGGGGCCATCCCCAAACTCCTCCCAGCATGAAACTGTCCAAAATGTCTTGGTATGCTGACCTCTTAAGAGTTCCCTTCACTGGAACTAAGGGGCCAAGCCCAGCCCCTGAAAAACAACCCCACACCATAATCCCCCCTCCCCCACACCATAATCCCCCCTGCACCATAATCCCCCCTCCCCCACACCATAATCCCCCCTCCACCACACCATAATCCCCCCTGCACCAAATGATTTGGACTACAAAGCAAGGTCCATAAAGACATGGATGAGCGAGTTTGGGGTGGAGGAACTTGTTGGCCTGCACAGAGTCCTGACCTCAACCCCATAGAAAACCTTTGGGATGAACTAGATTGGGTTGCAGGCCAGTCAAGTTCCTCCACCCCAAACTCACTCATCCATGTCTTTGGGCCCCTTAGTCCTTCTGTGTGTAGCAGCCCCCCTAATACTTACCTAAACCCCATCTCCATCCAGCGATGTCCACCAGTCCCTTGGCCATCCGAGACTCTCCTGATTGCTCCCGTGGCTGTCAATAAAAGTCAGTTAGGGGGTGGGGCCAAACGGCAGCTCCATGTCTGAATGGACACACAGTGCTGCAGCTCGGCTTGGGTGCCCCCATAGAAAGCTGCTTGCTGTGGGGGCACTCAACAGGAGGGAGGGGCCAGGAGCACAGAAGAGGGATCCGGGAAGAGGAGGATCCGGGCTGCTCTGTGCAAAACCAATTGCAGAGAGGAAGAAGTGTAACATGTTTGTTATTTTAAAAAAAAAAACGGGACGTTACAATTACTTTAAGGCGTCGGCATACCAAGATATTTCGGACAATTTCATGCTCCCAACTTTGTGGGAGGAGTTTGGGGTTGGCCCCTCCCTGTTCCAACATGACTGCCTGACCTCAACCAGTCCTGACCAGTCATGGGACTTTATATGAGGTAGATTAAATAAGAGGATCAATGCGCTACCCAGAGGTGTTTGATAGGAGTAAATCAATTCCAAAAAATCAAATAAATAAAAAAAAATAAAAAAAATAATAAATAAATAAATAAATAAATATAAAAAAAATAATAAAATAATAAAATAATAATATAATAAAAAAATAATATAAAAAAATATAATAATAAAATAATAAAATAAATAAATAAATAAATAAATAAATATAAAAAATGTGAAAAATAAAAAATAAAAAAAAAGCTGCCAATCTAAATCGGTGTCCCCACCGTGAATTGATACGTGTATGGTGTAGAAAATCGGCTCTAATTCTTTTAAAAAAGAGCCTAGGAGGCCTTGGAGACAACACTCCTTGCTGGCAAAGATGTGCCTTTCCCAGCAAGGAGTGTTGTCTCCAAGGCCTCCTAGGCTCTTTTTTTAAAAGAATTAGCGCCAATTTTCTACACCATACATTTATATGAGGTAGGTCACTTACTGAACAACGAGATCGTATAAAGTCACAGAATAATAATTTATTGAATATTTCATGATTAACACAATTATATAAATTCCGGATAAAATATAGACATACATAAATAGAGAACTTGACATAAAATAGATACATTCCATATATAAATATTTTCCATTTTATAATAATAAAAAATATATCATAGACAACACTTAGTCTCTACGCGTTTCGTCATCAGGAGCTTAACTACTTGCCGACCGCTCACATTGAGCGTACTGCGGCAAAGTGGCTCGTTATCGTTCAGCGGCGTAAACCTACGTCGCTGGACTCCTCCCCCATGTGGGCGGCGCGCGTGCGCCACCGGAGGCTCGCTCCCGCTGTATTCAGACACAGCGGGAGTCGGGCCAGGGGAGGAGAAGCGGTGATCACCACCACTCTTCCCCGATCGTCAGGGATCGAGTGAGGAGATCCGCCCGCTTGTGTAAACAAATGTGACAGATCACAGGATTCAGCATAGTCTGTGTCACACAATCTAGCGCGACTTAGCCCCTTCACATCTTTTCTTTGTCACAAATTAAGTTGCTGCTGTTATCCATTGGTTAGCGCAGTTATAACTCCCTTCTTTTTATGTGTCACACAACCCCCTCCCCCCACACACGTCAGTAAGTATGAGGCATACATTTAACCCCTTGATCACCAATAAAGTTAACCCCTTCCCTGCCAGTGTCATTATTACAGTGACAGTGCATATTTTTAGCACTGATTACTGTAGTAATGTCATCCCCAAAAGTGTCAAAAATGTCAGTTAGGGGTCCGATCTGTCCGCCGCAATGTCGCAGTCCTGCAAAAAAAAATCGCAGATCGCCGCCATTACTCGTTAAATAAAAAAATACCAAAAATGATTACATTTCCCGAAGTTAGTAGCTGCAATAACTTTTTGCGCAAACCAATCAAAATACGCTTATTGCGATTTTTATTTACCAAAAATATGTAGCAGAAAACAAAATGGCCTAAAATGTTAAAAAATTTAGATTTTTACATTTTTTTGGGGGGATTTCATATAAAAAAAATGTGAAAAATATTGTTATTTTTTCTAAATTGTCGCTCTTTTTTTGCTTATGGCGCAAAAAGTAAAAATCGCAGAGGGGATCAAATACCACCAAAAGAAAGCTATGTTTGTGGGAAAAAAAGGACGTCAATATAATTTGGGTACAGCGTCGCACGACCGCGCAATTGTCCGTTAAAATAATGCAGTGCCGAATCGCAAAATACGGCCTGGTCAGGAATGGGGTAAAATCTTCCGGTCTTAAAGCAGTTAAAAATACGCTCATTGAGAATTTTTTGGTCACAGACATGTAGCTAAATACATTTTGGCCTAAATATATGACAAATATTGAATATATTGGATATTTTTTAACTGTCAAAGTAGAAAAATATTGCTATTTTTTCAAAATTTTCGCTCTTTTTTTATTAATATCGCAAAAAAAGAAAAGCGCAGAGGTGATCAAATACCACCAAAAGAAAGCTCTGTTTGTGGGGAAAAAAGGACGTAAATTTCGTTTGGGTACGGCGTTGAACGACCGCGCAATTGTCAGTTAAAGTCGCACAGTGCCGAATCGCAAAAAGTGGCCTGGACGTACAGCAGGAAAATCCTCCGGCCCTAAAGTGGTTAATTAAAAATTGTATCTGTAAATGTAGACTGATATTAGAATACAAAGATCTCATATATGAGAAAGGAATATGATAAATTGCTCCAAAAAAAAAAAATATATAATAAATATAATAATATATAATATATATATATATATATTTATATATATATATATATATATATATATAAATATAAATGGGATCCTGCTACTTACATATCGGTACCTAAGGTAACCCAATTACTATGAGGACAATGAGAACGCCCCAAAAAGCAACCGTCTAACCCGGGGCTGAGGTGGGTGAATGCCATCCAGTAGAGGAGCCCCACTGAGAAGACAACTCAGGACACCTCAAATAATTCCAAAAGATGTGAGTACACATAGTGGTCAGATGATCTAAAAAAATGATAAATCTAAAAATATAATGTGTATATATATATATGTATGTAAACAAGTGAAAGGGTATCTGGTGATGTGTGCTGACATGCCAAGGAATATTCTGTAGTGTAGAAAAGAAGAAAGCCCAAATGGTGCAAAGTGATAATGAAATGAGTAAAGAGTGCCAAAGCTAGAATGGGGAACAGATCAAAATAAGCCACGAAAAAAGAAAGAAATCAATCAAAAAACCAAGTGCCCGAATGAAGGAGGATAAAAAGTGAATGGTGGATAAAATATGTAAAAAAATCAAAAATGCACTAGAAGTTGCCATATAAAATCTTGCCTATGGCTGGGTAATGTAGTGAGAGGAATTAGAAGATAATAACCCCACCCTATGAAAAAAGGGATAGAATGCGTCCTGGCCAACCTCAACTCAATCACCCCTAGGAACCAGGGCGGAAACCCACCAAGGCCAAGTGGACACCAATAAATGGGGACGGGAGAGAATGACCTCATATCCGGCACGTGCGTTGGAAACAAGTCACAGCAACCGCTCCGAGGCGTCCGATAGATGATGGGCATTGCCCTAACAATGTGATGCAATGATGGATCACGGGTTAGGCAACAGTACATGGCGCCGATGCGACATGTGTCCATGCCCCACCCACATCCCGGATGTAATAGCAGAGACGGAACGGAGGAGGGGGTCTCAGAATGTCCATCGCACCCCCCTGGATATAGCAGGCTTGAGAAGGATCACATACCCTCACTGGGTTGATTGTTGAAAAAAGGTAAAGCCTATGTAAAAGCAAAGTAAAAAATTATTTTGATCAAACATATTCAAGTGTATGGTAGCAATGACCTCCTGACCTCAACCCTATAGAACACCGTTGGGATGAATTAGAGCAGAGACTGCGAGCCAGGCCTTCTCATCCAACATCAGTGCCTGACCTCACAAATGCGCTTCTAGAAGAATGGTGAAACATTCCCATAGACACTCCTAAACCTTGTGGACAGCCTTCCCAGAAGAGTTGAAGCTGTTATAGCTCCAAAGGGCGGAGCCAACTCAATATTGAACCCTACGGACTAAGACTGGGAGGCCATTAAAGTTCATGTGTGTGTAAAGGCCGGCGTCCCAATACTTTTGGAAATTTAGTTTGTATTGGGGAACTTTTGGAGACGTTTGTGTTTTTTTTTTCTTCTTTTTGTTAAAGAAGCTGGCAATAAATGTCATCTGCCGTAGCATAAAGTCAACCACCCCCCACCCCCCTTCACCAAAATCCTTACCAGACCCTTTGAGTCTAGTATGTATTTTAAGGGGGTTCCACGCCCCAAAAAAAAAAAAAAAAAAACCTCCATAAAATGAAATTGGGTCCCCTAGGAAATCCTTACCAGGCCATTCAGGTCTGGTACCAATTTAAAGAGGACTCCACTCCAAAAAAGCTACACCAGACCCTTAACTCAAGCATGCAGTCTGGCCAACAAAGGAAGCTGGACAGGTGCACCCCCTTCCTGAACCATACCAGGCCACATTTTCCCAACATGGGAGGGGGCACCTTGGCCCCATGTTGAGGAGGACTTGGGCTGTGACAGACCCAACCAGGATAGAGGCTTTTGGAGAGGACTAGGGGCAAGCCTTCTACCCCCTGTCTATGGGCCCTGGTATTTGAGGGAGATACAAGCATTTAGGAAGATGTCCTGTTATATTATGCATAAGGACATTTTTACATTTAACAGTCAAGGAAGCCATGATGGTCTCTCCCAACTAGAATCTCAGTAAGCAGATGTATGTTAAATGAAAGCTGGATAATGAGATTAGGACAGTTCTGGGTCTTCTTGAATACTGTTGCCGGATAGTTTGAGGTGGGGTGAGATCACGGTTTGTTATGTGTTTATTGTTAGGTAGGTCCTTCCCATTGTTCTATTGTTTCTGTCAGTCTGATCATCTCTTGGAGATTAGATTAATCTGGTGACCACTTTAACTTGTTACCAGATTATTGTGGGACAATATATAGTATCTGACCTAAGTAAGTACACCCTCACATTTTTGTAAATGTTTTATTCTATCTATTCATGTGACAACACTGAAGAAATGAGACTTTGCTACAATGTAAAGTAGTGAGTGTACAGCTTGTATAACAGTGTAAATTTACTGTCCCCTCAAAATAACTCAACACACAGCCATTAATGTCTAAACCACTGACAACAAACTGAGTCACAAATCCAGAAACAGAGGGGTTCTGGATTTGTGCTTTGTTCGGGGATTCATGGACTTCCTGTTGGGTTACCTAACCTCCTGGAAACCAAACTTTGCCCAGTTTTCTCCCTACTTATAAACCTAGTGAAGAAAAATGGCCAGGGCCCATCTGATTCAGTTATGTCAAATTCAAATGGCCCAACCAGTGGGCCAAAGTTATTGTAATAAATCTGCAGAGGGTCTCATTACTGACTACTGAGGGACACACCTAACTATTATAACAAAAAAAAATCACATTTTACTACAGGGAAAGAGCGATCAAACATTTCCTGAAGTATGAGGCTGAGAAATGATGTAAGGAAGTATAGCTTGTATCACATAAAGTACCCCCGAGGCATTCTTCTATTTAATTCCTTAAATCACTGAGGGCCATGAATAAGTTATATGATTACACAAAGCCCAGAAAAATTGTTTGGTACTCTCAGTCTATGGACTACACTTTGAAGACAATTATCAAGTCTTGTAAATGGTCTCACCGTACAATATATTCCCATCATGCATTCCCAACATGGATTCCCATCATGAATATCCAACATGGATTTCCAGCATGGATTTCCAACCTGGATTCCTGACATGAATTCCCATCATGGTTTTCCAACATGGATTTCCATCATGGATTCCCAATATGGATTTCCAACATGGATTTCCAACATGGATTCCCAACATAGATTTCCAACCTGGATTCCCAACATGGATTCCCAACATGGATTCCCAACATAGATTTCCAGCATGGATTTCCAACCTGGATTCCTGACATGAATTCCCATCATGGTTTTCCAACATGGATTCCCATCATGGTTTTCCAACATGGATTCCCATCATGGATTCCCATCATGGTATTCCAACATGGATTCCCAACATGGATTTCCAACATGGATTCCCATCATGGATTCCCAACATGAATTCCCAACATGAATTTCCAACATGGATTGCCCTCATGGATTTCCAACATGGATTTCCATCATGGATTCCCAATATGGATTTCCAACATTGATTCCCAACATGGATTCCCATCATGGATTCCCATCATGGATTCCCAACATGGATTCCCAACATGGATTTTCAACATGAATTTCCAACATGGATTCCCAAAATGGATTCCCAACAAGGATTCCCAATATGGATTTTCATTATAGATTCCCAAAATGGATTTCCAACCTGGATTCCTGACATGAATTCCCATCATGGTTTTCCAACATGGATTGCCATCATGGTTTTCCAACATGGAATTTCAACATGGATTCCCATCATGGATTCCCAACATGAATTCCCATCATGAATTTAAAACATGGATTGCCCTCATGGATTTCCAACATGAATTTCCATCATGGATTCCCAACATGGATTCCCAACCTGGATTCCCAACATAGATTCCCGTTGTCTCACTGAACTCTATAGCAAGTAGAGTCATCTCTACCAAAATATTGGTGGTTCTTTGTCCAGTCTTATGGAATCATTTAATGAACTGTGAGAGAACAATTAGAATTCTCTATGGCAGACACATATATGGAAAGGAGCAAAACATCCGGCTGAAGGTCGTATCTCCCCAGTTGCTCTATGTGACTCCTAAGGGATCTACAGCTTAATTATAATGAAATCCATGTCATTTTACTGTTCACTGTTGGGGTCCCCTGAGGATCACACAAGCTTTATAATCACAGACGGTTTCCCTTAACGTAGAATACCTAAAGATGTGACAACCTGCGTCCTGTGACCGCCATTACACTCCGAGGTGAGAAATGATTCCTCATGTAGAATACTACAGACTGGAATACTATAATATAGATTTACATAGGAAGATAGGAAAGAGAGGAGAGAGAAATCACACTGAGCCAGTCACATCAGTCTCCTGTACCAGAGGAGCTTACACTCTAATGCCCCCTCCCCCCACAGTCACATCAGTCTCTGTACCAGAGGAGCTTACACTCTAATGCCCCCTCCCCCCACAGTCACATCAGTCTCTGTACCAGAGGAGCTTACACTCTAATGCCCCCTCCCCCCACAGTCACATCAGTCTCTGTACCAGAGGAGCTTACACTCTAATGCCCCCTCCCCCCACAGTCACATCAGTCTCTGTACCAGAGGAGCTTACACTCTAATGCCCCCTCCCCCCACAGTCACATCAGTCTCTGTACCAGAGGAGCTTACACTCTAATGTCCCCTCCCCCACAGTCACATCAGTCTCTGTACCAGAGGAGCTTACACTCTAATGTCCCCTCCCCCACAGTCACATCAGTCTCTGTACCAGAGGAGCTTACACTCTAATGTCCCATCCCCCACAGTCACATCAGTCTCTGTACCAGAGGAGCTTACACTCTAATGTCCACTCCCCCACAGTCATATCAGTCTCTGTACCAGAGGAGCTTACACTCTAATGCCCCCTCCCCCCACAGTCACATCAGTCTCTGTACCAGAGGAGCTTACACTCTAATGCCCCCTCCCCCCACAGTCACATCAGTCTCTGTACCAGAGGAGCTTACACTCTAATGCCCCCTCCCCCCACAGTCACATCAGTCTCTGTACCAGAGGAGCTTACACTCTAATGTCCCCTCCCCCACAGTCACATCAGTCTCTGTACCAGAGGAGCTTACACTCTAATGTCCCCTCCCCCACAGTCACATCAGTCTCTGTACCAGAGGAGCTTACACTCTAATGTCCCATCCCCCACAGTCACATCAGTCTCTGTACCAGAGGAGCTTACACTCTAATGTCCCCTCCCCCACAGTCACATCAGTCTCTGTACCAGAGGAGCTTACCCTCTAATGTCCCCTTCCCCACAGTCACATCAGTCTCTGTACCAGAGGAGCTTACACTCTAATGTCCCATCCCCCACAGTCACATCAGTCTCTGTACCAGAGGAGCTTACACTCTAATGTCCCCTCCCCCACAGTCACATCAGTCTCTGTACCAGAGGAGCTTACACTCTAATGTCCCCTTCCCCACAGTCACATCAGTCTCTGTACCAGAGGAGCTTACACTCTAATGTCCCATCCCCCACAGTCACATCAGTCTCTGTACCAGAGGAGCTTACACTCTAATGTCCCCTTCCCCACAGTCACATCAGTCTCTGTACCAGAGGAGCTTACACTCTAATGTCCCATCCCCCACAGTCACATCAGTCTCTGTACCAGAGGAGCTTACACTCTAATGTCCACTCCCCCACAGTCATATCAGTCTCTGTACCAGAGGAGCTTACACTCTAATGTCTCCTCCTCCACAGTCACATCAGTCTCTGTACCAGAGGAGCTTACACTCTAATGTCCCCTCCCCCACAGTCATATCAGTCTCTGTACCAGAGGAGCTTACACTCTAATGTCCCCTCCCCCACAGTCACATCAGTCTCCTGTACCAGAGGAGCTTACACTCTAATGTCCCCTCCCCCACAGTCACATCAGTCTCCTGTACCAGAGGAGCTTACACTCTAATGTCCCCTCCCCCACAGTCACATCAGTCTCTGTACCAGAGGAGCTTACACTCTAATGTCCCCTCCCCCCACAGTCACATCAGTCTCCTGTACCAGAGGAGCTTACACTCTAATGTCCCATCCCCCACAGTCACATCAGTCTCTGTACCAGAGGAGCTTACACTCTAATGTCCCCTCCCCCACAGTCACATCAGTCTCTGTACCAGAGGAGCTTACACTCTAATGTCCCCTCCCCCCACAGTCACATCAGTCTCTGTACCAGAGGAGCTTACACTCTAATGTCCCCTCCCCTACAGTCACATCAGTCTCCTGTACCAGAGGAGCTTACACTC
Organism: Pelophylax lessonae; assembly: GCF_965119305.1. Classification (NCBI taxonomy): domain Eukaryota; kingdom Metazoa; phylum Chordata; class Amphibia; order Anura; family Ranidae; genus Pelophylax; species Pelophylax lessonae. Next base: position 750,328,459 of record NC_138769.1, on the reverse strand, counting down.
TAATGTCCCCTCCCCCACAGTCACATCAGTCTCCTGTACCAGAGGAGCTTACACTCTAATGTCCCCTCCCCTACAGTCACATCAGTTTCCTGTACCAGAGGAGCTTACACTCTAATGTCCCCTCCCCTACAGTCACATCAGTTTCCTGTACCAGAGGAGCTTACACTCTAATGTCCCCTCCCCTACAGTCACATCAGTTTCCTGTACCAGAGGAGCTTACACTCTAATGTCCCCTCCCCACAGTCACACATTATTATTAATCCTATGACTACCAATGAGTGGACTGGTGAGATGGTTGCAGGGAGATTCACTGCAATGGCAGGTGGGGGGGGGGGGGGGGGGATATGTTGCAATCTGAAGATATGCTACAATGTGAATGATGGAGATGGATAGGTAGGGATTTGCTGCATGGAGAATGCGGTGCAGGGAAATGTGTTACAATGGGGCAGAGGTAAGGGGGTCATGCAGGGATGAGCCATGAGTGGAGAAATAGGTGTGTGTGTGAGGGGGGGAGGGGTGTGCTACAATAAGGAGGCTGGGTGGAGAGATGCACTGCAAAGGAGGATGGTGGGGGGGGGGGGGGGCATGGAGTAATGTGCCCAGTGGTAGGGAGGTGAGGTAGGTGCTGTGAGTTGGTGGTGAGGTGGCCCCAAAGGGATTTGTGCTTTGTTGAGTGGAGAGAGGTGAGATGGCCATAGAGGGATATGCTTCATGGGCAGGATAATGTGGCACTGTGATAAGGAGGGGAGGTGGGTGTGGAGGTATGAACTGCCGTGGGGGTAGGTGGTGGGATGGCCATGGAGGGATATGCCTCATTGGCAGGGTGATGTCTCACTGTGATAAGTGGGGGTGGGTGGTGGGAAGGCCATGGAGGGATATTCTTCATGGGCAGGATGATGTGGCACTGTGATAAGGAGGGGAGGTGGGTGAGGAGGTATGCACTGCCATGGGGGTGGGTGGTGAGGTGGCCATGGAGGGATATTCTTCATTGGCAGGGTGATGTGGCACTGTGATAAGGAGGGAAGGTGGGTGAGAAGGTATGCACTGCCATGGAGTTAGGTGGTAGGATGGCCATGGAGGGATAATCTTCATTGACAGGGTAATGTGGCACTATGATAAGGAGGTGAGGTGGGTGAGGAGGTATGCACTGCCATGGGGGGGTGGGTGGTGGGATGGCCATGGAGGGATATGCTTAATTTGAACACTTAACACTGTGTAGCCGAGCTGTCGGCATCTATAGAGAGAGGAAGGAATACTGCCCAGCCATCTTGTGCCCAGCAGGCAGATGTTCAGAGAAGTTGCAAAATGTTTTCCTGTCTCATGAACCTTTCCTTGCCACTAGTTCTGTACCTACCAGGTGGGGCACCTATCTCTACTCTACAAACCCTTAAATGTGTGCCAAACCTGGGAGCCAGGGCCTTAAATAGACTCTGTCTGACCCAAAATGGCTGCCAGAGTCACATGGGGTGGCAGTATCCAATTGGATGCTTCCCCAGTGACCCAGGAAACCATAGAGGAATTGTGTTCCTCTTGAATTCCTCTCCACCTGCAGTTCAGCTGCAGAAGAGCGCCACCTTCAGACAAAAACCACATCGCTCAGAACAGTGGAGACATCAGGTAAATGGAAACATCCATCAGGTGCGCAGGCTGCGGTGATCTCCCCAAATACCTAGGGTACAATACCAAGCAATACCTAGAAGACAATACCAAGCAATACCTAGGGTACAATACCAAGCAATACCTAGAAGACAATACCAAGCAATACCTAGGGTACAATACCAAGCAAAAGACAGCCGGAAACTCTTCCAATTCTTTATTGTCACCTCAGTGAGTAAAAACAAGATGGCCAATGCATTTCGGTGATGAGCCTTGATGATCACAGCACACACAGCATATGAAGAAACATTTATATATATATATATATACAGTATATATATGATAGGAGACTCCACCCACACACCAATCAATGAGTAATTGACTTGCTGACCAAAAGGTTCAACAGCTGTTCCAAAGATTGTATGAGGGGAGTGTTCTCCAATGTGTGTTCATTAAAACCGATAACAGCCATAACAAAGTATATAATATATTAAGATACATAAAATACATGAATCATACACAGGTCATATAATCATTCACTAAAGATCCTCATCATAACGATGATTCATTCCTAAAGGCATCCTTGTATGGAGGTTAAATATCCACCAAACCTCCTGAGATCGGAGCCTACGGTGGATGTCACCCCCTCGAGAGGACAAACCAACCCTTCCCAACCCCTGAAAGGTAAAAGAAGCCGTACCTCCATGGTGCAGATATATAAAGGGTTTAGATATGTAGCACCCTCCTTGGTAGGTGATAGCAGGTAATATGTAGTCGCTCTATCTGCTTATCAGGGGAGCCTGATCGGTAGTTAGGCCTGCTGGATGTGCTCGATGTGCGATTCATCTGGGCTGAGGGAGCGTCACCACTGTATCCAATGAGGAGGCTTGTTGGAGAGTGGAGGAAACCCGGCCAATGACACACAGGCTTTTGTACCGTCTCAGTGGGTTTACACAGAGAGACAGGTGCATCCTGGGATAGGGTATAAAAGCCAAGGGCACATGTGACAGGGGGTCTTTGGGTGGGAAGCCAGGTCCCAGGAGGAGGGTGACGGCCGTCTCTCCTCCTGTTTGCTGGGGGTGGTGGTCACAGGCAGTCGGCCTGGTGGACCAGGAAGTGTGGCTGAACCCAGAGGTCCATCGGAAAGCTGACTGTGGAGGTGAAGGCAGAGCAACTCCTGGAAAATCAGTGTCAGTGAGTACAGGGAAGCTTGCCAAAGGGTCTGCCCAGGAAGGGGTCTGCCACTCCAGTGGTTGGAGTCAGCAGACGGGAGTCAGCACACAGGCAGTGAGAGTAAAGGGGGTGCCAAGTTATTGACCCTGAAGAGAATATTCGAGCGGGAACAGTAATCTTCTCTTCACTTCAGTGGCAAGGTGAAGCAGCGGCCTTGCCGCATTCTACAGTCAGTTGTCCTCAGGATTGTGCATAGTTACTGGTTGGAGTTTCCCACTCATCCCTTCCCCTATCCCAGTTCTAAATAAAATCACAAAAACAACCAACATCCCCTGGACTGATCATTGACTGAGCCAAGAACTTTTATTGTCGTTTATCTACTGTCAGCTGCTAATGGTAACCCAGGGGACCCAAGAAGTGTAATTCTCAGCAGCCCTCTAGGGGGCAGTGCTACATTAGACAAATTCTGATCATTACTATATGCAAGGCTTTTTTTCTCTGAGAATAGGTGCAGGTACCCCCCTCTTATGAGTCACCCCTTGTCTCCACTCCCTACCCACCTCCGAGCGCTGTCCTTTGGTTCCACCCTCTGCCCTCCCCTTTTAGAGAATACAGAACCAAGTATCATGTTGTGATTCTAGGTAATTTGTATGGAATTTGTTAATGATAACTAGAAAAGCAGTAAAATAGATCCCCTGGAATCAGCAACAATAGACCCCCCCCCAACAATAGATCCCCCAGCAGCAATAAATCTCCCCCCTGCAACAATAGAAAAAAACAGTAAAATAGATCCTCTGCAATCAGCAACAATAGACCCCCCCCAACAATAGATCCCCCAGCAGCAATAGATCTCCCCCCTGCAACAATAGAAAAAAACAGTAAAATATATCCCCTGGAATCAGCAACAATAGACCCCCCCCCCAACAATAGATCCCCCAGCAGCAATAAATCTTCCCCTGCAACAATAGAAAAAACAGTAAAATAGATCCCATGAAATCACCAATAGCCCCACAGCAACAATAAATCCTCCCCTGAAACCATTGCCCCCCCCCCCAATAAATCTTCCCCTGCAACAATAGACTTCCCCCAACAATAGATCCCCAGCAGCAATAAATCCTCCCCTGCAACAATTGCCCCCCCCAATAAATCTTCCCCTGCAACAATTGAAAAAACAGTAAAATAGATCCCATGCAATCAGCAATAGCCCCACAGCAACAATAAATCCTCCCCTGCAACAATTACCCCCCCCCCCCACCAATAAATCTTCCCCTGCGACAATAGACTTCCCCCCAACAATAGATCCCCAGCAGCAATAAATCCTCCCCTGCAACAATTGCCCCCCCCCCCCAATAAATCTTCCCCTGCAACAATAGAAAAAACAGTAAAATAGATCCCATGCAATCAGCAATAGCCCCACAGCAACAATAAATCCTCCCCTGCAACAATCACCCCCCCCCCACCAATAAATCTTCCCCTGCGACAATAGACTTCCCCCCAACAATAGCCCCCCAGCAACAATAAATCCTCCTCTGCAACAATTGCCCCCCCATTAAATCTTCCCCTGCAACAATAGACTCCCCCCCCCAACAACAATAGCCCCCCAGCAACAATAGTGCCCCCAAGCAACAATAAATCCTCCACTCCAAGAAAAGCCCCACCCACAACAAAATGCCCACCAGCAACAATAGATCCACCCCAGCAACAATAGATCCACCCCAGCAACAATAGATCCCCCAGCAGCCAGCATCAATAGGCCCTTCAGCTCACCCCACTGACCCCAGCACCCCTTTATCATTGCATACATTCAGACTGGAGGTGCCGGAACTGCGTTCCCCCACGTTCCCGCTGAAAAGAAGCCCTGACTATATGAGGCTCCATTGAAAGGCTCACTTATTCTAGTTCTCGGGGGTTGGGAAGTACCTCCCACATATTGCTTGTGACCAGAGGTCCATTGCACAGCACAGATAACGTTGCTCGTGCCACAATTAATAAATTCCCTAACAGAGAATTCTATCCCAGTTGCACATGAAGCAGCAGTTCTGTGCTGTTTGGAATGCCGGTTACATGCATTTCTACCACAAATATATCAACCAATTGTTTGCAACCAAGTTTTATGTCAATGTTTAGATTTATATAATCTAGGAGACAGGAAATTACCGAAAAATCTGCACCCTGTTGAGATTAACCACTTGCCGACCGCTCACTGAGCTGGCACTGCGGCAAAGTTATCGTCCAGTGACGTAGACCTACGTCACTAGATCCTGCCCCCTCTTGGCGGCGCGCGCGCGCCGCCAGAGGCTCGCTCCCGCTGTATTCAGACACAGCGGGAGTCGGGCCAGGGGAGGAGAGGCGGTGATCACCGCCGCTCTTCCCCGATCATCAGGGATCGAGTGAGAAAATCCGCCCACTCGTGTAAACAAAGCAGGCGGATCTTCTCTGTGACAGGCAGGGACAGATCACAGGATTCAGCATAGCTCAACCTGCGATCTGTGTGTCTGTCACACAATCCCCTCCCCCCACACACGTCAGTAAGCATGAGGCACACATTTAACCCCTTGATCACCAATAAAGTTAACCCCTTCCCTGCCAGTGTCATTATTACAGTAACAGTGCATATGTATAGCACTGATTACTGTAGTAATGTCACTGGTACCCCCAAAAGTGTCAAAAATGTCAGTTAGGGGGTCCGATCTGTCCGCCGCAATGTCGCAGTCCTGCAAAAATAATCGCAGATCGCCGCCATTACTAGTAAAAAAAAATAAAAAAAATAAAAATGACGTAAATCTTTCCCGTAGTTAGTAGACACAATGACTTTTGCGCAAACCAATCAAAATACACTTATTGTGATTTTTTTTTACCAAACATATGTAGCAGAAAACAAATTGGCCTAAAATGTTAAAAAATTTAGATTTTTTAAATTTTTTTGGGAATGTTATATAGCAGAATGTAAAAAATATATATATTTTTTTTTCAAAATTGTCGCTCTTTTTTTTCAAAAAATAAAAATCGCACAGGTGATCAAATACCACCAAAAGAAAGCTCTGTTTGTGGGGAAAAAAAGGATGTAAATTTAATTTGGGTACAGCGTTGCACGACCGCGCAATTGTCCGTTAAAATAACTCAGCGCCAAATTGCAAAATATGGCCTGGTCAGGAATGGGGTAAAATCTTCCGGTCTTAAAGCGGTTAAAAATACGCTCATTGAGAATTTTGTTTGTCACAGACATGTAGCTAAATACATTTTGGCCTAAATATATGACAAAAATCGAATATATTGGATATTTTTTTAACTGTCAAAGTAGAAAATGTCAATTTTTTTTGCAAAATTTTCGCTCTTTTTTTTATTAATATCGCAAAAAATAAAAGTCGCACAGGTGATCAAATACCACCAAAAGGAAGCTCTGTTTGTGGGAAAAAAAGGACGTCAATTTTGTTTGGGTACGGCGTTGCACGACCGCGCAATTGTCCGTTACAGTCACGCAGTGCCGAGTTGCAAAAAGTGGCCTGGACTTAAAGCAGGAAAATCCTCCTGGGGGGTAAAGTGGTTAAAGGGGCCTTTTTTGAAGAGCGCCACCTGCAGTGGAAAAAGTAGACTGTACCTGCCAACAGGTAAAGGTTTGGGCAGACCCACTAGAGACAGCCCAGCCAACCTATGCACAACCAAATGTATTCACAGCCAATCGGTAATGGATTGTACGTGTGAGGATGATGTTCCACATTGCATTATACACGGTTCAGTAAATGGAATATTTGTTCCAAGTAGAAGCTGTCTGTGACATTTACTGGGGAAGAGGAGCTCAATGACATTAATAATAATGTGCAATCATGGTGAATCACAGAGAACTGGGAACTGGGAGTGAAGATCCATTTCACCTTCTGGGTGATGAAGAAGAAGTAAGTTGCACAGTAACAAGGATAATCCAGTCAATGATTGAGGTCATGTCTGACAAAGGACGCTGTGTGTCGGTGGCGGGTGATGGGGGATCTGGTGTTGAGGAAAAAGCTTTGTACTCCATGTTCCCCACTTAGTGGTAGAGTCTCTATATTGAAGTCCCATCCATGGACCAAGCCTGGAGTCACAATGTGAAGGCCTTACAAAGTGAAGTATGGGGGCTTCCTAGTATGCCCAAGGGCGAAATATACTGAAGGATACAGAGTTAAGATGTGAAACAAGCTGGTAGAGATAAGTTCTTGCTCAGTTATGATTACTCAAAATGCTTCGGAGTCATGTGTTGGAACGGGTCGGAATAGTTACATAGTTAGGCAGGTTGAAAAAAGACACCAAAGTCCATCTGGCTCAACCAATAAAAAAGAAAAAAGAGAACACAACTATACAATCCCCTATACACAATCCTATACACCATACAATCCCCTATACACAATCCTATACACCATACAATCCCCTATACACAATCCTATACACCATACAATCCCCTATACACAATCCTATACACCATACAATCCCCTATACACAATTCTATACACCATACAATCCCCTATACACAATTCTATACACCATACAATCCCCTATACACAATCCTATACACCATACAATCCCCTATACACAATCCTATACACCATACAATCCCCTATACACAATCCTATACACCATACAATCCCCTATACACAATCCTATACCCACCCCAACCATTCAATCCCATATACACAATCCTATATCCTCCCCAACCATACAATCCCATATACACAATCCTATATCCTCCCCAACCATACAATCCCATATACACAATCCTATACCCGCCCCAACCATACAATCCCGTATACACAATCCTATAACCGCCCCAACCATACAATCCCATATACACAATCCTATACCCTCCCCAACCATACAATCCCATATACACAATCCTATACCCCCCCCCAACCATACAATCCCATATACACAATCCTATACCCTCCCCAACCATACAATCCCATATACACCATCCTATACCCTCCCCAACCATACAATCCCATATACACAATCCTATACCCGCCCCAACCATACAATTCCATATACACAATCCTATACCCTCCCCAACCATACAATCCCATATACACAATCCTATACCCACCCCAACCATACAATCCCATATACACCATCCTATACCCTCCCCAACCATACAATCCCATATACACCATCCTATACCCTCCCCAACCATACAATCCCATTTACACAATCCTATTCCCTCCCCAACCATACAATCCCATATACACAATCCTATACCCTCCCCAACCATACAATCCCATATACACAATCCTATACCCTCCCCAACCATACAATCCCATATACACAATCCTATACCCACCCCAACCATACAATCCCATATACACAATCCTATACCCTCCCCAACCATACAATCCCATATACACAATCCTATACCCTCCTCAACCATACAATCCCATATACACAATCCTATACCCGCCCCAACCATACAATCCCATATACACAATCCTATACCCTCCCCAACCATACAATCCCATATACACAATCCTATACCCTCCCCAACCATACAATCCCATATACACAATCCTATACCCTCCCCAACCATACAATCCCATATACACAATCCTATACCCTCCCCAACCATACAATCCCATATACACAATCCTATACCCTCCCCAACCATACAATCCCATATACACAATCCTATACCCGCAGTTGATCCAAAAGAAGGTGAAAAACCCAGCAAAGCATGATCCAATTTACTACAGCAGGGGAAAAAAATTCCTTCCTGATCCCCCGAGAGACAATCGGATATTCCCCGGATATTTACCTATAAATATTAGTATCTAGGTATATTATGTACACCCAGGAAAGAATCCAGGCCTTTTTTAAAGCAATTTATTGAGCTGACCAGAACCACCTCTGGAGGGAATCTATTCCACATTATCACAGCTCTTACTGTGAAGAAACCTTTCTGTATTTGGAGACAAAGTCTCTTTTCCTCTAGACGTAAAGAGTGCCCCCTTGTCCTCTGTGTTGACCTTAAAGCGGAGTTCCGGCCACAAAATCGTTACATTCGATTTTGTGGCACCCGCTTCCTTATTGTCCCCTGTAAATGAATTGGATATTCCCGATTTTTTTTTTCTTTTACTTACCTTGTTTCAGAATAAAATATACTCACCTTTCCTTCCACTTCCTCCCTCCTCGGCCGCGGCCCGCGCCGTCACTTCCTGTCCCGCAATGCGTCCTGGGAGCTATTAGTCATCACTCCCAGGATGCAATGGGCAGTGACGTAGGCGGCCGGCCGCTCCTCTCATCGTGTTATTTCCAAACAGGAAATGACGCGATGATAGGCGCAGCCCAGTGCGGACGGCGCCATGGACGGTGTCCCTATGGAAACACATACTATGCCGATCGCATAGTACTGGTCATGCGCGAGATTTTGCGCTGCATTCACCGGCCTCCTCCATCTACAACCAGGAAGCAGGGCAGACATTTGCATACAGCGGCTTCGGGTGACCCGGACAAAGATGGCGGCGCTCTGCACACATTTTATAAAGTAAATGCCAATCTCATTGCCAATCTATTATTAAACTGTATAAAACCGGATTAGCTGATGTATGAAGGGCAGTGGATCACTGTTTGGGAAGTATTTATATAAAAAAATGATTCTGTCGCCGGAACTCCTAAAGTGAATAACTCAACACCAAGTTCACTATATGGACCCCTTATGTATTTATACATGGAGATCATATCCCCCCTTATGTATTTATACATGGAGATCATGTCCCCCCTTATGTATTTATACATGGAGATCATGTCCCCCCTTATGTATTTATACATGGAGATCATATCCCCCTTATGTATTTATACATGGAGATCATATCCCCCCTTATGTATTTATACATGGAGATCATGTCCCCCCTTATGTATTTATACATGGAGATCATGTCCCCCCTTATGTATTTATACATGGAGATCATATCCCCCCTTATGTATTTATACATGGAGATCATGTCCCCCCTTATGTATTTATACATGGAGATCATATCCCCCTTATGTATTTATACATGGAGATCATATCCCCCCTTATGTATTTATACATGGAGATCATGTCCCCCCTTATGTATTTATACATGGAGATCATATCCCCCTTATGTATTTATACATGGAGATCATATCCCCCTTATGTATTTATACATGGTGATCATATCCCCCCTTATGTATTTATACATGGTGATCATATCCCCCCTTATGTATTTATACATGGAGATCATATCCCCCCTTATGTATTATACATGGAGATCATATCCCCCTTATGTATTTATACATGGAGATCATATCCCCCCTTATGTATTATACATGGAGATCATATCCCCCTTATGTATTTATACATGGAGATCATATCCCCCCTTATGTATTTATACATGGAGATCATATCCCCCATTATGTATTTATACATGGTGATCATATCCCCCCTTATGTATTTATACATGGAGATCATATCCCCCATTATGTATTTATACATGGAGATCATATCCCCCTTATGTATTTATACATGGAGATCATATCCCCCATTATGTATTTATACATGGTGATCATATCCCCCATTATGTATTTATACATGGAGATCATATCCCCCCTTATGTATTTATACATGGAGATCATATCCCCCCTTATGTATTTATACATGGAGATCATATCCCCCCTTATGTATTTATACATGGAGATCATATCCCCCATTATGTATTTATACATGGTGATCATATCCCCCCTTATGTATTTATACATGGTGATCATATCCCCCCCTTATGTATTTATACATGGTGATCATATCCCCCCTTATGTATTTATACATGGTGATCATATCCCCCCTTATGTATTTATACATGGTGATCATATCCCCCCCTTATGTATTTATACATGGTGATCATATCCCCCCCTTATGTATTTATACATGGTGATCATATCCCCCCTTATGTATTAATGCATGGTGATCATATCCCCCCTTATGTATTTATACATGGAGATCATATCCCCCCCTTATGTATTTATACATGGAGATCATATCCCCCCTTATGTATTTATACATGGAGATCATATCCCCCCTTATGTATTTATACATAGTGATCATATCCCCCATTATGTATTTATACATGAAGATCATATCCCCCCTTATGTATATACATGGAGATCATATCCCCCCTTATGTATTTATACATGGAGATCATATCCCCCCTTATGTATTTATACATGGAGATCATATCCCCCCTTATGTATTTATACATGAAGATCATATCCCCCCTTATGTATTTATACATAGTGATCATATCCCCCATTATGTATTTATACATGAAGATCATATCCCCCCTTATGTATATACATGGAGATCATATCCCCCCTTATGTATTTATACATGGTGATCATATCTCCCCTTATGTATTTATACATGGTGATCATATCTCCCCTTATGTATTTATACATGGAAATCATATCCCCCCTTATGTATTTATACATGGTGATCATATCACCCCCTTATGTATTTATACATGGAGATCATATCCCCCCTTATGTATTTATACCTGGAGATCATATACCCCCTTATGTATTTATACATGGAGATCATATCCCCCCTTATGTATTTATACATGGTGATCATATCCCCCCTTATGTATTTATACATGAAGATCATATCCCCCTTATGTATTTATACATGGAGATCATATCCCCCCTTATGTATTTATACATGGTGATCATATCCCCCCTTATGTATTTATACATGGTGATCATATCTCCCCTTATGTATTTATACATGGTGATCATATCTCCCCTTATGTATTTATACATGAAAATCATATCCCCCCTTATGTATTTATACATGGTGATCATATCACCCCCTTATGTATTTATACATGGATATCATATCCCCCCTTATGTATTTATACATGGAGATCATATCCCCCCTTATGAATTTATACATGGAGATCATATCCCCCCTTATGTATTTATACATGGTGATCATATCCCCCCTTATGTATTTATACATGGAGATCATATCCCCCCTTATGAATTTATACATGGAGATCATATCCCCCCCTTATGTATTTATACATGGTGATCATATCCCCCCTTATGTATTAATGCATGGTGATCATATCCCCCCTTATGTATTTATACATGGAGATCATATCCCCCCTTATGTATTTATACATGGAGATCATATCCCCCCTTATGTATTTATACATGGAGATCATATACCCCCTTATGTATTTATACATGGAGATCATATCCCCCCTTATGTATTTATACATGGTGATCATATCCCCCCTTATGTATTTATACATGAAGATCATATCCCCCTTATGTATTTATACATGGAGATCATATCCCCCCTTATGTATTTATACATGGTGATCATATCCCCCCTTATGTATTTATACATGGAGATCATATCCCCCCCTTATGTATTTATACATGGAGATCCTTTCCCCCCTTATGTATTTATACATGGTGATCATATCCCCCCCCCCTTATGTATTTATACGTGGTGATCATATCCCCCCTTATGTATTTATACATGGAGATCATATCCCCCCTTATGTATTTATACATGGAGATCATATCCCCCCTAATGTATTTATACATGGAGATCATATCCCCCCCTTATGTATTTATACATGGAGATCATATCCCCCCCTTATGTATTTATACATGAAGATCATATCCCCCTTATGTATTTATACATGGTGATTATATCCCCCCTTATGTATTTATACATGGTGATCATATCCCCCCTTATGTATTTATACATGGAGATCATATCCCCCCTTATGTATTTATACATGGTGATCATATCCCCCCTTATGTATTTATACATTGTGATCACATCCCCCCTTAATCTCCTCTTCTCAAGAGAGAATAAATTCAGTTCCTCTAATCTCTCCTCATAGCTGAGCTCCTCCATGCCTCTTATCAGTTTGGTTGCCCTTCTCTGCACTTTCTCCAGTTCCCTGATATCCTTTCTGAGAACTGGAGCCCAAAACTGAACTGCATATTCCAGATGAGGTCTTACTAATGATTTGTACAGGGGAAAAATTATATCTCTCTCTCTGGAGTCCATGCCTCTCTTATACAAGAAAAGACTTTGCTTGCTTTGGAAACCGCAGCTTGGCATTGCATGCTATTATTAAGCTTATGATCTACCAGAACACCCAGATCCTTCTCCGCTATGGATTCCCCCAGATCCTTCTCCGCTATGGATCCCGCCAGATCCTTCTCAGCTATGGATTCCCCAGATCCTTCTCCGCTATGCATTCACCCAGATCCTTCTCCGCTATGGATTCCCCCAGATCCTTCTCCGCTATGGATTCCCCCAGATCCTTCTCCGCTATGGATTCCCCCAGATCCTTCTCTGCTATGGATTCCCCCAGATCCTTCTCCGCTATGCATTCACCCAGATCCTTCTCCACTATGGATTCCCCCAGATCCTTCTCCGCTATGCATTCACCCAGATCCTTCTCCGCTATGGATTTCCCCAGATCCCTCTCCGCTATGGATTCCCCCAGATCCTTCTCCGCTATGGATTTCCCCAGATCCCTCTCCGCTATGGATTCCCCCAGATCCCTCTCCGCTATGGATTCCCCCAGTTCTACTCCCCCTAGTATGTATGATGCATGCATATTCTTACCCCCCAAGTACATAACTTTACATTTATCAACATTAAATCTCATTTACCCCATAGTTGACCAATGAAACAGTGCATTGAGGTCAGATTGTAAGTTGGAGACATCCTGTAAGGAAGTTATTCCACTGCAAAGCTTGGTGTCATCTGCAAAGACTGAAATGCTACTTTTAATCCCAGACCCAAATATCATTAATAAAGATATTAAAAAGTAAGGGTCCCGCTCACAAATGTATTATTAGGGGCAAACTTATGGCACTTTCCTCTGCCTTGCGAAAACAGAGGGAGGCGACTATTTCGGAATATCTTTGTCAGATCTCTGCCCTGGAACGGGTACAAAAAAAATCTTTGGCCTAGGACGCTCTTTTGGCTCTCACAGAGGCCCATGAAAAACTCCAATCTGAACTGGATAGACGAACCCGTAGGAGCTTTCTGCTATCACAGAAACTTTTTTACGAATATGGTAACAAAAGTGGCTGTCTTCTAGCTCGGGCCCTGCATGCCAGGAAGGCTAAAACGGTGGTTCACCACCTTTGCTCCCCTACTGGGGCGAAGGTGACGAACAATAGGGATATCGCGGGTGAGTTCAAGCGCTTCTACTGCCAGCTATACAATTTGCCACAGGGAAACCCTTCCTCTCCGGCTTCTGATACGAGGTCTCGTGCTATTGCGGACTTTCTCGCACAGAACCTGTCTCAGGTTGTTTCCCCGGATTATGGCACTTCCTTAGACGCTCCCATTTCTCCACTTGAGTGGACGAATGCCCTCAAACAAATGAAACCAAACAAAATTCCCAGACCTGATGGCCTGCCGGTCGCCTACTACAAGTCTTTTGCTGATATCTTATCCTCTCCATTTGTAGCGGCGTTCAACTCCCTCTCCCCGGAAGCCTCTTTACCCCCTTGCATGCTCGAAGCACACATCGTGGTTATTCCGAAGAAGGGGAAAGATCCTGCTTCCCCGTCCAATTATAGGCCGATTTCTTTGCTAAATGTGGACGTGAAACTTTTCGCAAAAGTCCTGGCGAATAGTCTTCTCCCACTCTTGTCCAAGGGTATTCATCCTGATCAAGTTGGCTTTATCCCTGGTCGTGAGGCCAGGGATAACACCATCAAAGCTATTAACCTTCACCATGCCCTCTCCGTGACCATTCCTTCTTTCATTGGATGCGGAGAAGGCATTTGACAGGGTCTCATGGGACTACATGGAAGCGACCCTCTCTGCTTGGGGCCTCGGTCAACGCATCCTATGCTTCATCATGTCCCTATATGCGAACCCACAAGTTCGTGTCAGAGTTAACGATACTCTGTCGGATGCCTTCCCCATCTGTAATGGGACCAGATAGGGGTGCCCCCTGTCCCCGATTCTTTTTGTACTCACTTTGGAACCCTTCTTGAACAGCATTAGGAGTAATGTGACCATTCGAGGTGTCCACTTTGCGGGTACGGAATATAAGGTGGCTGCCTATGTGGACGACCTCCTGCTATTTCTTACTGAACCCGTTACTTCTCTACCTGCGGTCATGAAGGAGTTCCGCCAATTTGCTATTCTGTCCAATCTTAAAATACATTTTTCAAGTCTTTCGCTCTTAACGTTACATTGCCCTCCCCGGCTGTACAACATTGCCAAGATAATTTTCCCTTTGCCTGGCAACGGGACTCTCTTACATACTTGGGAATCCAGATCCCTTCCGCCCTTCACCATCTGTTTGCCCGTAACTTCTCCCAGATCCTGGCCAAAATTAAGACGGATTTATCCGCATGGACCAAGCACCCTCTTTCCTAGTTCGGGAGGGCTGCAGTCCTCAAAATGAACGTCCTGCATAGGCTTCTCTACGTCCTCCAAACAATCCCGGTGACTATCCCGAAGCCCTTCTTCCACACCTACAAACAACTAACGACTGCGTTCCTTTGGCAGAACATGCAACCTCGCATTCACTACGATCTCCTTTCCCTGCCCAAGCATAAAGGGGGGATTGAACTCCCTGATATCCGCAATTACCACATCGCGTGTCATCTCACAAGCATTGTTGACTGGCATGTCCACAAACCCTTTAAGGATTGGGTTTCCATAGAAGGTGGTTATACCACACTTGACTTATCCACAACTCCGTGGATTAAGGCTTCCCTGATTCCAAATGCACCCACTGATAAGTGCGACACTTCACACTTTTCACCAGGCGTGAAAAACGAAAGCGGTCTCGGCGCAATTGGGCCTGATGACCCCAATCAGACTCAACCCTGATTTCCCTCCGGGTATGCTCCGCACCTACCTCGTCAAACACTGGCCTGGCACTCGACTGCGTATTCATCACATTAGTGATGGCGTGCAGATCCATCCAGTTTCCTCCATCGCGAAAAAGGCCAAAAGCTCTCCCATTCCGCCTTGGGCCTACCTTCTTCTCAGCCACTTTGTTACATCTTTTATTCGCAAATTCCCGTGCAAAGACTCTCTATCCCCATTTGATGACCTCTGTCAGCAAGAGGGTCCTCTTCGCAGACTTATCTCGATTACCCATTCCCTCCTGTTTGAGCACTCGGGACGGACTGTGCGCAAACAGTGCGAAGCTTGGGAAAAGGAGTTGTCTTGCTCGTTCTCGGAAGAGGAGTGGGAACAAATCTTTATAAAGAATCACAAATGCTCACGGAATGTATCGGCTCAAGAAAACGGATACAAAATTGTATCTAGGTGGTACCGTACCCCGACGCTTTTGCACAAATTCTTCCCTTCTGTCCCCTCCACTTGCTGGAGGTGTCTGTCTGATACTGGTTCCCTTCTTCTTGTGTTCCTGCCAGAAACTGTCTTTATTTTGGCAGGAAGTACATAGAATAACCACACAGGTGACCACATACGCTCTGGAATTCTCGCCTGCTCAACTTCTTCTGCACCACACCCCTGCGTCACATGCTTCCTACACAAAATCACTTGCGATCCACATGATCAATGCGGCCCGACAATGTATCCCGGTGCTATGGAACTCTACGCAGCCCCCGACAATTAAACAGTGGCTCCGTAGGGTGTCTGTCATAGTGGAGATGGAAGAACTCGTCCATATTGCTCAAGACAGTCCCGCTAAATATAATAAGAAGTGGGAGTGCTGGCTTCATTTCGTTAGCTCGACGGAATTCTCTAAACTTAACTATTAAGATGGAAACCGTTCGCCTATACTTCTTGGTCGGTGAATTTCTGTTGATGTTAGTTCTGCCTGTGCTCCTGCTGGCTTATCTTCGTAAACCCCCCCCCCCCCCCCCCCGGTGTTGTGGTGTGTATTAGTTGAGTGTGTTTTTCTTCCTTTTTATCTCCCCCTCCTCCCCCCTCCCCTCTTCCCCCCCCCCTTCCTCCCAGTCCCTCTCATGCCTTGCCCTCCCTTATTCTGGCTTATGTGCTCTTTGCTGGTTGGCTACGCCAAGTAGCGAGCACCTCTACACCTTCCCTGAACACCCACTTAAGGTACTAGGCCTTCTAGAAAGTGTTGGTGCCACCTGAAGTAAGTGTCAAGGCTTGTAATACTCGTGGAGTGCCCCTAAGGGTGATATCCTGAATAACCTCCCAATCTGCTGACCAGCAGAAGAGTTGGGGAGAGTGAGAGCAAGAGCACTAGAGAGGAATCTCCCACCAGCAAATGGAAGTTTAACATTTAGGTCTTAGTGCCGGTTCACACTAGGTCGCTCCGACTTTGGGGGCGACCTGTGAAGTCCCGTGCACCGCGACTTCAGTGCGACTTGCACAGACTTTACACTTAGGGGTAATCTACACATCAGTTTCAGGTTTATGGAAAGAATGCAAATCACTTGCAAGAAACCTACACAAATAGGGTAACATGCAGATGTCATAGAGTCTAGTTTCTTGAAGACGTTAATGGAGACAGTTCATCTTTTAATCATTTTTATGGATATTAGTTCCAGCATTAAGTCAGATGAACTGAGATGATAGATTATTTTTTAGGCCTGTAGTATTGCTAACATAATTAGCACCTCTTTTTTATATGTGATTTGTCTTCTGCAGAATAGTATTTTATCTTGGTGAAGAAAAGTGTCTCCTGATTTTAGAACATTAAAAGAGGACATCTTGGACCAGCGCACAACAGAGTCATGGCATCTGGCGGTAATAATCTGAGCGCCTCTTATTTCAACCTGGTTGGAATTCCTGGGATGGAAAATATCCAGGTCTGGTTTTCATTGCCGGTCTTCTGCATATACTTGATAACGTTGTTGGCCAATATTAGTGTTCTGCTTACCATTAAAACAGAAGAGAGCCTCCACCAGCCCATGTACCTCTTCCTTTCCATGTTGTTGTTAACGGACCTTGTCCAGTCCAATACGGTCCTCCCTAAGATGCTCCTACTCTTCTTGTTCAACCTCCAAGAGATCACCTTTGAAGGTTGCCTGGTTCAGATGTTCTTCATCCATTCCTTCTCCGTCATGTGCTCTTCTGTCCTCTTGGCGATGGCCTTTGATCGTTATGTGGCCATATGCCAACCTCTGAGATATTCCACCATCTTAACTAACCCATTGATTGCCAAAATTGGAGTCGCGGTAGCCATGAGAGGAACTGTTCTGGTATTACCCCATCCTTTCCTGGTCAGGAGGTTGCCATTTTGCAACAGCCACATGATTGAGCATACTTATTGTGATCACATGACCGTGGCTAAACTGGCCTGTGCAGACATCGGAGTTAATGTTGTATACGGGTTAGCAGCTGTTCTGCTTGCAGCTGCAGATTTCATAGGTATTACAGTGTCCTATTCGATGATTGTAAACGCTGTCTTCAACCTCCCATCCCGAGAGGCCAGACACAAAGTCGGGAGTACATGCGTCAGCCATGTTTGTGTTATTCTTTTGGCTTACATCCCGGCACTTTTTTCCTCTGTCACTCAAAGGTTTGGGGGGCAAACAGCTCTTTCCACCCAAATTATCTTGTCCAACTTATACCTAACCATTCCTCCAATGCTGAACCCAATAATATATGGAATAAAAACCAAAGAGATCAAGAGAAATGTTTTAAAATTTTACTGTCCACAGAAGCTCAGATGTCAGTAATTTTGGATGTATTTTGCTGGACATATTGAACCCGCACTGGAAAGAACCGTCAAACACAGATAACTATGGCAACCAATCACCTTTCATTGTCTGAACATCAAAACAATGAAAAATATTTCTGATTAGTGCCTAATGGTCTAAGCAATTCAAAATTTGGGGGAATTTATATCAGTGCCAACAATGTTGCTTCTATGAGCTATACCTTACCAATACACACAAGCATGTGGTTGGCATGGCCCTACATGCTTACCATTCTGCAAGGAGAACCTGTAAGTCAAGGGAAATATACCATTTGGGTTTGCGAGGTGGTCAAGACCTGTAATTTGTACTATATGGAAGTCTCATATTAAAAGATACACTATATTACCAAAAGTATTGGGACGCCTGCCTTTACACGCACATTAACCTTAATGGCATCCCAGTCTTAGTCCGTAGGGTTCAATATTGAGTCGGTCCACCCTTTGCAGCTATAACAGTTTCACCTCTTCTGGGAAGGCCGTCCACAAGGTTTATGAGTGTGTCTATGGGAATGTTCGACCATTCTTCTAGAAGCGCATTTGTGAGGTCAAACACTGGTGTTGAACGAGAAGGCCTGGCTCACAGTCTCCACTGTAATTTATCCCAAAGGTGTTCTATTGGGTTGAGGTCAGGATTTTGTGCAGGCCAGTCAAGTTCCTCCAACCAAAACTGACTCATCCATGTCTTAATGCTTTGTGCACTGGTCCAAATCATCTGGTGGAGGGGGGATTATGGTGTGGGGGTGTTTTTCAGGGATTGGGTTTGGCCCCTTAGTTCCAGTGAAGGGAACTCTTAAGGCGTCAGCATACCAAGGCATTTTGGACAATTTCATGCTCCCATCTTTGTAGGAACAGTTTTGGGATGGCCCCTTCCTGTTCCAACATGACTGCGAACCATTCAGGATTCGGAGACGGGACGCGATGCGATACAGATGTACAGGATACTTTTGAATATATCATATTATCATCTGGGAGTATTCTTCTGACTTTTGGTTACCTCCATCTTTCCACCCATCTTCCGTCTCACCGTGTACAGCTTGAAGTGATCCTATGGATCGTCCATCGGGGACTATCAATTCCCATAGTTCAAAGCATCATCTGGCCCCTGTTATTGGTGATTGGCTCCTGTGCTCGCCCGGGGGGAATGCCTACCTTATAGTCCGCTACGTAGTCGCCAAATTGTGATTTGCACACCCCACAGTAGCTCTAGTGATGCACAAAAAACCTCTCAACTACCCCTGAGGAAGCAGCTTTTCTGCTGTGAAACATGTCGGGCTAAGTTTTGGGCATCATCGGTCACTACAAAAAACCAGCACAACTCTTTGGGTTGGTTTAGGATCTGTAGAAGTCTCTACCCATCCATATGTAGGACGTGATACTGTGTGTGACCATACAATATATGCTACTATTTGGCTTGTACCCCTTTATGTGTTTTGTTTTTATATATACTGTTACCTCTGTAATGCTTTACAGTAGATGTTTTTAATGTGATTTGTTAATAAACTATTTGTTTTATATAAGTGTATTCTCATATTGGTCATATGACGGTACCCCGCTAGAAAGTCCCTCCTATGCTGCCCTCTTCTCTTTCCTGATTCTCTATTCATTATACTGGGACGTGAGTGCCTATAATTTTAATATTATCTGTCATGATTGTCATCTGAGCTTGTCCTATATTCTTTCATGACTGCGAACCAGTGCACAAAGCAAGGTCCATAAAGACATGGATGAGTGAGTTTGGGGTGGTGGAACTTGACTGGCCTGCACAGAGTCCTGGTCTCATCCAGACAGAACAACTTTAGGATGAATTCGAGCGGAGACTGTGAGCTAGGGCTTCTCATCCAACATTAGTGCCTGACCTCACAAATGTGCTTCTGGAAGACTGGTCAAACATTCCCTTAGGCACACTACTAAACCTTGAGGAAGAGTTAAAGCTGTTATAGCTGCAAATGGGGGGCCAACTCAATATTGAACCCTACGGATAAGACAGAGATGCCATTAAAGTTCATGTGCGTGTAAAGGCAGGCGTCCCAATACTTTTGGAAATATAGTGTAATAATTGGTTGAACTGGATGGACTTGAGTCTTTTTTCAACCAGACTAACTATGTAACTATAACCCACGTTACTTTTCTGGGTGTACATACTCTTTAAAAACCTGTTAGAGTACCAGAAAAGTATAAGGGTGGGAGAGATGTCTTTGAAGGTTCTCATTTGTCCAGCTCCTGTTTAGGGATTACCTTCGGGTTCAGAAATGGAAATTTCACTTTAAAATAAAGTCAGAATCAGAACCTTTAGGGACGTTCACCCACAATCTACAGTGAAACATTTAGTACTACTGCTCCCAGACACTTCAGGTCTGGGAATGGGTTTTAAGGTTGTATCCCATGAAAAAAAAAATGGGAAAAAAAGTTTCCCCCACAAAATCTATACCTAACCCTCATCAGAGCAACCGGCCTGGCTGGCCAGGGAAGTGGATGAGAAGTGCGCATTCCCGCCTCCTGAACTGTACCAGGCTATGTGTCCTCAACATTGAAAGGGTAACTTACCAGGGAACACCACTGGCAAAGCACATTTTTTCCATGTCCATGAGGACAAGGGTCTGCTTTGGCTTGGCGGTTGTGTGTGTGCAGATGGAGCATTACTAGAATCTAGAAGCCTCCTTTAAAAAAAAGGGGGGGACCTCAGATATTGGTTACCGCTACGTAAAAGAGTAAAAAGAGGGACAAATGTGAATCTATCAACAGTCATGTGGTCTTTCACGCTTACCCCTAATGCAGGTGGTTGGGCACTATAGCTGGCTACTGTGCTCTTCAACTATAGCAGCCCCCTTTCCAAATCAGTCAGGTCTACTGGTACTCGAGTGCCCCCAAGACTTATACACAATGCTATAGTGCCTAGCCACCACGCCAGGGCAGGCACAAATAGGGAAAACAAAAAAGGTACTTGCGGTTGGCAGACAGGCAGAGTGGTTCAATGACAGTCCAGGTAAAAGACAGGCAGAGTTCAGAGAATAGTCATTATCCGATCCGAGGTCATACACAGGGAAATCCAATCTAGCAGAGCAAGGCAGACAAATAAGCTGCTTGATCAGATATTACACACTCTATCACAAGCATGAGACTGCAGGCTCGGCTGGCTTAAATCAGGTTTGGTCTCCACCCAGAGTCTGGCCACATCAATCACCTCGCAGGTGGACAGACAGATAAGTAAAATGCCACAGCCAAAACCCGGATGATGGAATTAGGAGCAGGAATGCTAGACGCTCCTGACAAGATCTTTGTCAGTCACGATAAACAACACCCACCAACCTGCCGAAAGAAAAAACATGCTAACCTCCAATAAGTCCGACCCTGACAACTGCTCACACCAAACGACAGATCCCAGCAGCTGACAGCTAAACATAAACAAAACGATGGGATGGTGGCTAACCAGTTAGGTCCACGACCATATTTACCTAATGCCCACAGCCATACCGTGGTCAGTGACATCAACCACCCTCCCCTCCCCTTGTGATTACAATTCAGCTGTGAGCCAAGATCTATGATTTAAGTTAGCAGTCTTTTGGATGGGACAATTTGAAGGTTTTTCCTGGCAGGCCGGGTGGCATTGTTCAGCATGATTGACAATGAACAAAATAATTGATGATGGATTTGTACTGTGGGGCATTTTTGGGGTTTTTATTTAAATATGGATAAATAAGGTCAAATGTGTTTAGTTTTCATTGCCTATCTTCTCTGATAACCTTGTTGGCCAATATTAGTGTTTCTGCTTACTATTAAACAGAGGAGAGCCTCCACCGATCAATGTATTACATAGTTACATAGTTACATAGTAGGTGAGGTTGAATAAAGACAATAGTCCATCCAGTTCAACCTGTGTAGGTGTGTGTGGCTGTAATCATCTCACATACCCCTGAATGTTCTGATCCTTGAGATGTAAGTCTAAGAGTCTTTTGAAAGCCACCATACTTCCCGCAGAAACCACCTCTTGTGGTAGAGAATTCCACAATCTTGTAGCCCTAACAGTAAAGAACCCCCCACGTTGCCTGAGGTTAAAACGCTTCTCCTCTAATCGCATTGTATGTCCTCGAGTCCTCGTGCAATCCCTTCGATTGAACAGCTTTTTTTTTTAAGCTTAGATCCCTATTGAGATATTTGTAAATTGCTATCATGTCCCCCCTCAGGCGTCTCTTCTCCAGGGAGAATAAATCAAGTGATTGCAGCCGCTCTTCATAGGTAAGGTCCTCCAACCCCCTAATCAGTTTAGTTGCCCTTCTCTGGACTCTCTCCAGCTCCAACACATCCCTCCTGAGGACTGGTGACCAGAACTGGACAGAATACTCCAGATGCGGTCGGACCAGAGTTTTATAAAGTGGAAGGATTATAGTCTTATCTCTGGAATGCATCCCTTTCTTTATGCATGCTAATATTCTGCTGGCTTTGGCAGCTGCTGCTTGACATTGCATGCTGTTGCCTAATCTATCATCAACCAAGACTCCCAGATCTTTCTCCATTTTTGATTCCCCCAAGGGTTCCCCTCCTAACGTGTATTGTGCTTTTATGTTTTTAGTCCCCAAGTGCAAAACCTTACACTTCTCCACATTAAACCTCATTTGCCATGTCGTTGCCCACTCCATTATTTTGTCCAGGTCATTCTGTAGGATATCTGCTTCATGCTGTGCAGTTATTGCCCTGCCCAATTTTGTGTCATCTGCAAAAACTGCTATTGAACTCCTGATCCCGTCCTCAATGCTGTTTATGAATAAATTGAAGAAGGTTGGTCCCAGGACTGAGCCCTGGGGCACCCCGCTTACCACCTCAGCCCAGTCTGAGTATGCGCTGTTTATTACCACCCTTTGGACACGCCCTTTTAGCCAATTCCGTATCCAAGAGCAAACCCTGCTGTCGATACCTGCAGATCTTATTTTATAAATTAAGCGCTTGTGGGGAACTGTATCAAACGCCTTAGCGAAATCCAGGTACACCACATCCACTGGTCTCCCCCCCTATCCAGGTACACCACATCCACTGGTCTCCCCCTATCTAGGTACACCACATCCACTGGTCTCCCCCCCTATCCAGGTACACCACATCCACTGGTCTCCCCCTATCTAGGTACACCACATCCACTGGTCTCCCCCTATGTAGGTACACCACATCCACTGGTCTCCCCCCTATCCAGGTACACCACATCCACTGGTCTCCCCCTATCTAGGTACACCACATCCACTGGTCTCCCCCTATCTAGGTACACCACATCCACTGGTCTCCCCCTATCCAGGTACACCATATCCACTGGTCTCCCCCTATCTAGGTACACCACATCCACTGGTCTCCCCCTATCCAGGTACACCATATCCACTGGTCTGCCCCTATCCAGGTACACCACATCCACTGGTCTCCCCCTATCTAGGTACACCACATCCACTGGTCTCCCCCTATCTAGGTACACCACATCCACTGGTCTCCCCCTATCCAGGTACACCATATCCACTGGTCTGCCCCTATCCAGGTACACCACATCCACTGGTCTCCCCCTATCTAGGTACACCACATCCACTTGTCTCCCCCTATCTAGGTACACCACATCCACTGGTCTGCCCCTATCTAGCTCACAGCTCACTTCCTCGTAGAATGTTAAGAGATTGGTTTGACAAGAACGCCCATTTGTAAACCCGTGCTGGTTACTGCTGATGATGTTGTTGTCTTTAGCAAACTGTACTATTTCCATGTTGTTATTCACAGACCTTGTTCAGTCCAATACCATCCTTCCCGAAATGCTCCTGCTCTTCTGGTTCAGCCTCCAAGAGATCTGCTTTAGGGATAGTCTGGTTCAGATGTTCTTCATCCATTCCTTCTCTGCCATGTGCTCCACTGTCCTCTAGGCAATAGTCTTTGACTGCTATGTTGCCATATGCCAACCGCTTAGATTTTCTACAACCTTGACCAACCCATTGATCGCAAAAAAATTGAGTCTTGGTGGCTATGAGAGGAAATCTTCTGGAGTTAAATCATCCTTTCCTAGTCAAGAGGTTACCATTTTGCAACAGCCACGTGATTGAAGATACTTATTGTGGACATACTCCTTCACAACTGGCACAGAGGAATTGGCCTCGGTAACAGCCACTTGCTGCAAGAGAATAAGCAGTGATTAAATGCTTCTGAGGTTAAGGACAAGAACAATAGGAGAATGAAGGGAGGTGGTAAAGAGCTGTTAGAAAACGCTAATTGGCTAGTGCGCGAATTAGCGCCTGGCTAATCCGCATTACCCAATACGCAAGCGCATTCGCTAACGTGCGTGACCCCACACACATTATGCGTTCTCACGTTCGCACACGTTGACCCGGACGTTTGGTGCCAAAGAAGGCCTATTTAAAGGCAGCTGGTGCATTTGCTGTTTTGTCTTCAGCTCTCCTGTGTTCCCGAACCTGCTTCCTGATTGATTCCTGTCTGATACCTGTTGACCTTTGGCTCGTCCCTGACCTCGCTTGTCTGCTGCCCGTCCTGACCCCGGCCCGTTTTGACTACTCTTCTGGATTCTCCTTGTCGGCTCATCCATCTACGGACCTTGACCAGTTACCCTCTGGTGGGGAGACCCTGGGGATCGCGACCTGGTATCCACCTGCAGCCAAATCCATCCTCACCATCAGAGGCTCTGGTGAAGACCGGTGGATGCTTAGACTCTGCACCTCAGGCTAGCCTGGGCTACTCACCTCAGGGGTTTCCATCCAAGCTCCGCCCACTGGCAATGGTAAGCCTTCTCTGCACAACAGGCTTCAACCAGCCTCATAACAAGAGCAGGGAAGGCCAATTGGCACACATGTTCCTACAGCTGTGGTCTACTGCCTGGTTGGCTCCAGTGATGAGAAGTGGGGTGAAGATGAGGTCTCCAACCATACCTGAGTGCCATATATATAGCAGCCTCCAGTGACAGATACAAAAGTCTTTCTAGGGGGTTCCATAGGTTTACCTTATGGCTCTTCCAGCACTCTTCCACACTGCTGCAGAGATTCTGTTAGCTCTGCAGGGGAAGGCCCAGAGATGGTTAACTCCATGCATCCCTACTCATTCACAGTTCACAGAAAAATGGAAACAGTAAATAAAAACAGAGATGTCTGTTATGGTCATGTCCATATATGGTCAATGGCGTCAACTGTGAGACCTCGCCTCTGTCATTTGCCAGACCCGTCATTCAGTGGTAGTAGTGAAGCAACAGGATCGGCTATGTGTCGGTGAGTTTTATTATTTCGGCAAGTTGGGGGACATCGGGCATTATGATTAATGCGGATCTACACCTCTGGGCAACATGATAGACAGTGGAAATACATCATAGGATATTTGTTTTTAATCAAAGGACTCTCCAAAAACTGTGTGTGTGTTTATTGACTGGCAATTGCATGATCGTGCGACGCTGTACCCAAATAAAATTTATATAGTTTTTCCCCACAAATAGAGCTTTCTTTTGGTGGTAATTTATCATCTCTGTGGATTAACAAGCAGTGAAACTGCTAAAGGGTAATCGTGGTATCGGGGTATAGTCAGTGGTGTATTTTGGTTTTGTGCTGCCCTAGGCAAGACTAAAATTGGGCGCCCCCCCCCCCCCCCACACCTTATGTAAATTTGCCCCACTCCTTTTTTAACAGATGTGACTCCCTCCAAAACTGAAGGACTACAAGTCCCAGCATGAACCCCTGAGATCACACGAGAGGGGGGGTGAGAGGGGGGTGCGTGAGGGAGAGAGAGAGAGGGGGGTGAGAGGTGGTGGGAGAGTGAGAGGGGGGTGGGTGAGGGAGAGAGAGAGGGGGGTGGGTGAGGGAAGGAGAGAAAGAGAGAGGGGGGATGAGATATAGAGAGAGAGAGGGGGCGGGTGACGGAGAGAGAGGGGGGGATGAGAGAGAGAGGGGGGATGAGAGAGAGAGAGCGGGGGGATCAAATAGAGAGAGAGAGGGGATGAGAGAGAGAGGGGAGATGAGAGAGAGAGGGGGGATGAGAGAGAGGGAGGGGGGAATCAAAGAGAGAGAGAGAGGGGGGATGAGAGAGAGAGAGAGAGGTGAGATGAGAGAGAGAGAGAGAGAGAGAGAGAGAAAGGGGGGGATGAGAGAGAGGGAGGGATGAGAGAGAAGGGGTGTGAGAGAGGGGGTGAGAGAGAGAGGGCGAGAGAGAGAGGGGGACAAGAGAGGGGGGACGAGAGAGAGAGAGGGGGGATGATAGAGAAAGAGAGAGGGGGTGAAAGAGAGAGAGGGAGGTGAGAGAGAGAGGGAGAGAGAGAGAGGAGGGGTGAGAGAAGGAGGTGAGAGAGAGAGAGGGGGTGAGAGAGAGAGAGGGGGTGAGAGAGGCGGTTCTAGCAACCAGTGGCCAATAGAGTCTCAGGTGGAGGGGGTGGCTTTTTTGCTGCCCCCCTACAAAGTGCCGCCCTAGGCCTGGGCCTTGTTGGCTTAGGCCAAAATGCAGCACTGGGTATAGTGGTTATTTACATGGGGGGGAGGCGGGGGTGGCAGTATCTGGATGTCCCTTATTGCTAGTTAGTGCTTCTAGATTCCAATAAGCTCCCACCCTCAGACCCCACAACCACCAGGCCATGGTTGTTGGAAAGAGGCCCTTGTCCTCATCAGTAAGGTATCTCACCCCCATGTTCAGGTGATGTTGCCTGGTCTGGTTCAGGTGAGGGGGTGCACATTCTTCTCCCCTTTCCTACCCGACTGAATGCTCACATAAGGGTCTGGTGTGGGGATTTGTGAGGGGGACTACCTTTTTCTTTCAGAAGGTCACCCTCTTTTTTTTATTTTTGCTTGGGGTTCCTTAATGGTCTGGTACAGATTTGGGGGGTAACCTAATGCCGTTTTTTTTTTTTAAACTATCCTGGCTTGTTTGATTACATGGCCAGGCCTGTTAAGTACCTGGTGGTGCCTGCACCCTCCAGTAGTGATCGATCGATATTGGTTTTTCGTTGCCGATACCGATATTTTAGCCAATGCATATCGGTATCGGCCGTGTATGCCGATATTTTAGTACATTTAAAAAAATAATAATTTTCCTGACAGGTACTCTTGTTGGGATCTGGGGGTCTAAAAGACCCTAAACCCCTCCTCTGCACTTAAAAGCATTCAAAACCCCAAGTTTGACTGTTTTGAATGCTGTCATTTTTTGAATCTGGCGCCGAGTACCCAGAAGGGATGTCATGAAATCACTTCCACGTTTTTGCATGGAGACCCGATCAACGACCATGTAGGCTTGTTGCCCGGGTCTCCCGGTGGGACGGGAGACCCGGGCGAGCCGCGGAAGATGGCAGGAGGGGGCGTCCCCTCCCGCTCCTTGTAATGACAGCCGAGCGGCTTCTCATCCCCATCGGTTGTCATTACAAGACAGCCTACCCTCGGCTATGGACGCCGGTACCGGGTGATGCCTCTAGCTGCAGCCATCACTTTGGTACAAGCACTTTGCCTAAATATTGGCAATATCGGTAACCTCAGGGGCCGATTCCGATATATCGGGGAAAGTGCATATCGGCCCTCAATATATCGGCTTTGCCGATAATCGGTCGATCCCTACCCACCAGCATCATTGACAACCATCTACAGCACAAAGCTGTCATGTATCATACAGCAAAATAATACCGGTTTTGGCTCCAGCCAAACGGGTTAACTGTCATTCAAACGCCCAAACAGCCAAGGTTCGGTTCGAACTTGAGGTTGGGCAGAACCTTAAGCTCATCCCTAGTTCCTATTAGTCACAACTCCAGCTCTCTGTTTATTTTTCATTCCCATTTTATTGCAATGTGAAGTCCATGGAGCAGACATTTTTGTACAGTGCCGGTATCTGGAATCTTCACAGGCATACACACGCCGACCACAATGAATACAAATATTCAACAACCAATTCCCAACCAATAATTAATGAATAAAGAGTGATCACTGGAGCAGCACTGAGCCTGGCAGACAGCATAGAAAAGTTTTCAGGGTGGGGTGGGGGAGGTGTGTAGCTCCAGCAATAGATCCTTAGGAGGAGAATGTGAATGTGAAATGCAAAGGCCAAACTGGCCACCCCACATACACACCACATCCCAGCCGTAGAATGCACACTTCTCTGCCAACCTACTGGGTACCCTGCAGCTTGGCCTGACCTGGTGATCGCAGGAGGCTTCTATGTCTAAGAAATTTCTGTGCTTATTAATCACCTTTCTCCTTCCAGTTTTCAGCTATCAGACCGGACTTATGCCTGGAACTGGGGTTCCACTGCCGTGTAGGGGGCTCAGTCATGTAGGTGGGGCCAGGGACATGTTGGCCATACGTTGCATTCTTGGATGAGACAAGCAGGCCTCCAGCCTAATTTCTCCTCAGTGTGGGGCCTTCTCTCTGACCTAACAACAAAGGGAATCATTCACCATTATACACTCCAGTACATTGACACAACACTTTACCCCACTCAGTACCAGTTTCGGAATAGGCCACCCACCAATCCATAGATCAGTCTAATTGGTTTTCAATGTTTTTCTTGTAATAACGGCAAGACAGACACAGTTGTATCCTTCTATGGAGGTGGATATCAGTACTTTCCCATTGTGAGCAATCTTCGTCTTGTGCCCCAACACCGAGCTTGACTAAGGGAATCAAGGCCCCCAACATTCCCCAGCCAGGAAAGGTCAAACACTTCAAGGAATACATAGCCTCCAGTTAGGTCCCATTTAGTCCCATGGGGGCCAGACCCAAATTTTTCTCCTTTACTCTCACCAGAGCTCTTTCTTATTCCTAAGTAGCCTTGTATTTATATCCCAGGGGTGGGTGCTACCCTCTTTACAGGTAGGCATCAGCATTAACTCCATATGCACTGAGATCCTCCATGATACCAAAATCTGAGCTGTCCTCTACTTCCACCGGCTCCAGAACAAAAAAAAAAAAAAAACTGCCTCCAGCTGCTGTCAGTGAGATCTCCCCCCCTGTGCCCCCCTGTGCCCCCCTGCACTCCCCTTTTCTCCCCTGTGCTCCCCTGCACTCCACTGTGCTCCTCTGCACTTACCTGTGCTCCCCTGCACTCCCCTGTTCTCCTCTGCATTCCTCTGTGCTCCCCTGTGATCCCCTGCACTCCACTGTGCTCCTCTGCACTTACCTGTGCTCCCCTGCACTCCCCTGTTCTCCTCTGCATTCCTCTGTGCTCCACTGTGCTCCCCTGCAATCCCCTGCACTCCACTGTGCTCCCCTGTGCTCCCCTGCACTCCACTGTGCTCCTCTGCACTTACCTGTGCTCCCCTGCACTCCCCTGTGCTCCTCTGCATTCCTCTGTGCTCCACTGTGCTCCCCTGTGATCCCCTGCACTCCCCTGAGCTCCCCTATGCTCCCCTGCACTCCCCTTCGCTCCAGTGCAGGACGATTGAATCCAAATTGGTGCTGATGACAGATGACCTGTGACCGCCAGATTATAGAAGAGAAAATCCCAGCCTTCCACAGCCTCTTCTATCTTATGCCCTGGTAGTTGCAGTTCATCTGATGTCAAATGCAGGGACCAGAACTGGAGCGTAGGGGAGCACTGGCTTCAGCGGGACCTTGCCCACCAGGGGACATTTATTAATTTTTTTACACACATGTTAAAAAATAGCATTTTTTGGCTAGAAATTACTGTAAACTTAGGAAATATACTTCCTTAAAGCAGAGACCCTGGAGAATAAAATGGTGGCAGTGGCCGTTTTTTTATGGTGTATATTTGCGCAGCTTTTTATAAGATATTTTCATATTGCATCTTTTTTTCAGGAAAAAAATACACTAAAATGAAACACAATAGAAAAGCAATTTGATAAAACTTATAGAAAAGAAAACAAGAAAAGGGATTTGTTGGTAAAATATAAAGGATTGGGTTGCTTTGAGAAAATTTATACCAAAAATAAACCCACACGTCCTCTAAGTCCCAAAAACAATTTATATAAATTTCCCAAAAATTATAGTAGGAGTCGCCACTTTCCATAAACCGACTCACTAAACCTACGACACATTGGAAGTCTAAGAGATCCACAATATGCCCATAAAGAGGAGCTGTCACCTGCCCAATGCTATCACATAGGGTTTTGCTAGACTCGTGTGATAGCAAAAAAAATTTAGAAAAAGTAAAATGTTAAAAAAAAAATTATAAAAATTATAATTCTCTAAAATAAATAAAAATAATTATATTTTTATTTAAAGCACCCCTGTCACCCCTGTACACACCCCACAGCGGTATCCTGGGAGGCCAAAAGCGACGCTGTGATGTCACTTCTAGTTTGGGCAGATGTAAACACTGTGATTTTTTTTTTCCTGGAAAGCAAAAAAGTTTTTTTAATCTCATGCTTTCCAGGGTAGAGGAGAGATCTGGGGTCTTATAGCTTTCCAGGGTAGAGGAGAGATCTGGGGTCTTATAGCTTTCCAGGGTAGAGGAGAGATCTGGGGTCTTATAGCTTTCCAGGGTAGAGGAGAGATCTGGGGTCTTATAACTTTCCAGGGTAGAGGAGAGATCTGGGGTCTTATAACTTTCCAGGGTAGAGGAGAGATCTGGGGTCTTATAGCTTTCCAGGGTAGAGGAGGGATCTGGGGTCTTATAGCTTTCCAGGGTAGAGGAGAGATCTGGGGTCTTATAACTTTCCAGGGTAGAGGAGAGATCTGGGGTCTTATAACTTTCCAGGGTAGAGGAGAGATCTGGGGTCTTATAGCTTTCCAGGGTAGAGGAGGGATCTGGGGTCTTATAGCTTTGCAGAGTAAAGGAGAGGTCTGGGGGGGGGGTCTTATAGCTTTCCATGGTAGAGGAGAAATCTGGGGTTCTTATAGCTTTCCAGGGTAAAGGAGAGATCTGGGGGTCTTATGGCTTTCCGGGATAGAGGAGAGATCTGGGGCTCTTAAAGCTTTCCAGAGTAAAGCAGAAATCTGGGGTTCTTATAGCTTTCCAGGGTAAAGTAGAGATCTGAGGATCTTATAGCTTTCCAGAATAGAGATGAGATCTGGAGTCTTATAGCTTTCCAGGGTAGCGGAGAGATATGGGGTCCTATTGCTTTCCAGAGTAGAGGCGAGATCTGGGGTCTTATAGCTTTCCAGGGTGGAGGAGAAATCTGGGGTCTTATTGCTTTCCAGGGTCAAGGAGAGATCTGGGGGTCTTACAGCTTTCCAGGATAGAGGAGAGATCTGGGAGTCTTATAGCTTTCCAGGGTAAAGGAGAGATCCGGGGTCTTACAGCTTTCCAGGATAGAGGAGAGATCTGGGAGTCTTATAGCTTTCCAGGGTAGAGGAGAGATCTGGGGTCTTATAGCTTTCCAGTGTAGAGGAGAGATCTGGGGTCTTATAGCTTTCCATGGTAGAGGAGAGATCTGGAGTCTTATAGCTTTGCAGAGTAAAGGAGAGGTCTGGGGGTCTTATAGCTTTCCAGGGTAGATGAGAGATCTGGGGTGTTATAGCTTTCCATGGTAGAGGAGAAATCTGGGGGTCTTATAGCTTTCCAGAATAGAGGAGGGATGTGAGGTCTTATTGCTTTCCAGGGTAGAGGAGAGATCTGGGGTCTTATAGCTTTCCAGGGTAGAGAAGAGATCTGGGGTCTTATAGCTTTCCAGGGTAGAGGAGAGATCTGGGGTCTTATAGCTTTCCAGGGTAGAGGAGAGAGCTGGGGGTCTTATAGCTTTCCAGGGTAGAGGAGAGATCTGGGTGTCTTATAGCTTTCCAGGATAGAGGAGAGATCTGGGGTCTTATAGACCCCCAATGTCTCCATAAAGGGGATCTGGCATGATACCGAACCCTCATTGTTATGAAAGAATTCAGGCAGTGAAGCTTTTAGAGATTGGACGTTTTCATCGCTTTTTAAGATATCTACCCTATCCCGCCATGGTTTTTGGGAAGGGGCGTGTTTGGTGACCGCTAGGGTGATACTGGTTGGAGCGTGGTCCGACCAGGTTATGGGAGCTATCTCGGAGTCCGCTAGGGTGATACTGGTTGGAGCGTGGTCCGACCAGGTTATGGGAGCTATCTCAGAGTCCGCTAGGGTGATACTGGTTGGAGCGTGGTCCGACCAGGTTATGGGAGCTATGTCGAAGTCTGCGGCCCTTTGCAATATCCATTTATCAGTCAGAATCAAATCAGTAGGAGCATAAGTATTATGAACATGAGAATGATGCGTGTATTCTCTCGCGGAGGGGTGGAGACACCTCCATACATCAAATAAATCATTTTGAAGCAGTAGGTTCCGCAAGGATGGTTGGTGTCTGGAGCCTGGTTTAGACGTATCTGCCATCCAATCAGGAGGAATATTGAAGTCTCCACATATAATTAATGATCCCTTCTGAACTGATCGGATTTTCCTCAGAGTGCGGTTAAGGAAGCTTATTTGTTCGGTGTTGGGGGCGTAAAGTGACACCAAAGTTACAGTCAGGTTTGCGATGGAGCAGACAAGTATCAGGAATCTGCCGTTGGGGTCAATTACACTGTATCAAAAGGTGAAAGTCCAGAGACCGATGTATCGCAATTAATACCCCTTTCCTTTTTGTTGGACCTGACGCAGTGTAAACTGAAGGAAAGTCTCGATGGGAGCATTAAGGGGAAGCATCTCCCTGGAAGTGCGTTTCCTGGGCGCATATGGATTTGGCAGGAGAGATTGTTGGTTGTCCACCACAAGGACGCTCTTAAAAAATTATTTTTAAAGCAACCCGCCGCCCCCTTTATGCTCACACGCCCAACCCACACATGTGAGGTATCACCGCGATCATTACAGTGAGAACAATAACTCTATCACCAGACCTCCTCTGTAACTCTAAACTGATAACCTGTAAACATTTTTAAAGCGCCGCCTATTGAGATTTTTATGTACTGTAGTTCAGCGCCATTCAACGAGTGTGTGTAATTTTAAAGCATGACATGTTAGGTATCTATATACTCAGTGTAACAACATTTTTTATATTTTAACAATAAAATTGGTTATATATTGTGTTGTTTTGCATTAAAATTCATTAAAGTGTATTTTGTTTTGTAAATTTGCATTTAAAAAAAAATTGCAACACCAACCACTTTATTCTGTAGGGCCTCTGCTTAAATATAAATAAAATGTTTCAGAGTTCTAAGCAATTTTCAGTAAAAAAATAATAAATAAAAATTATGATTTTTACATTTAGTGCCCGTTTACATACGAGTGACTCTACTTCACACCGCGACCTCCGAGGTGGCGGTGCGAGCAGCGCGCCGCGACCTCGGAGCGGCCGCCACGGACTTCATAACATTGAAGTCTATGGCGGTCGCCTCCTGGTCGCCCCAAAGAAGCTCCGGACCCTTTTTCTAAGTCGGAGCGACTTGTGTCGCTCCTATTAGAACGGGTCCGCAGTTTCTCTATGCCTCACAGGTCGCCTCAGTGTGAACCGGGACTTAGGAGAGAAATGGCAGAGTTAGCCCAGTAGGGAAGTAGTTATGTCACTGAGGCCGACTAATAAGTGAGAGGGTCAAATAAAGTAAGGAAAAGAAATGTATTTGATTAATTACAGACTACACTATAAAGCCACTGATCAAGTCCTATAAATGGTCATGCTGTAGGCTATATATCATGGATTCCCAACACGGATTGCCATTGTCTCACCAATCTCTATAGTGAGTGGAGTCATTTCTGCCCCCCAAAAAATGCACCAAATCTATTTCCAGCCTTATGGAATATTTGCATTATTATATTGTATATTGTATTATTATATTGTAATATATTATATATTGCATTATTATATTGTATTGTATATTAAATTATTTTGTGTTATTATATTGTAGTGTATTACTGTATTACATTATATTTTGTATTGTTTATATTACATTATATTGCATTGTATTGTATATTGAATTATAATAATATATTATAATATAATAATAATAATAATAATAATAATAATAATATATTATATTATTCTATTGTTTATTACATTATATTATATTATATATTATATTATGTTATATTATGTTATATTATCCA
Source organism: Pelophylax lessonae (assembly GCF_965119305.1). Classification (NCBI taxonomy): domain Eukaryota; kingdom Metazoa; phylum Chordata; class Amphibia; order Anura; family Ranidae; genus Pelophylax; species Pelophylax lessonae. The sequence continues at coordinate 750,294,071 of NC_138769.1, read as the reverse complement.
TTGTTTATATTACATTATATTTTATTACATTATATTTTGTTTTGTTTATATTACATTGTATTAATGTATTGTATTGTTTATATTAAATTAAATTAAATTGTAATATTATATTGTATTGTTTATATTACATTATATTGTATTACATTATTGTATTGTTTATATTACATTAAATTGTAATATTATATTATATCATTTTATTATATTATATTGTAATATTATATTGTATTGTTTTATATTACATTATATTGTATTATATTGCATTGTTTATATTACATTATATTATATTATGCATTGTTTACATTATATTATATTATATTATATTATATTATGCATTGTTTATATTACATTACATTTTATTACATTATATTTTGTTTTGTGTATATTACATTGTATTAATGTATTGTATTGTTTATATTAAATTAAATTGTAATATTATATTGTATTGTTTATACTACATTATATTGTAATAATATATTGTATTGTTTATATTACATTATATTGTATTACATTATTGTATTATTTATATTATATTATATTATATTATGCATTGTTTATATTACATTATATTGTATTACATTATTGTATTGTTTATATTACATTAAATTGTAATATTATATTGTATCATTTTATTATATTATATTGTAATATTATATTGTATTGTTTTATATTACATTATATTGTATCATATTGCATTGTTTATATTACATTATATGATATGATATGATATTATATTATATTATGCATTGTTTATATTATATTATGCATTGTTTATATTACATGATATTGTATTACATTATTGTATTGTTTATATTACATTATATTGTATTATATTGTATCATTTTATTATATTATATTGTAATATTATATTGTATAGTTTATATTACATTATATTGTATAATTTTATTATATTATATTGTATTATTATATTGTATTGTTTTATATTACATTATATTGTATTATGCATTGTTTATATTATATTATATTATATTATATTATATTATATTATATTATGCATTGTTTATATTACATTATATTTTATTACATTATATTTTGTTTTGTGTATATTACATTGTATTAATGTATTGTATTGTTTATATTAAATTAAATTAAATTGTAATATTATATTGTATTGTTTATACTACATTATATTGTAATAATATATTGTATTGTTTATATTACATTATATTGTATTACATTATTGTATTATTTATATTATATTATATTATATTATATTATGCATTGTTTATATTACATTATATTGTATTACATTATTGTATTGTTTATATTACATTAAATTGTAATATTATATTGTATCATTTTATTATATTATATTGTAATATTATATTGTATTGTTTTATATTACATTATATTGTATTATATTGCATTGTTTATATTACATTATATGATATTATATTATATTATATTATGCATTGTTTATATTATATTATATTATATTACATTATTGTATTGTTTATATTACTTTAAATTGTATTATATTGTATCATTTTATTATATTATATTGTATTATTATATTGTATTGTTTTATATTACATTATATTGTATTATATTGTATCATTTTATTATATTATATTGTAATATTATATTGTATTGTTTATATTACATTATATTGTATCATTTTATTATATTATATTGTATTATTATATTGTATTGTTTTATATTACATTATATTGTATTATATTGCATGGTAAATGTGATCACAAGGAGAGAAGAATTAGAATTCATAGAAAGGAACAAATGATCCCGGTGAAGGACATACAGTATCTCCCCAGCCGCTCTATGTGACTCCTCAGGGATCCATATATGGTAATTATCATTATAATTATGATGTGACATTGATGCCGCTCTCCTGTCCGGGGTCCCCAGGGGATCACACAACATTTATAATGACAGACAGTGTCCGGTAACACAGAATAACTGAAGATGTGACAACCTGCGTCCTCTGACCACCATTACAGGTGAGAAACGATTTCCTCCCCCAGCTCTGTACAGTCCGGGATATTATAGAGCAGCCTTAGTGTTGGGAAGGATAACCCCCCCCCCCATCCTCATTTTATTTACTTGTTTTACTATCCCATGTCCTGTGAGAGAGATTTTCCCCATAGTGAGGGACTTCCCCTCTTGGACAATTGTCACCACCAGTACAGATGTCCCAACTGGAAGACTTCCTCTCTTGTCCTGTTCTTGTCTCAAACTCTCCAATTTTACATTTCCATAAAATTTTGGTTCCAGAGAAAGGGAATCTCCTGGGCAGGGACAGAAGTAGTAGGTAGACTTACCTGTCCCTCCGGGGGTGCCTGAGACATCCATAGTGGGTGTGGAGAGCCGGGAGAGATCAGTGAACATCCATTTGTTAATCTCCTCATGGTAGTATAAACACAGAAGCGATTATCTCTGAGAACTTCGGAGTTCAGAGCTGTCTAACACAGACGCCTGTGGTTGGGGAACAAGAACTGAAGATGGTCTCTTCTCAGAGAGTGCAGAGAGGGTATTAGGAGGAGAAATAGACCCTGGTTGTCTGCTTAAAGAGGACCCATCACCTGCAATATGACATCACATAGGGGGTTGTTAGCTGGCTGGTAAGATGGATGAATCTGGCAGTAACATTTATAAAGGACTGAAGTGGGGAGAGGGGGTGGGGGGTATCTTATGTGGCAGTAGACCAAAGGGTAGGGATATGCAATAGTCAAGACTTTTGCTAACCAGGGAGTGAATTAGTAGCTTGATGGTGTCGTTGGTTAAGAAGGGGCGCATTCTTGAAATGTTACAGGTATGAAGGAAGCAAGACCTGGACAGTGATTGGATTTGGGGCTGAAAAGAGAGAGCAAAGTCCAGGATTACATCTAGTACCCCGCCGTGAGGGTAGGGGCTGATAGTCATGCTATTGATCTTGATGTAATAGTCGGGAGCAGTGGCGGCTGGTGCTTCATGGGCCTGGGGGGGGGGAGTCAGACGTACTGCACCATACCCCCCCCCTCCGGACCACACCAGGCCGCACAGCACCATACCCCCCCCCCAGAACCACAGCAGGACAGGACAGAGGACAGGACAGGGGACAGGACAGAGGATAGGTTCACCCCAGCTCACTCACCCTGCCTGGATATCTGCAGCAGCAGGTGGTGGCGGCTTCGGCTTCTTCCTCCTGTCTTCTGCATCTCCTCCCTCCCAATGGCATGGCTTCTCCTTTCGGCCAATCGGGAAACGGGACCCGCTTCCTGATTGACCAGGAGAAAGATCCGTGTCACAATTTTAATTCGCTATTGTCACACAACTGGGTGGGCTTGGGGCGCAGTGCTCTGCGCCCTGAGCCCACCTTTTTTTTAAGCCTATTAGAGCATCTGGCTCTAATCACATCGCTAAAAAAAAAAATCCCCATTGAAGTCCATGCGTCTGGTGCCCCGCATGTAGATTAGAGGTCCAGGCGCATGGATAGGGGGGGGCGGTGCTTCTGCGCCCCCAATGCACCAGCCACCACAGGTTGGGAGGAGGAACTTGAGAGGAAATATTTTGAGTTTCGTTTTGGAAAGGTTGAGTTGGAGGAAGTGGAGTGACATCTGTACTGGCATGTCAGTTAGTAAATGAGTGGTGTGCGAGGAGACTGAAGGGGTGGGGTGAGGAGTAGAGAGACAGATTTGGGTGTAGCTTAGAGATGGTATTGGAAGTCATGGGAGGCTGACTCAGCTGACCCAGGGAGTAGGTGTAGATGGAGAAAAGAAGGAACCAGAGGACAGACCTCAAAGGGGACCTCTACATAAGGAGGGAGAGGAGGAGGAGAAGAAGGAGTAGAAGGAGAGAGAGAAGAAGGGAAGAAAGAAGGAGAAGTTGGAAAAGAATGAGAGAGAGAGAAGGATAAAAGGAGAGAGAAGGGAGAAAATGAGAGAGAAGGGGAAGAAGAGAGAGTAAGGGAAAAAAGAGAGAGAATGAGAGAGAGAAGGAGAAGAACAGAAAGAAGGAGAAGGAGAGAGGAGAGGAGAAGGAGAGAGACAAGGAGAAGGAGAGAGGGAAGGAGAAGGAGAGAGGGAAGGAGAGAGAGAAGATGAAAGAGAAGGAGAAGGTGAGAGAGAAGGAGAGAGGGAAAGAGAGAGAAGGAGAAGGGGAGAGGAAAGGAGAGAGGGAAGGAGAGAGAAGGAGAAGGGGAGAGAGAAGGAGAGAGGGAAGGAGAGAGAAGGAGAGAGGGAAGGAGAGAGGAAAGGAGAGAGGGAAGGAGAGAGGGAAGGAGAGAGGAAAGGAGAGAGGGAAGGAGAAGGAGAGAGAGAAGGAGAAGGAGAGAGGGAAGGAGAAGGAGAGAGACAAGGAGAAGGAGAGAGGGAAGGAGAGAGAGAAGATGAAAGAGAAGGAGAAGGTGAGAGAGAAGGAGAGAGGGAAAGAGAGAGAAGGAGAAGGGGAGAGGAAAGGAGAGAGGGAAGGAGAAGGAGAGAGACAAGGAGAAGGAGAGAGGGAAGGAGAGAGAGAAGATGAAAGAGAAGGAGAAGGTGAGAGAGAAAGAGAGAGGGAAAGAGAGAGGAGAGAGGGAAGGAGAGAGGAAAGGAGAGAGGGAAGGAGAAGGAGAGAGAGAAGGAGAGAGGAAAGGAGAAGGAGAGAGAGAAGGAGAGAGGAAAGGAGAGAGGAAAGGAGAGAGGGAAGGAGAGAGGAAAGGAGAGAGGGAAGGAGAAGGAGAGAGAGAAGGAGAGAGGAAAGGAGAAGGAGAGAGAGAAGGAGAGAGGAAAGGAGAGAGGGAAGGAGAGAGAGGAAAGGAGAGAGGGAAGGAGAAGGAGAGAGAGAAGGAGAGAGGAAAGGAGAGAGGGAAGGAGAGAGAGGAAAGGAGAGAGGGAAGGAGAGAGAGGAAAGGAGAGAGGAAAGGAGAAGGTGAGAGAGAAGGAGAGAGGAAAAGAGAGAGGGAAAGAGAGAGAAGGAGAAGGTGAGAGAGAAGGAGAGAGGGAAGGAGAGAGGGAAGGAGAGAGAGGGAAGGAGAGAGGAAAAGAGAGAGGGAAGGAGAGAGAAAAGGAGAGAGGGAAGGAGAAGGAGAGAGGGAAGGACAAGGTGAGAGAGAAGGAGAGAGAGAAGGGGGTTGAGAAGATGGTTGGTCAGTGAGGTAGCAGGGCAGATGATTGGAGATCGTGCATCCTCGAAGTTTGGAGGCAGACAGAAGCCAGGATATGGGTCTGAAATTGTTCTGACTGGCGGGGTCCAGCAAGGTATTATAAGTATGGGGGTGACCAGAGCATGCTTCATAGGGGAGATTACGATGCCAGTAGAGAGGAAGAGATTGAAGATGTGAGTAGCACAAACAACTGTACTGTCTGCAATACATTTATATTTGCATTGCAATTTACTTTTTCAGGAAAAGCTTTTGGGGTGTTCCCTTCTTTTCTTGTTCAAATATTAGGGTGTTCCCTTCTTTTCAAAGCAGTACTGATAGACAAAGTTTTAGCAAAATGTTAAGTAGGACAAACTCTGGAGAAAAAACACATATACACAGAAATAGTGATTAAACCTGTATAATTTTAAGATAAAGAAAAGGAGGAGGGTTATGGAATGGGAGGGGTTAAGAGTCACAGAGGTGAGAATGGTCATAAAACCGTTGGTAGTCATTTACAAAATTGAATTCCACATTTACTCCATTATCTCTTGGGTCAAATAAAATTACAAAAAAAAGACAGAAATTGCAAAAAAAGAATGAATTTGCATAGACACACCAGTGGTGTCACTAGGGTTGGTGTCACCCCCTCCACCTAGTATAGTCCCTTCTTAGTATAAACTCCCCTCTCCACTAAGAATAGACCACCCTTCCTCAGTCCAACCCCCCTCCTCCACTAAGCATAGACCCCCCACCCTCAGTACAGACCCCCCACAATCATTACAGACCCCCCACCCTCAGTACAGACCGCCCTCCCTCAGTACAGACCCCCCACCCTCAGTACAGACCGCCCACCCTCAGTACAGATCTCCCTCAGTAAAGAACCTTCCTTCCTCAGTCAAGATACTCCCCCCTCTATTAACCACTTAAGCCCCGGAAGATTTTACCCCCATTCCGACCAGGGGGTATTTTGCGATTCGGCACTGCGTGAATTTAACGCACAATTGCGCGGTCGTGCGACGCTGTACCTAAACGAATTTGACGTCCTTTTTTTCCCACAAACAGAGCTTTCTTTTGGTGGTATTTGATCACCTGTGCGATTTTTTGATCACGCGCTATAAACAAAAAAAGAGCGTCAATTTTGCAAAAATAGCAATATTTTTCACATTTTTTTATATGAAATTCCCCCAAAAAAAAATGTAAAAATCAAAATTTTTAAAAATTTTCGGCCAATTTGTTTTATGCTACCTATGTTTGGTAAAAAAAATCGCAAAAAGCGTATTTTGATTGGTTTGCGCAAAAGTTATTGCGTTTACTAACAAAGGGAAAGATTTTTGTCATTTTTGTTGTTTTTTTTTTTAACGCGTAATGGCGGCGATCTGCGATTTTTTTTGCGGTACTGCGACATTGCGGCGGACAGATCGGACCCTTGACTGACATTTTTGACACTTTTGGGGTTACCAGTGACATTTCTACAGTAATCAGTGCTATATATATGCACTGTTACTGTAAAAATACACTGGTAGTGAAGGGGTTAACTTTATTTGGAAGGGAGGGGCTGTGTGTGTCCCTAGGGGCGTGGTTTCTACTGTGATTGGCTGTGGCTCTAGCTGTAAAGACACTGATCAACGGATCTACATACCAGATCCGTTTTATCAGTGTCTTTGCAGCGAAGAGAATGACAGGCAGTTTGTTTACACAAGCTGCCTGACATTCTCCCTCTCCCCCGCCGATCGCCGAGTGACCGGCGGACATCGGGTCCGCTGGTCACACGCGCGGGGGGGTCCGTGACCACGCGGGAGCGGGAGCGCGCCCCGGGGGGCGCGCGCTCGCTCCCTAGACCCTCACAAGCAAGCAACGTAGCCCTACGTTAGTTTGCCTGTGAGGGGCTGACCGCCGACGTAGATAGTCGTGCGGCGGTCGGCAAGTGGTTAACCACTAAGGCCCCGGAGGATTTGGCTGCTAAACGACCAGGGGGTATTTTGCGATTCGGCACTGCGTGACTTTAACAGACCATTGCGCGGTCGTGCGACGCTGTACCTAAACGAATTTGACGTTTTTTTCCCACAAACAGAGCTTTCTTTTGGTGGTATTTGATCACCTGTGCGATTTTTTGATCATGCACTATAAACAAAAAAAGAGCGTCAATTTTGCAAAAATAGCAATATTTTTCACATTTTTTTATATGAAATTCCCCCCCAAAAAAATGTAAAAATCAAAATTTTTTAACATTTTCGGCCAATTTGTTTTATGCTACCTATGTTTGGTAAAAAAAATCGCAAAAAGCGTATTTTGATTGGTTTGCGCAAAAGTTATCGCGTTTACTAACAAAGAGAAAGATTTTTGTCATTTTTGTTGTTTTTTTTTTAACGCGTAATGGCGGCGATCTGCAATTTTTTTTTGCGGTACTGCGACATTGGGGCGGACAGATCGGACCCTTGACTGACATTTTTGACACTTTTGGGGTTACCAGTGACATTTCTACAGTAATCAGAGCTATATATATGCACTGTTACTGTAAAAATACACTGGTAGTGAAGGGGTTAACTTTATTTGGGAGGGAGGGGCTGTGTGTGTCCCTAGGGGCGTGCTTCTTACTGTGATTGGCTGTGGCTTGAGCTGTAAGGACACTGATCAACGGATCTACATAGTAGATCCATGTGATCAGTGTCTTTACACCGAGGAGAATGACAGGTGGCTTGTTTACACAAGCTGCCTGACATTCTCCCTCTCCCCCGCCGATCGCAGAGTGGCCGGCGGACATCGAGTCCGCCGGTCACACGCGCGGGGGGGTCCGTGACCACGCGGGAGCGCGCCTCCGGGGGCGCGCGCTCGCTCCCTAGACCCTCACAAGCAAGCGACGTAGACCTACGTCAGTTTGCCTGTGAGGGGCTGACCGCCGACGTAGATAGTCGTGCGGCGGTCGGCAAGTGGTTAAGTATAGACCCCCCGTCCCTCAGTACAGACTGGGGGGGACTTTGGGTGGTGAGAGGGCTCATGCTCTTGTGGGGGGTTGGATTTCAAATCGAAGCCTCACTTCTAGCATAGGCCCTTTCCCCTCCCAAAGTGCCCCCCCAGCACATATCCTCTTAACCAACACAATCACTCCTCCATCTTTTTTAACAGGATCTAGGGGCAGGTGGTTAGGTTAGAGTTGGGGAAAAGTTTAGAAACCCCTCTGTGAGAATAGGGACAAAAGAAGAAAGTTATAATTGTGCTGGTAGACATGGTATGGGAGAGTGGACAGTGGAGGTATCATCATGAATTGCATCTTTCTAAATGATTGTCAATGTTCTTGGCAGTGAATGAGTTGGGGGGGGGGGCAAAACAGAGAATTAAAGGAAGACAAGAGTTGATGATTATTGTGTAACACTACCCCTACACCCACCCCCCATGGGATCCACTGATATTACCAGTTCTTCCCCAAATAGTGCAGAAGCCACCAATCACCCAAGCAACAGCCCACCCAACAGTCTAGGGTTGTCTTGTTTCAGGGATACTCCAAGAACACTGAAAAATAACATCAAGACACTCTTTACTAGGCTTCTCTGAATAGTCTTTATGCCAGGCACAAAAGGGAATGGCCAGAAGTGAGGCCCTGTAAGAGTCATCTCAGTGAGAGCTACCACTGGCATCTATCACCCAAAAGCAGCACGCGGTTCCTGCGATCTTGAGCCCAGGTCAGTACTCACAATGCCACAGGGTGGCTGAATTCCCCCCGTTTCTTCTAGACATCTCTATGTCACTGAACACTGCACAGTTCCCAGTTTTGTACAGGCTCTCTTTGGCTGCAGGATAGCTACTCACTTCCAGTTTTTACAAGTGCCACCTCCTGTGTCCACGCCTACTTCCTGGGTCCAACACTAGGTGGAGCACGCGGGCATGAAGCGCCCACCAGCGCCACCAGCTGTGTCCAACAGTAGGTGGAGCTGTGACCTTTGACCTCTGAGACCACACCTCCTGACCTTTGACCTTAGGGGTGGGTACATGGCCCTTTTCCTGAGTCCAAACCCTCTCCTGTGTCTGCACCGGCAATAAGGCAACCCTAACCCCAACCCCTAACCCTAAGGGTCCATGACCCTTCTCTTGAGTCTAAACCCTCTCCTGTGTCTGTACCAGCAATAAGGCAACCCTAACCTCTAACCCTAGCTCTAACCCTGACCTTTGACCCTGGCCCTTGACCTTTGACCCTAAAATCCAAATAAATTACCATTTTCCAATGTAAATCTCCACTTGGTGTCTCCCCCCACCCAAAACCCCTACTTTTCCCAGATACCCGCTTGGTTTGTTGGATTGGGGTTATAAAAAATGTTAACGTGCGCTCCCTCGCTTTGCTAGCTCACATATAAGAAACTCAGAGGACGCGCGGGCCTTATAAAAAACCTTTCACAATGCCACAGAACAACTATACATTTTCCAGCTCCCGCCAGGCACTCCTCAGGGAGCTCTCCAGTCCAGCTCCTTAGGTGATGTCCCTTGGCTAGCTCCAAAGATATTTAGGAAGGGGCCCCCATTTCTGCCCCAGCTGGGACCTTAATGAACATCAGCAATTCCAGCAGAACTGCCTCAAAGGGGAAGCAGCCCCTGAGGCGGTGGAACTTCTCCAGCAGCACAAAAACATGGCTGCTTCAGACCCCTAGGTGTTTATGTTCTCCCCAGCCATCTATCCGGCACACTTTCCCAGGAATTGGCTGAAACGCAATAAATATTCAAGCTGACCATTTGACTCTCCATGCCCAATGTTCTGGAAGCTTCTAGAAGACAGGGGGAAATTGTCAAACCTGCAACTTGTGATATCTAGAACAGGCCAAAGAATTCAATAGCTGGTCCAATGATCACACAGGAGCCTAAAGGAGCTAAATGTGCCTGACATCCTGGCAGCCTATCCAGAAGGGTGCTATAATTCCATGGGAGGGTGTTTTAAGGGCAGATTTATACAGGGAGAAGTCTTGCAGGGATTTAGTCTTCCACCATACTCACTCAAGAGCAGAGCTATGTCTTTGGAGACTTCTGGTGTCGTCTGTTTGCGTGGGATGTAGCAATTGGAGCCTAATTCTGTGTGTAGTAAGGGGAGGGAGTGAGGGTGTCTATGGAGGATGAGGGCAACCTGATTTTGTCATATAGGTTGTCAGAAAAAAAGGTTTAACCACTTAAGCCCCGGAAGATTTTACCCCCTTCCTGACCATGGGGTATTTTGCGATTCGGCACTGCGTGACTTTAACGGACAATTGCGCGGTCGTGCGGCGCTGTATCTAAACGATTTTGGCGTCCTTTTTTTCCCACAAACAGAGCTTTCTTTTGGTGGTATTTGATCACCGCTGCGATTTTTTGATCACGCGCTATAAACCAAAAAAGAGCGACAATTTTGCAAAAATAACAATATTTTTCACATTTTTTTATATGAAATTCCCCCAAAAAAATGTAAAAATCAAAATTTTTTAACATTTTTGGCCAATTTGTTTTATGCTACATATGTTTGGTAAAAAAAATCGCAAAAAGCGTATTTTGATTGGTTTGCGCAAAAGTTATCAAGTTTACTAACAAAGGGAAAGATTTTTTTCATTTTTGTTGTTTTTTTTTTAACACGTAATGGCGGCGATCTGCGATTTTTTTGCGACATTGCGGCGGACAGATCGGACCCTTGACTGACATTTTTGACACTTTTGGGGTTACCAGTGACATTACTACAGTAATCAGTGCTATATATATGCACTGTTACTGTAAAAATGACACTGGCAGGGAAGGGGTTAACTTTTTTGAAAGGGAGGGGCTATGTGTGTCCCTAGGGGCGTGCTTTCTACTGTGATTGGCTGTGGCTTCAGATGTATGAACAGTGATCAACGGTCCTACATAGTAGAACCGTATGATCATCCTTCATACACAGGGGAGAATGACAGGCAGCTTGTTTACACAAGCCGCCTGACTTTCTCCCTCTCCCCCGACGATCGCAGAGTGACCGGCGGACATCGGGTCTGCCGGTCACACGCGCGGGGGGGTGCGTGACTGCGTGGGAGCGCGCCTCCAGCGGCGCACGCTCGTTCCGTAGACCCTCACAAGCTAGCGACGTAGACCTACGTCGCTTTGCCTGTGAGGGGCTGACTGCCGACGTAGATCTGCGTTAGGCAGTCGGCAAGTGGTTAAAGAGGCGAAGGTTACAGAGTTGGGAGAATAAAAGTATGCAGGGCCGGTGCTACACTATTTTACGCCCTAGGCAAGACCAGCTACTTGCCCCCCCTCAAAAAATAAATAAATAAAAAGGGAAAGGGTTAAAAACTCCTCTATGTAATACCCAGTGACCCTGATCTGATGGTTCCTCCATGTTATGCTGTTATACCCAGTGACCCCCATATTCCTTCATGTCCTTATGTCCCTCTTTGTCACACCCAGGGACCCTGATGTTTTTCCATGTCACATCCTGGGACCCCAATATTAATCCATGTCATGCTGTCATACCCAGTGACACCAATGTCCCTCTATGTCACACCATGGGCCCCTTATGTTCCTCCATGTCATACTCGGAGAGACCCTGATGTTTTTACATGTCACACCTGGGGACATCAATCCCCCATGGCACACAAAGGGACCCCAATTTCTCAGGGCACACATGGTGACCCCGAACCCCTGTTACACCCAGTGACCCCTATCCCCCATGTCACACCTGGTGACTCCGATTCACCATGGCAAACCTGGTGACCCCGATTCCCTTTCACACCAGGGATCCTCAATGTCACACCCCGGGACCCCGATCCCCTGTTCTGGGGACACCCACTGGGCAGTATGAAGAGAGTGGTCCGCACTCTGCCCTCCTTCACCATGATTTCTTTTCCCAGGACGCTCCTCTCCTGGACCACTGTGCTCACCACGGCTCCAACCGGCTCATGGTGGATGGAGAAGCAGCAGTCAGTGCCGAGCTCCGGCTCAGGTTCAGCTCTCCTCCGCTCCCTGCTTAATATCGACCCAGGGACGTGAACAGCTGCCCACCAGCTCAGCGCAGAGTATCACTTCCTGCTCTGGGTTTAGGCCACTCAGCTCCAGCCCAAGAGGATCATCATGCAGGCAGCACTCTGGTGGGCTCCCTTCCTGCCTATTGGGGCCCCCCCAAACAGCGGTGGAAAGTCAAGGCCTGGTAGTTCTGCCACTGCCCCAGACACCTATCATCTTCCTCTGTCCCTTCTTCCTCACCCACTGCCGCCCCTCCCCTCAGCTCACAAGGATCATTAATGATGGAGAGAGATGGTCGACTCATGGTTGCGCCCCTAGGTGACAATGCGCCCTAGGCAGCTGCCTAGTTTGCCTAGTGGAAGCACTGGCCCTGAAATTATGTGCCCATTGTGTTAGGTCAAAAGTGTGTGAGTCTGTTAAATTGTTAAGAGGTAGGGGTGTTAGCATTAGCAGCGGTGTGGAAGTCACCAAGGATGAGAGTGGGTATTTAGAAGTTGAGAAAGTAGGCTGTCGGCCAGAGAAGTTGTCAAGGAAGCATTGCGCTGATCGAGGAGACCGTCAGATCGCAGCAATCCTCAGAAGAACTGCAGAAAAACATTAATACAGTGAGCTTTAAAAAAGGACAAGGAGACTAGAGAAGAACTCAAGAAAGGGCTTTGTGACGATAGAAGGATTCTAACCCCAACTTCCTTTTTTTCCACTGAGCCTGGGGGAGTGAGTCTAGTGGAGGGCACCATGGGAGAGAGCAAAGGGAGAGGCAGAGTCAGAATTCTGAAGCCAGGTTTCAGTTACAGCAAGTAGGTTAAAGAAGCTGATGATAGCAATGTCTTGGACAGAGAGGAGCTTGTTACAGACAGAGTGGGCATTCCAGAGGGCACACGATGAAGGTGTGTGTGTGTGTGTGTGTGTGTGTGTGTGTGGTGAGGAGGGGGCAGGATTGGAAATATCCCAAAAAGTTAGGAGAAGCAGAAGGGTCCTAAGTAAGACAGGAGCACAATTGAACAACACATGTGTCCTGGAGGCTTTGTCAGCATGGGGTTCATAATCTGCAGTAGAGAGGACACTATTGTGGGAAGGAAGGGTGGAAACAATATTACGGGGCGGGATAGTAATCAGATTAGGAAAAAAGAGCTGGATAGGGAAATAAAGGTTCACATGCAATCTGTCTGGAGCAGAGAAATGACTTTTATGGATTCTTTCTAGTCTCTGCCTTCTCTTGTATTATCTTGAAGACATTATGGAAACACTTCTACCTATGATAATGTTATGGAGATTAGGAGTGCCAGCATTAGGATACATTGGCTGTTGATAATATTTCCAATAAAAGCACATTTCTATTTAGGAAGAAAGAAGATGGAAACTCTTTTCTCATGTTTTGTGTTCTGCAGAATAGTTTTTATCTTGGTGGAGAAAAGTTCCTGAAGTATAACATCGGAAGACTACATACTGAACATTTTGGAGTCATGGCATTTGGTGGTGATAATCAGAGCTCCTCTTACTTCATCTTGATTGGAATTCCTGGGCTAGAAGATGTCCAGGTCTGGATTTCATTACCGATCTTCTCCATGTATCTGATAACCTTGTTGGCCAATATTAGTGTCCTGCTTACCATTAAAGCAGAGGAAAGCCTCCACCAGCCCATGTACCTCTTCCTTTCCATGTTGTTGTTAACAGACCTTGTCCAGTCCAATTCTACCCTTCCCAAGATGCTCCTGATCTTCTGGTTCAACCTCCAAGAGATCTCCTCTGAGGGTTGCCTCGTTCAGATGTTCTTCATCCATTCCTTCTCCATTATGGGCTCCTCTATCCTCTTGGCTATGGCCTTTGATCGCTATGTTGCCATATGCCAACCACTGAGATATTCCAACATCTTGACCAACCCACTGATCACAAAAATTGGAGTCATGGTGGTCATAAGAGCAACTCTTCTGATCTTTCCACTTCCTTTCCTGATTAGGAGGCTGCCATTTTGCAAGAGCCATGTGATTGGACATACTTATTGTGAACACATGGCAGTGGCTAAGCTGTCCTGTGCAGACATAAGAATTAATATTGTGTACGGGTTAGCAGTCGCTCTGTTTGTAGATGTAGTAGATATCATGGGCATTACAGTGTCATATATAAAGATTGTCATTGCTGTCTTACACCTCCCATCCCGAGAGGCCAGACACAAAGTTGGGAGTACATGCGTCAGCCATGTTTGCGTCATTCTTTTGGCTTACGTCCCAGCACTTTTCTCCTTTTTCACTCAAAGGTTTGGGGTGAACATAGCTTCTTCCATCCAAATTATCATATCTAGCCTGTACCTAATTGTTCCTCCAATGCTGAACCCAATAATATATGGAATAAAAACCAAAGAGATCCAGAGGAACATTTTGAAGTTATTTTGTCGACAAAAGTCCAGATTTCAATAATTTTGGAGACATATTTTGCTGAACTTACCCAACAAACCCTGCAAAGAACAGAATGATGACAATCGACCACCTTTCAGAGTCAGAACAATGGTGCAAGCGATGAATATTTTGGGGTGAGGTATGCAAATGACTGTAATGTTGCTATCATGATCAATACCTTATTGATTGACTCAAGTATGTGGTTATATGGCCTCTGATTTCCAAACTGAAAAAAATGTCCTCATTTTCATAAAAACATGGCCCTAAATGTTCACCATTATACATGGAGAGCCCTCAATCCAAGAAAAGGAAATATGCCATTTGGATTTGTTCTAAGAGGCGTTCAAAATCTGTAAGTTGTACTGGTTGGGTTGTTTATATTACTGAAAAGGGTTTGTTGTATGGGCGCTTCCGTGGAATACAGCAGGCTTTAGGTGAGACACTGCACTTCGGCAGAACTGGAGAGGAGAAGCTGCTCTGAAAGTGATAAAGATAAAAAGACAAGGCGCCTCTAAGTGCAGTAGGCTCTGAGTATTTATTAGGTTAAAAGCATAAAAGCACTCACATTTGGTAAGTATGACATGGGCATAGCAAAGATCTGTCTGGAGTCTTCCTATCCGCTGTGCTGAGTGGTTGCAATGGGGACATCCGGTGATCCGCTTCCTCTAGATGCGTCCTTTCGTCTGTGTCTCAGCCTGGTCAGCATGAGATTTCCTGAAGGCAGGGTGTGGATGCAGCGGCTGGTGTCCAATAGAGCGGGTGGTGGGCGGTTACATGTTTCGGAGCTCAGCTCCTTCGTCAGACCTCCTACAGGAAGCGGATCACCAGATGTCCCCATTGCAACCACTCAGCACAGCGGATAGGAAGACTCCAGACAGATCTTTGCTATGCCCATGTCATACTTACCAAAATGTGAGTGCTTTTATGCTTTTAACCTAATAAATACTCAGAGCCTACTGCACTTAGAGGCGCCTTGTCTTTTTATCTTGTTTATATTACTGCCTTTACTCTCTTGTGTGATCAATCAAACTATTAAATTAAAACCTGTTACAGTAAAATAAAAGTCTGAGGGAAGGAAGAGATGTCTTTGAAGGTTCCCGTCTATCAAGGTCATGGTAAAGCTAGCAGGAGTTCTTCACATTCAACTGGACTTGTTCTTTAATGTTGAAGGCATTGCTTAGCTTGTTCAATCCACTTCTTTAATTTCAATGAGTGTCAGGAAGATACCCCAACATTTATATCAACACAGATGATATAAAAACCTTCATCCAATCACCATAAGAAGTGTCAGTGGTGAATGTTGATTGTCCAAAAACAGAGTGGGAGATGTGAAAGTTGTAGAACCACCACACCATCATCTCCTCCATGGTGGCAGAAATTCTGTGGAAGTGGTCATTCTTCAGTTCACATGGCTGAAGGTATAAGTTGTCCACCACACCATCATCCCCCCTATGATGGCAGGAGGTCTGTGGAGGTGGTAATCCTTAGGTTTACAGGGCTGAACATATAAGATGTTGTCCACCACACCATCATCCCATCCATGGTGGCAAGAGGTCTGTGGGAGTGGGAATCCTTCAAAACACACGGCTGAAGTTATAAATTGTTGTCCACCACACCATCATCCCCCTCTATGGTGGCAGGAGGCCACCTATATATATATATATATATATATGTAGGGCCTAACCCAGAATGAGCCACTTTATCAGGAAGGGGCCCTTGCCTTCATCAACAGGTGTACAGTATATAGCATATTGGGTTCCCCCAGGCAAGGCACTCGTCCCATGTTGAGGGCATGTGGCCTGGAATGGTACAGAAAAAGGGAGCGAATGGTTGCCCTCCCAGTTTTCTGGCCAGCCAGTCTGGACAGATTAAGGGTCTGGTATGGATTTTGAACCCCCACACATTTGTTTTTTGTGGGAGGTCTCCCTTAAAACCTGTATCAAACTGAAGGGTCTGGTATGGATTTCCATGGGGACCTCGCCAATTCTTTTGTTTTTTCTTTTTGCATGGGGTACCCCCTTAAAACCCATACTGGACTCAAAGCATCTGCTATATAAAAGGGGGGCCCCCATTCCATTTTTTTTATCAAGCTATCCCTGCCCCTTTAGTTACATGGCTTGGCATACAAATGAATGGGGTTGGTGATGCAACTGATTGCTAAGGACTCGACAATGCCTGCACTTGCTGGCATTGACAGAGGGAAGCTGTCATGTGTAATAGCAGCTATAAAATATTATACTGACGAACGGATAAATGTTTATCTGCAGGCATTCATCTGAATGCCTGAACAGCCAAAGCCAAAGTTCTGGCTGAACCTTGAATGCATCCTTAATATCAAGCTATCTCTGCCCCTTCGCTTATATGGCCGGGGACTTCTGGCTAGTAGATGAATGGGGCAGAGTGATGTCACTGGTTGCTAAGAATGCAGCACTTCACACTCCAGAAGCACCGCAACCCCCCTTCTGTGTCCCCATATACTTCATTTTTCAAAAATATCAGTATACCCTTGGATATGGTTTGGTAAGCAGTAGGACAGCAAATGAATGAGACCAGGTAGAAGAAGATAAAATGTGGAATCATAAATAGGTTTTGCTACACTAGAAATTGGGAAATTCACATTAAGCAGGGTATACATTTAGAAGTTCTTTTTTTTTTTAGTTCAATGAAAAACATCACTTGCGTGGGTGCAGGGATCTTCCCTGCTGCACTATTGCATTCTGAAGGCGGGGACTCCCCCTTCTCTCAGAATACACAGATCAGTATTGCAGTCTATTGGCTGCCACGGCTGATCGAATGCTGGTTCTCCAGTGGGACCGTTAGACACAAGCCAGTCCAACAACCGGCTCCTATTAAAGAATATATATAAAAGTGCAGCGCTCCTTTGCATGTAATCTATACTAAATTGCCATATCACTAAAACATGAGAAAAACAATATATATACAAAAAAAAAAAAAATTAATTTATCTATATGTGCACCACAGGTGGGAAAACTTTGGGTCAGAATTTATATATCCCAAAGTCAATATGTTAATATCAGTAACTAGAAACTTCAGGGTCCCGGTGCAAGAAACCATGGAGGGCCCCATTATGGTTGCCTTCACCATATATTTTGGCAATGTCCATCTATTATACTTTATTGTGAAATGGTTCATGCTCTTATTCACTGAATATTTGGCTTAAAGCGGAGTTCCACCCTGGAATTTTTATTTTTTTTTAAAAATACCCCCGGGACAGTCAGGGCTAGTGCATTCCACAATGGCTAGCCTCTGATCTGTCCCGGGTTGCACTTACCTGTTAGGACAAATACTTACCTTGAAAACGTCTTGTCCAGCGCTGCCATCTCAGATGTGGGCAGCTTGAAGCCAGCGAGATCCTCTTCGGGGGTCCTCTTCCGCCTTCTTCGGTCCCACGATGCCCTGCGCCGGCCCCGACGTCACTTCTGGGTCGCGCGCGTCTTCCCTGCACAGCTTCTGGGCATGCCCAGAAGCTGTTTAGAAGGGGATGACGCGCGCGCCCCGGAACTGACGTCGGGGCCGGTGCAGGCGCAATGATTCCTGGGAGCGATGACGTTCAGCTCCCAGGAATCATTGCAGAGCCAGGAAGTGACGACGGGCCGCGGCCGAGGAAGGAGGAAGAAAGAAGTAAGGTAAGTATATTTTCTTCGCTACGAGGTAAGTAAAAAAAATAAAAAATATGCGATTATCCATTTCTTTTTCAGGTGACCCGGAGCGAGAAGATGGAGGTAAGTATAAAATTAGGGTGGAACTCCACTTTAACTCCAAAAATGTTGTTTCTGGGTCTATCCCCTTGGCTTAGTCCAAAGCCACTAAGAAATGACTATTACACGTTCTCACTGCAGCTGGATGTCTGGTGGCACTCAACTGGAAAAAAAAAACAGAACCTCCATCCCTACTAGAATTCTACACTAGAACTGGGGATGTTAAACTAATGGAAAACCGTACAGCACGGTTACATGGTTCTCTTGAACAATTCAATAAAAATCTGGGAACCATGGAATGATAGAACGATAGTAAGTCATAATCATGTTGTCTACGGTGGGTAACCTTTTCTTAAACCCTTTACTCTATTTGAAGTAAAGAGAGCTGCAACCTGGGAGCCATCCTCCAGCAAAGCCCATCACTCTTTGTTTAAGAAGAAAGGACAGGCGCCACTCAGTGAAACAATAAAGGTTTATTGCATAGCATACATAAAACACTTACATTAAGGCAAAGATACAGGCTTCTCCTTATGGCTCCTGAATCCCTTCCATAGCGTGGTACTTCCGCCCTGCGGCCGGGCCAGCAGCCGGGAGATGACAAAACGTTGGGGAAGTCCAATGGGGGAGCCGGATCGAGCCAAGGACGGTGGTAAGCCGCTCGTCCACTGGTGATGAGGGCGGAAGTACCACGCTATGGAAGGGATTCAGGAGCCATAAGGAGAAGCCTGTATCTTTGCCTTAATGTAAGTGTTTTATGTATGCTATGCAATAAACCTTTATTGTTTCACTGAGTGGCGCCTGTCCTCTCTTCTTGTATATGCCAGCGGGATTTTTGGCTTCTGCCTGGCTACAGCGCTGCCCTCCGTGACAACATTGGAACATTGCACCACCTGGAAGTCCCCTCTTCTCAATTTTCATCCCAGTGCAGGCCCCACCTTGTTGGCACAAGTGCCCAACACATCCTCTTCCATCACTCTTTGTGTGACGGGCTGTTAAATACCGGATGGCTCCTCAGACTCTGTGTCACAGTCAAGAGTCAGGCTCTGAGTCCAGTAGCTATAGCAGTAGAGAGGTTCCCACTGACCAGCAGGATGAGTACAGAAGCAGGTCACCCTGAAGGATGACACAGGCTCACCCAAGGCGTGGGGCCTAAGCACTAACCAGACTTCACCGGCTCTCCTGATAGTGGGTTTTGCTGCCTGCTAGTGTTAAAGCATGGTCCTCAGAGGTTAGCTACTCTGTGTTCACTAGCAGATGTAGCAGGTAGGGATCAAGCAGAAGAGCAGTCAATAAACAAGCCAAAGGTCGGTAACAAGTAGTTGCAGGTTTGTCAGGAGAAAGCATAGTTGAGGAACAAGCCAAAGGTCGGTAACAGGTGGTCGCAGGTTAGGATCAAGCAGAAGAGCAGTCAATAAACAAGCCAAAGGTCGGTAACAAGTAGTTGCAGGTTTGTCAGGAGAAAGCATAATTGAGGAACAAGCCAAAGGTGGATAACAGGTGGTCGCAGGTTGGGATCAAGCAGAAGCGTAGTCAGGGGAACAAACCAAAAGTTGGTAACAAGTAGCTGCAGGTTGAGATCATAAGAAAGGATAGTTAAGGATTAAGCCAAAGGTCAGTAATGAGTGATAGTGAAGATACGGACGGCAGCAGGAGTAAAAAGAGTGAGCTATTGGCTGAAGAAGAGCACAATAATCTGGCAAACAGGCAGTGCAGAGACATCATGCTTAACCACTTAAGCCCCGGAGCATTTGGCTGCTCAAAGACCAGGCTCTATTTTTCGATTCGGCACTGTGTTTAACGGACAATTGCGTGGTCGTGCGATTCTGTACCCAAATGAAATTGACGTCCTTTTTTCCCCAAACCAGAGCTTTTTTTTGGTGGTATTTGATCACATGTGCGCTTTTTATTTTTTGCGCTATAAACATAAAAAAAGCGACAATTTTGAAAAAATAACAATATTTTTCACATTTTTTTATATGAAATTCTCAAAAAAAAAATTTAAAAATCAAAATTTTTTAACATTTTAGGCCAATTTGATTTCTGCTACATATTCTTGGTAAAAAAAATCATATTTTGATTGGTTTTTCGCAAAAGTTATTGCATTTACTAACTACGGGAAAGATTTTTGTCATTTTTATTGTTTTTTTTATTTTAACTAGTTATGGGGGCAATCTGCGATTTTTTTTGCGGGACTGTGACATTGCGGCGGACAGATCGGACCCCTAACTGACATTTTTGACACTTTTGGGGGTACCAGTGACATTACTACAGTAATCAGTGCTATAAATATACACTGTTACTGTAAAAATGACACTGGCAGGGAAGGGGTTAACTTTATTGGTGATCAGTGGGTTAAATGTATCCCTAGGGGTGTGATTCTAACTGTGGGGGGGGCGTGGCTTGTGATGTAACCACAGAGACATACGATCCTACATAGAAGGATCGTATAGTCTCTGTACTTACACCAGGGAGAATGACAGACGGTTGTGTTTACATCAGCTGTCCGTCCTTCTCCCTCTCCTGCGGGAGATCGCGAGTGGCCGGCGGACATCGGAGCCACCGGTCACACGCGTGGGCTAGGCAGGGAACGAGCGGGGGTGGGAGTGTGAGAGGGCCCCCTACAGGCTCCTGGGAGAGCGACGTAGGTCTACGTCGCTTTGCCCAGGAGCGGCTGACTGCCGCAGTAAATAGTCGTGTGGCGGTCGGTGAGTGGTTAAATCAGCATGCTTAAATCAGCAAATTCATGTGAGGGGCATAGAGTTCAAGGTTCACCAGAAACAAGGTACAAGGTAAGACTGGCCAAGGGTTGAGACAGTGATTTGTGCAGCATTTCAGGAGCTATAGCCAGACACCGCAGAGGTCGCAGGTTCAGATCCGGACCCTGACAATCTGCATCTTGGGTCTTGGACAAATTGGCCACTGGCACCACTTTGTAAGACAACAAGCACAGACCCAAAATTAGATAGGCAAAGCAGTGAGAACAGGGGCAAATATTGAGACAAAGGCACAGAGCGTTATCTTCAAAAAAAAAAAAAAGAGCTTTACTCCTTTTTAATTTTAGGGGGTTCAATTATTATTTTGGCAAAGGGCGAGACAATGAGGAGAGGTAAATGGAAGAGAAAATGTTGTTCTGGGTCTGATTCTTACCTTCTCCACCACAAATCTCCCCACCGGGCTGAAGGCCTTCTCTGACATGACACATCAGGGCAGGCTGGTACCTTGAGTACATTTTGGGCCACCTCCTGCCAGTGGTACAACCTTGACACCAAGCAGACCATGAAGATGATTGTTTCAAAGTGTTTTAGTTCCAAACTTGCTGTCCCTGCCTGTTTCTGCTTGACCAGGACAGGGTCAGCCTTATGAGGAAAAAAATGAAACTTATAAAAAAATGTAAATCTCTAAATAAAGTTTAAAAAGTAGATTTAAAAAAAATGTTGCTGTGGAACTACACAGACCATGAACTAGAGGAAGAGGGTGGTTGGCAATCAAAGTGGGGATGCAGTTAAGTGCAAATGAAGGGTAACACATCCAAAATACATTAAACTCAAAGAGAAAATAGGAAAAATGTATTTTAGTTAACCAGAAACATTTGTTCTACATTGGTAACATTGGTCCTACATTGGTAACATTTGGTCCTACATTGGTAACATTTGGTCCTACATTGGTAACATTTGGTCCTACATGGGTAACATTGGTTCTACATTGGTAACATTGGTTCTACATTGGCAACATTGGTTCTACATTGCTAACATTGGTTCTACATTGGTAACATTGGTTCTACATTGGTAACATTTGGTCCTACATTGGTAACATTGGTTCTACATTGCTAACATTGGTTCTACATTGGTAACATTTGGTCCTACATTGGTAACATTTGTTCTACATTGGCAACATTGGTTCTACATTGGTAACATTGGTTCTACATTGCTAACATTTGTTCTACATTGGCAACATTGGTTCTACATTGGTAACATTGGTTCTACATTGGTAACATTGGTTCTACATTGGCAACATTGGTTCTACATTGGTAACATTGGTTCTACATTGGTAACATTTGGTCCTATATTGGCAACATTGGTTCTACATTGGTAACACTGGTTCTACATTGGTAACATTTGGTCCTACATTGGCAACATTGGTTCTACATTGGTAACATTGGTTCTACATTAGTAACATTGGTTCTAAATTGGTAACATTGGTTCTACATTGGTAACATTTGGTCCTATATTGGCAACATTGGTTCTACATTGGTAACATTTGGTCCTACATTGGTAACATTTGGTCCTATATTGGCAACATTGGTTCTACATTGGTAACATTTGGTCCTACATTGGCAACATTGGTCCTACATTGGTAACATTTGGTCCTATATTGGCAACATTGGTTCTACATTGGTAACATTGGTTCTACATTGGTAACATTTGGTCCTATATTGTCAACATTGGTTCTACATTGGTAACATTGGTTCTACATTGGTAACATTGGTCCTACATTGGTAACATTTGGTCCTACATTGGTAACATTTGGTCCTACATTGGTAACATTTGGTCCTACATTGGTAACATTTGGTCCTACATGGGTAACATTGGTTCTACATTGGTAACATTGGTTCTACATTGGTAACATTTGGTCCTACATTGGCAAAATTGGTTCTACATTGGTAACATTGGTTCTACATTGGCAACATTGGTTCTACATTGCTAACATTGGTTCTACATTGGTAACATTGGTTCTACATTGGTAACATTTGGTCCTATATTGGCAACATTGGTTCTACATTGGTAACATTTGGTCCTACATTGGTAACATTGGTTCTACATTGCTAACATTGGTTCTACATTGGTAACATTTGGTCCTACATTGGTAACATTTGTTCTACATTGGCAACATTGGTTCTACATTGGTAACATTGGTTCTACATTGCTAACATTTGTTCTACATTGGCAACATTGGTTCTACATTGGTAACATTGGTTCTACATTGGTAACATTTGGTCCTATATTGGCAACATTGGTTCTACATTGGTAACACTGGTTCTACATTGGTAACATTGGTTCTACATTGGTAACATTGGTTCTACATTGGTAACATTTGGTCCTATATTGGCAACATTGGTTCTACATTGGTAACACTGGTTCTACATTGGTAACATTTGGTCCTACATTGGCAACATTGGTTCTACATTGGTAACATTGGTTCTACATTAGTAACATTGGTTCTAAATTGGTAACATTGGTTCTACATTGGTAACATTTGGTCCTATATTGGCAACATTGGTTCTACATTGGTAACATTTGGTCCTACATTGGTAACATTTGGTCCTATATTGGCAACATTGGTTCTACATTGGTAACATTTGGTCCTACATTGGCAACATTGGTCCTACATTGGTAACATTTGGTCCTATATTGGCAACATTGGTTCTACATTGGTAACATTGGTTCTACATTGGTAACATTTGGTCCTATATTGTCAACATTGGTTCTACATTGGTAACATTGGTTCTACATTGGTAACATTGGTCCTACATTGGTAACATTTGGTCCTACATTGGTAACATTTGGTCCTACATTGGTAACATTTGGTCCTACATTGGTAACATTTGGTCCTACATGGGTAACATTGGTTCTACATTGGTAACATTGGTTCTACATTGGTAACATTGGTTCTACATTGGTAACATTTGGTCCTACATTGGCAAAATTGGTTCTACATTGGTAACATTGGTTCTACATTGGCAACATTGGTTCTACATTGCTAACATTGGTTCTACATTGGTAACATTGGTTCTACATTGGTAACATTTGGTCCTATATTGGCAACATTGGTTCTACATTGGTAACATTTGGTCCTACATTGGTAACATTGGTTCTACATTGCTAACATTGGTTCTACATTGGTAACATTTGGTCCTACATTGGTAACATTTGTTCTACATTGGCAACATTGGTTCTACATTGGTAACATTGGTTCTACATTGCTAACATTTGTTCTACATTGGCAACATTGGTTCTACATTGGTAACATTGGTTCTACATTGGTAACATTTGGTCCTATATTGGCAACATTGGTTCTACATTGGTAACACTGGTTCTACATTGGTAACATTGGTTCTACATTGGTAACATTGGTTCTACATTGGCAACATTGGTTCTACATTGGTAACATTGGTTCTACATTGGTAACATTTGGTCCTATATTGGCAACATTGGTTCTACATTGGTAACACTGGTTCTACATTGGTAACATTTGGTCCTACATTGGCAACATTGGTTCTACATTGGTAACATTGGTTCTACATTAGTAACATTGGTTCTAAATTGGTAACATTGGTTCTACATTGGTAACATTTGGTCCTATATTGGCAACATTGGTTCTACATTGGTAACATTTGGTCCTACATTGGTAACATTTGGTCCTATATTGGCAACATTGGTTCTACATTGGTAACATTTGGTCCTACATTGGCAACATTGGTCCTACATTGGTAACATTTGGTCCTATATTGGCAACATTGGTTCTACATTGGTAACATTGGTTCTACATTGGTAACATTTGGTCCTATATTGTCAACATTGGTTCTACATTGGTAACATTGGTTCTACATTGGTAGCATTGGTTCTACATTGGTAACATTTGGTCCTACATTGGCAACATTGGTTCTACATTGGTAACATTGGTTCTACATTGGTAACATTGGTTCTACATTGCTAACATTTGTTCTAAATTGGTAACATTGGTTCTACATTGGTAACATTTGGTCCTATATTGGCAACATTGGTTCTACATTGGTAACATTTGGTCCTACATTGGCAACATTGGTTCTACATTGGTAACATTGGTTCTACATTGTTAACATTGGTTCTACATTGGTAACATTTGGTCCTATACTGTCAACATTGGTTCTACATTGGTAACATTTGGTCCTACATTGGTAACATTTGGTCCTATATTGGCAACATTGGTTCTACATTGGTAACATTGGTTCTACATTGGTAACATTTGGTCCTATATTGGCAACATTGGTTCTACATTGGTAACATTTGGTCCTACATTGGCAACATTTGGTCCTATATTGGCAACATTGGTTCTACATTGCTAACATTTGTTCTACATTGGTAACATTGGTTCTACATTGGTAACATTTGGTCCTACATTGGTAACATTTGGTCCTATATTGGCAACATTGGTTCTACATTGGTAACATTGGTTCTACATTGGCAACATTTGGTCCTATATTGGCAACATTGGTTCTACATTGGTAACATTGGTTCTACATTGGTAACATTTGGTCCTATATTGGCAACATTGGTTCTACATTGGTAACATTTGGTCCTATATTGGCAACATTGGTTCTACATTGGTAACATTGGTTCTACATTGGTAACATTGGTCCTACATTGGTAACATTTGGTCCTACATTGGCAACATTGGTTCTACATTGGTAACATTTGGTCCTATATTGGCAACATTGGTTCTACATTGGTAACATTGGTTCTACATTGCTAACATTTGGTCCTACATTGGTAACATTTGGTCCTACATTGGTAACATTTGGTCCTACATGGGTAACATTGGTTCTACATTGGTAACATTGGTTCTACATTGGTAACATTGGTTCTACATTGGTAACATTTGGTCCTACATTGGCAAAATTGGTTCTACATTGGTAACATTGGTTCTACATTGGCAACATTGGTTCTACATTGCTAACATTGGTTCTACATTGGTAACATTGGTTCTACATTGCTAACATTTGGTCCTATATTGGCAACATTGGTTCTACATTGGTAACATTTGGTCCTACATTGGTAACATTGGTTCTACATTGCTAACATTGGTTCTACATTGGTAACATTTGGTCCTACATTGGTAACATTTGTTCTACATTGGCAACATTGGTTCTACATTGGTAACATTGGTTCTACATTGCTAACATTTGTTCTACATTGGCAACATTGGTTCTACATTGGTAACATTGGTTCTACATTGGTAACATTTGGTCCTATATTGGCAACATTGGTTCTACATTGGTAACACTGGTTCTACATTGGTAACATTGGTTCTACATTGGTAACATTGGTTCTACATTGGCAACATTGGTTCTACATTGGTAACATTGGTTCTACATTGGTAACATTTGGTCCTATATTGGCAACATTGGTTCTACATTGGTAACACTGGTTCTACATTGGTAACATTTGGTCCTACATTGGCAACATTGGTTCTACATTGGTAACATTGGTTCTACATTAGTAACATTGGTTCTAAATTGGTAACATTGGTTCTACATTGGTAACATTTGGTCCTATATTGGCAACATTGGTTCTACATTGGTAACATTTGGTCCTACATTGGTAACATTTGGTCCTATATTGGCAACATTGGTTCTACATTGGTAACATTTGGTCCTACATTGGCAACATTGGTCCTACATTGGTAACATTTGGTCCTATATTGGCAACATTGGTTCTACATTGGTAACATTGGTTCTACATTGGTAACATTTGGTCCTATATTGTCAACATTGGTTCTACATTGGTAACATTGGTTCTACATTGGTAGCATTGGTTCTACATTGGTAACATTTGGTCCTACATTGGCAACATTGGTTCTACATTGGTAACATTGGTTCTACATTGGTAACATTGGTTCTACATTGCTAACATTTGTTCTAAATTGGTAACATTGGTTCTACATTGGTAACATTTGGTCCTATATTGGCAACATTGGTTCTACATTGGTAACATTGGTTCTACATTGGTAACATTGGTTCTACATTGGTAGCATTGGTTCTACATTGGTAACATTTGGTCCTACATTGGCAACATTGGTTCTACATTGGTAACATTGGTTCTACATTGTTAACATTGGTTCTACATTGGTAACATTTGGTCCTATACTGTCAACATTGGTTCTACATTGGTAACATTTGGTCCTACATTGGTAACATTTGGTCCTATATTGGCAACATTGGTTCTACATTGGTAACATTGGTTCTACATTGGTAACATTTGGTCCTATATTGGCAACATTGGTTCTACATTGGTAACATTTGGTCCTACATTGGCAACATTTGGTCCTATATTGGCAACATTGGTTCTACATTGCTAACATTTGTTCTACATTGGTAACATTGGTTCTACATTGGTAACATTTGGTCCTACATTGGTAACATTTGGTCCTATATTGGCAACATTGGTTCTACATTGGTAACATTGGTTCTACATTGGCAACATTTGGTCCTATATTGGCAACATTGGTTCTACATTGGTAACATTGGTTCTACATTGGTAACATTTGGTCCTATATTGGCAACATTGGTTCTACATTGGTAACATTTGGTCCTATATTGGCAACATTGGTTCTACATTGGTAACATTGGTTCTACATTGGTAACATTGGTCCTACATTGGTAACATTTGGTCCTACATTGGCAACATTGGTTCTACATTGGTAACATTTGGTCCTATATTGGCAACATTGGTTCTACATTGGTAACATTGGTTCTACATTGCTAACATTGGATCTACATTGGTAACATTGGTTCTACATTGGTAACATTGGTCCTACATTGGTAACATTTGGTCCTACATTGGCAACATTGGTTCTACATTGCTAACATTTGGTCCTATATTGGCAACATTGGTTCTACATTGGTAACATTTGGTCCTATATTGGCAACATTGGTTCTACATTGGTAACATTGGTTCTACATTGCTAACATTGGTTCTACATTGGTAACATTGGTTCTACATTGGAAACATTGGTCCTACATTGGTAACATTTGGTCCTACATTGGCAACATTGGTTCTACATTGGTAACATTTGGTCCTACATTGGTAACATTGGTTCTACATTGGTAACATTTGGTTCTACATTGGTAGCATTGGTTCTACATTGGTAACATTTGGTCCTATATTGGCAACATTGGTTCTACATTGGTAACATTTGGTCCTACATTGGTAACATTTGGTCCTACATTGGTAACATTGGTTCTACACTGGTAACATTGGTTTTACATTGGTAACATTTGGTCCTATATTGGCAACATTGGTTCTACATTGGTAACATTTGGTCCTACATTGGTAACATTGGTTCTACATTGGTAACATTGGTTCTACATTGGCAACATTGGTCCTATATTGGCAACATTGTTTCTACATTGGTAACATTTGGTCCTACATTGGCAACATTGGTTCTACATTGGTAACATTTGGTCCTACATTGGCAACATTGGTTCTACATTGGTAACATTGGTTCTACATTGGCAGCATTGGTTCTACATTGGTAACATTTGGTCCTACATTGGCAACATTTGGTCCTATATTGGCAACATTGGTTCTACATTGGTAACATTTGGTCCTACATTGGCAACATTTGGTCCTATATTGGCAACATTGGTTCTACATTGGTAACATTTGGTTCTACATTGGCAACATTGGTTCTACATTGGTAACATTGGTTCTACATTGGTAACATTGGTCCTACATTGGTAACATTTGGTCCTACATTGGCAACATTGGTTCTACATTGGTAACATTTGGTCCTATATTGTCAACATTGGTTCTATATTGGCAACATTGGTTCTACATTGGTAACATTTGGTCCTACATTGGTAACATTTAGTACTACATTGGTAGCATTGGTTCTACATTGGTAACATTTGGTTCTACATTGGTAACATTTGGTCCTACATTGGCAACATTGGTTCTACATTGGCAGCATTGGTTCTACATTGGTAACATTTGGTCCTACATTGGTAACATTGGTTCTACATTGGCAACATTGGTTCTACATTGCTAACATTGGTTCTACATTGGTAACATTTGGTCCTATATTGGCAACATTGGTTCTACATTGGTAACATTTGGTCCTACATTGGTAACATTGGTTCTACATTGCTAACATTTGTTCTACATTGGTAACATTGGTCCTACATTGGTAACATTTGGTCCTACATTGGTAACATTGGTTCTACATTGGTAACATTTGGTCCTATATTGGCAACATTGGTTCTACATTGGTAACATTTGGTCCTACATTGGCAACATTGGTTCTACATTGGTAACATTTGGTCCTACATTGGTAACATTTGGTCCTACATTGGTAACATTGGTTCTACATTGGTAACATTTGGTCCTACATTGGTAACATTGGTTCTACATTGGTAACATTTGGTCCTACATTGGTAACATTGGTTCTACATTGGTAACATTTGGTTCTACATTGGTAACATTTGGTCCTTCATTGGTAACATTGGTTCTACATTGGTAACATTGGTTCTACATTGGTAGCATTGGTTCTACATTGGTAACATTTGGTCCTATATTGGCAACATTGTTTCTACATTGGTAACATTTGGTCCTACATTGGCAACATTGGTTCTACATTGGTAACATTGGTTCTACATTGGTAGCATTGGTTCTACATTGGTAACATTTGGTCCTATATTGGCAATATTGGTTCTACATTGGTAACATTTGGTCCTACATTGGTAACATTGGTTCTACATTGGTAACATTGGTTCTACATTGGTAGCAATGGTTCTACATTGGTAGCATTGGTTCTACATTGGTAACATTTGGTCCTATATTGTCAACATTGGTTCTACATTGGTAGCATTGGTTCTACATTGGTAACATTTGGTCCTATATTGGCAACATTGGTTCTACATTGGTAACATTTGGTCCTACATTGGTAACATTGGTTCTACATTGCTAACATTGGTTCTACATTGGTAGCAATGGTTCTACATTGGTAGCATTGGTTCTACATTGGTAACATTTGGTCCTACATTGGTAACATTGGTTCTACATTGGTAACATTGGTTCTACATTGGTAACATTGGTTCTACATTGGTAGCATTGGTTCTACATTGGTAACATTTGGTCCTATATTGGTAACATTTAGTACTACATTGGTAACATTGGTTCTACATTGCTAACATTTGTTCTACATTGGTAACATTGGTTCTACATTGGTAACATTGGTTCTACATTGGTAACATTGGTTCTACATTGGTAACATTGGTTCTACATTGGTAACATTGGTTCTACATTGGTAACATTGGTTCTACATTGGTAACATTGGTTCTACATTGGTAACATTGGTTCTACATTGGTAACATTGGTTCTACATTGGTAGCATTGGTTCTACATTGGTAACATTTGGTCCTACATTGGTAACATTTGGTCCTATATTGGCAACATTGGTTCTACATTGGTAACATTTGGTCCTACATTGGTAACATTGGTTCTACATTGGTAACATTTGTTCTACATTGGTAACATTGGTTCTACATTGGTAACATTGGTTCTACATTGGTAACATTGGTTCTACATTGGTAGCATTGGTTCTACATTGGTAACATTTGGTCCTACATTGGCAACATTGGTTCTACATTGGTAACATTTGGTCCTACATTGGTAACATTGGTTCTACATTGGTAGCATTGGTTCTACATTGGTAACATTTGGTCCTATATTGGCAACATTGGTTCTACATTGGTAACATTTGGTCCTACATTGGTAACATTGGTTCTACATTGGTAACATTTGTTCTACATTGGTAACATTGGTTCTACATTGGTAACATTTGGTCCTATATTGGCAACATTGGTTCTACATTGGTAACATTTGGTCCTACATTGGTAACATTTGTTCTACATTGGTAACATTGGTTCTACATTGGTAACATTGGTTCTACATTGGTAACATTGGTCCTACATTGGTAACATTTGGTCCTACATTGGCAACATTGGTTCTACATTGGCAACATTGGTTCTACATTGGCAGCATTGGTTCTACATTGGTAACATTTGGTCCTACATTGGTAACATTGGTTCTACATTGGCAACATTGGTTCTACATTGCTAACATTGGTTCTACATTGGTAACATTGGTTCTACATTGGTAACATTGGTTCTACATTGGTAACATTTGGTCCTATATTGGCAACATTGGTTCTACATTGGTAACATTTGGTCCTACATTGGTAACATTGGTTCTACATTGCTAACATTTGTTCTACATTGGTAACATTGGTCCTACATTGGTAACATTTGGTCCTACATTGGTAACATTGGTTCTACATTGGTAACATTTGGTCCTACATTGGTAACATTTGGTCCTATATTGGCAACATTGGTTCTACATTGGTAACATTGGTTCTACATTGGTAACATTTGGTCCTATATTGGCAACATTGGTTCTACATTGGTAACATTGGTTCTACATTGGTAACATTGGTTCTACATTGGTAACATTGGTTCTACATTGGTAACATTAGTTCTACATTGGTAACATCGGTTCTACATTGGTAACATTTGGTCCTATATTGGCAACATTGGTTCTACATTGGTAACATTTGGTCCTACATTGGTAACATTTAGTACTACATTGGTAACATTGGTTCTACATTGGTAGCATTGGTTCTACATTGGTAACATTGGTTCTACATTGGTAACATTGGTTCTACATTGGCAACATTGGTTCTACATTGGCAGCATTGGTTCTACATTGGTAACATTTGGTCCTACATTGGCAACATTAGTTCTACATTGGTAACATTTGGTCCTACATTGGCAACATAGGTTCTACATTGGTAGCATTGGTTCTACATTGGTAACATTTGGTCCTATATTGGCAACATAGGTTCTACATTGGTAACATTGGTTCTACATTGGTAGCATTGGTTCTACATTGGTAACATTTGG
The DNA here is from genome assembly GCF_965119305.1 of Pelophylax lessonae. NCBI lineage: Eukaryota > Metazoa > Chordata > Amphibia > Anura > Ranidae > Pelophylax > Pelophylax lessonae. The sequence goes on along the minus strand of NC_138769.1, from coordinate 750,262,226 downwards.
TCCTACATTGGCAACATTGGTTCTACATTGGTAACATTTGGTCCTACATTGGCAACAGTGGTTCTACATTGGTAACATTGGTTCTACATTGGTAACATTTGGTCCTACATTGGCAACATTGGTTCTACATTGGTAACATTGGTTCTACATTGCTAACATTTGTTCTACATTGGTAACATTTGGTCCTATATTGTCAACATTGGTTCTACATTGGTAACATCGGTTCTACATTGGTAACATTTGGTCCTATATTGGCAACATTGGTTCTACATTGGTAACATTTGGTCCTACATTGGTAACATTTGGTCCTACATTGGTAACATTGGTTCTACATTGGTAACATTGGTTCTACATTGGTAACATTTGGTCCTATATTGGCAACATTGGTTCTACATTGGTAACATTTGGTCCTACATTGGCAACATTTGTTCTACATTGGTAACATTGGTTCTACATTGGTAACATTGGTTCTACATTGGTAGCATTGGTTCTACATTGGTAACATTTGGTCCTATACTGTCAACATTGGTTCTACATTGGTAACATTTGGTCCTACATTGGTAACATTGGTTCTACATTGGTAACATTGGTTCTACATTGGTAGCATTGGTTCTACATTGGTAACATTGGTTCTACATTGGCAACATTTGGTCCTATATTGGCAACATTGGTTCTACATTGGTAACATTTGGTCCTACATTGGTAACATTGGTTCTACATTGGTAACATTGGTTCTACATTGGTAGCATTGGTTCTACATTGGTAACATTGGTTCTACATTGGTAACATTGGTTCTACATTGGTAACATTTGGTCCTACATTGGCAACATTGGTTCTACATTGGTAGCATTGGTTCTACATTGGTAACATTTGGTCCTATATTGGCAACATTGGTTCTACATTGGTAACATTGGTTCTACATTGGTAGCATTGGTTCTACATTGGTAACATTTGGTCCTATATTGGCAACATTGGTTCTACATTGGTAACATTTGGTCCTACATTGGCAACATTGGTTCTACATTGGTAACATTGGTTCTACATTGGTAGCATTGGTTCTACATTGGTAACATTTGGTCCTATATTGGCAACATTGGTTCTACATTGGTAACATTTGGTCCTATATTGGCAACATTGGTTCTACATTGGTAACATTGGTTCTACATTGGTAACATTTGGTCCTACATTGGCAACATTGGTTCTACATTGGCAGCATTGGTTCTACATTGGTAACATTTGGTCCTACATTGGCAACATTGGTTCTACATTGGTAACATTGGTTCTACATTGGTAGCATTGGTTCTACATTGGTAACATTTGGTCCTATATTGGCAACATTGGTTCTACATTGGTAACATTGGTTCTACATTGGTAGCATTGGTTCTACATTGGTAACATTTGGTCCTATATTGGCAACATTGGTTCTACATTGGTAGCATTGGTTCTACATTGTTAGCATTGGTTCTACATTGGTAACATTGGTTCTACATTGCTAACATTTGTTCTACATTGGTAACATTGGTTCTACATTGGTAACATTTGGTCCTACATTGGTAACATTTGGTCCTACATTGGTAACATTGGTTCTACATTGGTAACAATTGGTCCTACATTGGCAACATTGGTTCTACATTGGTAACATTGGTTCTACATTGGTAGCATTGGTTCTACATTGGTAACATTTGGTCCTATATTGTCAACATTGGTTCTACATTGGTAGCATTGGTTCTACATTGGTAACATTTGGTCCTATATTGGCAACATTGGTTCTACATTGGTAACATTTGGTCCTACATTGGCAACATTGGTTCTACATTGGTAACATTGGTTCTACATTGGTAGCATTGGTTCTACATTGGTAACATTTGGTCCTATATTGGCAACATTGGTTCTACATTGGTAACATTTGGTCCTATATTGGCAACATTGGTTCTACATTGGTAGCATTGGTTCTACATTGTTAGCATTGGTTCTACATTGGTAACATTGGTTCTACATTGCTAACATTTGTTCTACATTGGTAACATTGGTTCTACATTGGTAACATTTGGTCCTACATTGGTAACATTTGGTCCTACATTGGTAACATTGGTTCTACATTGGTAACAATTGGTCCTACATTGGCAACATTGGTTCTACATTGGTAACATTGGTTCTACATTGGTAGCATTGGTTCTACATTGGTAACATTTGGTCCTATATTGTCAACATTGGTTCTACATTGGTAACATCGGTTCCACATTGGTAACATTTGGTCCTATATTGGCAACATTGGTTCTACATTGGTAACATTGGTTCTACATTGGTAACATTTGGTCCTACATTGGCAACATTGGTTCTACATTGGCAGCATTGGTTCTACATTGGTAACATTTGGTCCTACATTGGCAACATTGGTTCTACATTGGTAACATTGGTTCTACATTGGTAGCATTGGTTCTACATTGGTAACATTTGGTCCTATATTGGCAACATTGGTTCTACATTGGTAACATTGGTTCTACATTGGTAGCATTGGTTCTACATTGGTAACATTTGGTCCTATATTGGCAACATTGGTTCTACATTGGTAACATTTGGTCCTACATTGGCAACATTGGTTCTACATTGGTAACATTGGTTCTACATTGGTAGCATTGGTTCTACATTGGTAACATTTGGTCCTATATTGGCAACATTGGTTCTACATTGGTAACATTTGGTCCTATATTGGCAACATTGGTTCTACATTGGTAGCATTGGTTCTACATTGTTAGCATTGGTTCTACATTGGTAACATTGGTTCTACATTGCTAACATTTGTTCTACATTGGTAACATTGGTTCTACATTGGTAACATTTGGTCCTACATTGGTAACATTTGGTCCTACATTGGTAACATTGGTTCTACATTGGTAACAATTGGTCCTACATTGGCAACATTGGTTCTACATTGGTAACATTGGTTCTACATTGGTAGCATTGGTTCTACATTGGTAACATTTGGTCCTATATTGTCAACATTGGTTCTACATTGGTAACATCGGTTCCACATTGGTAACATTTGGTCCTATATTGGCAACATTGGTTCTACATTGGTAACATTTGGTCCTACATTGGTACCATTTGGTCCTACATTGGTAACATTGGTTCTACATTGGTAGCATTGTTTCTACATTGGTTCTACATTGGTAACATTTGGTCCTACATTGGCAACATTGGTTCTACATTGGCAGCATTGGTTCTACATTGGTAACATTTGGTCCTATATTGGCAACATTGGTTCTACATTGGTAACATTTGGTCCTACATTGGCAACATTGGTTCTACATTGGTAACATTGGTTCTACATTGCTAACATTTGTTCTACATTGGTAACATAGGTTCTACATTGGTAACATTTGGTCTTACATTGGTAGCATTGGTTCTACATTGGTAACATTTGGTCCTATATTGGCAACATTGGTTCTACATTGGTAGCATTGGTTCTACATTGGTAACATTTGGTCCTATATTGGCAACATTGGTTCTACATTGGTAACATTGGTTCTACATTGGTAGCATTGGTTCTACATTGGTAACATTGGTTCTACATTGGTAACATTTGGTCCTACATTGGTAACATTGGTTCTACATTGGTAATATTTGGTCCTATATTGGCAACATTGGTTCTACATTGGTAACATTGGTTCTACATTGCTAACATTTGTTCTACATTGGTAACATAGGTTCTACATTGGTAACATTTGGTCTTACATTGGTAGCATTGGTTCTACATTGGTAACATTTGGTCCTATATTGTCAACATTGGTTCTAAATTGGTAACATTTGGTCCTACATTGGTAACATTGGTTCTACATTGGTAACATTGGTTCTACATTGGTAGCATTGGTTCTACATTGGTAACATTTGGTCCTATGTTGGCAACATTGGTTCTACATTGGTAGCATTGGTTCTACATTGGTAACATTGGTTCTACATTGGTAACATTTGGTCCTACATTGGTAACATTGGTTCTACATTGGTAATATTTGGTCCTATATTGGCAACATTGGTTCTACATTGGTAACATTGGTTCTACATTGCTAACATTTGTTCTACATTGGTAACATAGGTTCTACATTGGTAACATTTGGTCTTACATTGGTAGCATTGGTTCTACATTGGTAACATTTGGTCCTATATTGTCAACATTGGTTCTAAATTGGTAACATTTGGTCCTACATTGGTAACATTGGTTCTACATTGGTAACATTGGTTCTACATTGGTAGCATTGGTTCTACATTGGTAACATTTGGTCCTATGTTGGCAACATTGGTTCTACATTGGTAGCATTGGTTCTACATTGGTAACATTTGGTCCTATATTGGCAACATTGGTTCTACATTGGTAACATTTGGTCCTACATTGGCAACATTGGTTCTACATTGGTAACATTGGTTCTACATTGGTAGCATTGGTTCTACATTGGTAACATTTGGTCCTATATTGGCAACATTGGTTCTACATTGGTAACATTGGTTCTACATTGGTAGCATTGGTTCTACATTGGTAACATTTGGTCCTACATTGGTAACATTGGTTCTACATTGGTAACATTGGTTCTACATTGGTAGCATTGGTTCTACATTGGCAACATTTGGTCCTACATTGGCAACATTGGTTCTACATTGGTAGCATTGGTTCTACATTGGTAACATTTGATCCTATACTGGCAACATTGGTTCTACATTGGTAACATTTGGTTCTACATTGGCAACATTGGTTCTACATTGGTAGCATTGGTTCTACATTGGTAACATTTGGTCCTATATTGGCAACATTGGTTCTACATTGGTAACATTGGTTCTACATTGGTAGCATTGGTTCTACATTGGTAACATTGGTTCTACATTGGTAACATTTGGTCCTACATTGGTAACATTGGTTCTACATTGGTAATATTTGGTCCTATATTGGCAACATTGGTTCTACATTGGTAACACTGGTTCTACATTAGTAGCATTGGTTCTACATTGGTAACATTGGTTCTACATTGGTAACATTGGTTCTACATTGGTAACATTTGGTCCTATATTGGCAACATTCGTTCTACATTGCTAACATTGGTTCTACATTGGTAACATTGGTTCTACATTGGTAACATTGGTTCTACATTGGTAGCATTGGTTCTACATTTGATAAAAGATATAGTGCGCTCAACACAATCATAAATTGTAAACATGTAACATCTGGGTTGTCCCAAATACTATAGTGATCATCATACAGTGTTAAAAACCATATGTGAAAATTCTTTATGAAAAAAACCTATAAACTTTAACAGTTGTCCTCCAATTGACCAGATAATCTCAAATAGCCAAAGACCAAGTTTCCATCAATAGTGGATCTTCAATCTTGCTAATCTTAGACCGATATGTGAGGGTGAAATAGAAGAAATAGCCTCTTACCAGATAACACTAAACAGTGAGCCTTATTGGTGAATCGGCACTTTCCACACGTGAACAAATAAAATCAAGTGAGGTGACACCTCGGTGATAGTGCAAACTTCTTACCAGAAGTATGTAAAGGGTAGGCATGAGCCACTGTTGCTTATACGGATGCACCAGGTATAGGTATCCAATGGCAGCTTCAATGTGTTGGCTGAATGTTTCTCCACTCCACCATATCCAACTCACCGATGTGGCTGGCTATACTGTACTCTAATGTAGCTCCCCCATAACAAAAGATATAAAGTGCCAATAGTGCATTATCCTTTTAAAAAAATGTTATTAAAAAAGAAACACACTTACATGGCAAGTGGAAGGAACTGGGCATAAACAATGGTTCCAAGCGTACTGAACGTGACCACCTGCAGTGCGTGGCGTGATGGTGTGGCTGCTCCCCCGACGCTGTTTCATGACCGTCCCCCCGAACTGGTGTGCTATAAAAGGTACATCGATGACGTGTTCTTTGTGTGGAACGGTGAAATGGACCACCTTGAGACATTTATGAGTAAATTAAATAATAATAACAAAAACATAGTACTCACATGGACCACTAGTATTACCAGTGTAGTTTTTCTGGATCTGGTCATCTCAAAGGGAACCAGAGGGTTCATGACTAGTAACCACTTCAAACCAACTGACAGAAATGCATACATCCCTCTCGACAGCTGCCATCATGCCTCTTGGCTCTGTAACATTCCGAAAGGACAGTTTGTCAGGCTAAGACGCAATTGTTCCTCAGAAGTTGACTATATGGAACAGGCCAATGTCTTATCTGAAAGGTTTTTACAGAAAGGTTACAATAAAGAGAGACTATCTAAGGACCTCTCAAGTGTCAAAGAGATTGACCGTAATACGCTGTTAACTAGTGGCCCCAAACGAGAAGCACCAAAAGGTGATGTAAGGATTGTTTTAGATTACAATATTCAATACAAAAAAATTGAAAGTATTTTTAATAAACATTGGCCCATTTTGATGCAAGACCGAGTCCTATGTGACCATCTCCCAGCCAGACCACGTTTTGTTTATAAACGGGCACCTACTTTGAGGAATATTTTAGCCCCAGGAGTAGTAGATCCCCCAGTGGAGGCACATAATAAATTGTTTGCTTTCCTGAAAGGTTTTTATGCATGTGGCAAATGCATAGTGTGCCGTTCTGCGAAAAAGAATGTGAAACGCAGGAAGGATTTCGTGGCTCAGGCGACAGGTAGAGAGTATAAGATCAATGACCTTATTACCTGTGCGACTACTGGGGTTGTGTATGTGATCGAATGTAGTTGTGGACTACAGTACGTCGGTAGGACCTCAAGAGCCCTCCAAGTAAGACTTGCTGAACATGTTAGGTGCATTAGAAAGGGAAAATCCCCCCATTTTCTGTACCAGCATTTCAAAAACTTCCATAACAAAGACCCCAAGGATATGAATTTCTGGGGCATTGAAAAAGTTAAAAAGCACTGGAGGGGCGGCAACTACATTCGCCAATTAAGTAAAAGGGAATCCTTTTGGATTTACGAAATGAAAGTTGCCGTACCCCGGGGTCTGAACACGGATTTTGATTTGAATTGTTTTATTTCTGATCGATAAATTATTCGTTTATGTCCATTTCTATTTTTATTTATATAGCTACATGTGCAGTGTTCTAAGTAGTTGTATTATCATGTTTAAAGTTTTTATCGTTCTTAACATGTATATTTATGATGTATATATTCTTTATGTATCTTCCGTGCCAACGGGTATACGGCGTCATACGCTGTTGTATTATTTATTACTTTTTAAAGTCTTAATTAAGCACATCAATTGAGTGCTATCCATCCTGATCCTGTTAAAAATTGGCTTTGGGGAGCGTATTAAGCTGCCCGAAGGTGGAGAAGGGGTTAAGTTTCCTCTCATCTTGTTTATAGCCATACTCGGGATTGTCTGAAGTCTGAGCTGGGATTTCCCTCTAGTTCCGGCATTAGGGTATCCATGGGAACGTTGTAGAAGGACTGGCCAATCAGATTAAGGGGAGGATTATTAATAAGGTGACGTTGGACCAATCCTCTTCATCGCTGACGAAGCCTCCACCCACGGAGGCGATACGCGTGCGGAGGGAGGAGGAGTCGAGCGTCTGACGTCACCCGCTGGCACGGAGGAGACCGAGTGACACCGAGCGAGTCCCGCTGTCCCGGTCCTTCTATTGTTATATGCCTGATGTCCATCTTTAACAAGTAAGAGGCCACTTTGTGAAGTTTTTAATCATATTAAAAATCAGTATTACACTATCCTGGCGTTTTTTTCCTTTTAATACCCTGTCATCGGAGAGACATCCAGGAGTGTGCAGTACGAAGCTGTGTAGGTTCATGCTTACTACAGATTGTTTTCCTTCATTGATAACCGGAAGGATTTTCAAGAGGTTGGAGTTGGTGATGTGTCTATGTTTACAATGCCCGTGTAAAACCTTAATAAGGTGAGAGGCCACTCTGGAAGGTGGAGGGAGTGTGTGTGTCTTCTGCTATCTGCACCTGGCTCCTCGGGAATTCATTAGAAATCTTTGCACCTTATAAGGACTATTACACCTACTACTTCTTACCCGACCTCTGATCTGGCTCTTTTAGATGGACTTTGCTTTTGTGTTTTATCTGCGATTTTAGCTGCGATTTTATTCCATTGTGTTTTATTATTTTTAGAGCGCTGCACTGTTCTACTGTTTATATTTTTGCTACCCAGGTTTTGTTTCTGTGCCTGTTTTTAGTGTCCAGCTGCTATCTGATAGGGTTGAGCGCTGATATTTCTTACCATTCGTTTCTCCTTATCAGACTTCAGCTGGGACTGGAGCACACTCCAGACGAGAGAGAGGTTTTGAGAGGAACAAAGAGAGCGATTAGGTTGGTATTTTGAGACGAGGCTAGTGATGTAGCGGGGGGCTAAGTTGTGGATGGCTTTGTAAGTTGTTAGTATTTTGAATTTAATTTGTTGGGTGAGCGGAAGCCGGTGGAGGGATTGGCAGAGAGGAGTAGCAGACGCTGAGCGATTGTTAAGGTGGATGGGTCTGGCAGCAGCATTCATGACGGATTAAAGGGGGGAGGAGCCTATGTAGAGGTAAGCCAATGAAAAGGGAGTTGCAGTAGTCGAGGCGCGAGATGACCTAGGAGCTTTGTTGTGTCATTGGTTAGAAAGGAGCGTATTTTGGAGATGTTGCGGAGGTTGAGGCAGCAAGCTTTGGGCAGTGATTGGATGTGGGGCTTGAAGGAGAGTTCGGAGTCCAGGAGTACACCTAGGACCTTGGCATGCGGGGATGGGCTGATATCCTGTGAATAGTTCAAGTTGGAGTATTCCTCTATTCCTTTCTCTCATCCAAGTTCCACAATAAATTTAAAACCAAATCCCCTGGACTATTTATTGAGTAATGAACAACTGGGAGTAAGGATGGATGTGTGGAATTCCCCTAGTGACTGTCTACATGTAATCAGAGCAGACCCAAGAAATCATCACACAGCAAGCCCTATGGGGACAGTGCTACAACGAGATAAAGCCCCGTACACACGCAACGAATTTGCCGACCGGTCGTCCGTCTTTTGTCCAGAGTTGTGTTTTGTTGGTTGGAATGTGCTCTAGACTGCACACAAATTTTCCCGCACGACAGAATTCTACTTCAGAAGTGATGTCATGTCATGTGCTGGTTTGCTTTCTTTGTGTTCTTTCATCTCTGAGCATGCCTAGTCTTGCTCATAAGATTTTTCCCCAACGAAATCTGTACTAATGAGACGAAAATCGGACGTGTTTTGACGGTCGACAAAAATTATATTGCCTGCACACCAGGATTTTTTCGGCCAAAAAGTCGGAGTCGGTTGTCGGAAGCACCATACTAACAAGCCGAAAATCGGCAGATCGGTCATTGGACGAAATTTCCCGGCCAAATTTCTACTCGTGTGTTCGGGGCTTTAGTGTCACACAGGCAATGCACGTAGATCCAAATCTGAGGACACATGTAATATGCACAAAAAGGGACAAATCAATGTGACCAACAGTTCCTGGGGCAAAATCTTAGTTGTGAATATAGAGAACATCACAAGTGCATGTGCATCAGAACATAAACAGAACAGAGAAGTATATGTATCCTGTCAGAGACACTCAAGAGTGGAGCAAGAACGACTACGAATGGGTGGTGTCAAAAACATAGGCAGCACTATGAGAAAAATAAAGAAAAAGGAAATAGAGAAGGGTGAAGGAGGTGCAGGGGAAAAAGGAGGGAAATAGAATGGCGAGCGGCGAGGTTGAGGGTGAAGGAGTGGGGTGTGGGACGTATATGTGTCTATCTTCCTACCCCCTACACCAAACAGGTATGCAAGCCACTATAGGTCTCAGAGCAGACAATGGAAATCAAGTTGTACAGTCAGAGGGCCTATGCTAGCCCCGAATACCTATGGAAATAAGTCACGATTTGCTGCCGTCGTTTTGAAATGAGATTAGCAGTATCATGCAGAGGTAAATTTAATTAGTCTCTCAAGAGAGATGCTACTTAGCGCTTCAATGTCTTCCATTCTGTTGATTCTCTGGAACCATTCCTTAATTGTCGGGACCATATTGGAACACCATTGGCAAGGAATGTAATGCCTTGCTGCATTGATCATCAACATCTCTAGAGATTTACAGTAAATATTCTTGGGATTGGAATTGTGGTGGAAGAGGTATTGCGCTGGAGAGAATTTGAGTGCCTCCATCATGACCATTTTTCGAGAAGGGTATTAACTAGGAGCACGACCACCAAATATGAAGCCTCTTCCCTCTCATACCTCCAACAGGTGTTGGAGATAGATGGACAAACTGGACAAAACTTGTGAAGGAGGGAGGGAGGTCCTATACCAACGTATGTAAATCCTATAGCCACACAGGGGTGTGATCCTTTGTGGACAAGAGTGCACACCGAGTCCCAGTTTTCCTCTGAGAGAAATATGCCAAGATAACACCTTGACTTTTGGCCTTTAAGATGGCCTTCGATTTAGTATCAAGACTTCAGTGGGGTTTGATGCTAAGTTTGGACTCCAGAGCAGGACACAGACTCTTTGCAGAATTTTAGGAACCTCTGGGATCAAAGCTGGATGGATTCTCTCATCTCTATGAGCTTAGTCAGCTCTAAACCAACTGAAAAATGGAAAGATTTGATAATGACCGAATCACTCACTATACCATCACATCTCAATACAAGAGCCAGCAATGGACTGTTCAGTTGGTTTATTGGTGTTGTACCATAGACCCCCATTGTCTACAGACTGTATTTTTCATGGTTTGGGATCTTGAGGTTCTCCAGTGGAAGTGTCTTGGAATTAGTCATCTCTACCCCAATATTTGAGGGTCTTTGTCCAGTCTGATGAAATAATTGTATAAACTGTGATCATAAGGAGAGAAAAAATAGAATTATGTCTGGAAGGAAAACATAGAAAGGAAGAAAAGCTCCCGGTGAAGGGCGGATCTCCCCAGCCTGTCTATGTGATTCTAAGGGATCCACATCCTAATTATAATGAAATGATCTGACCGCCACACCGGGTCCCCAGAAGATCACACAAGCTTTATAATCACAGCCAGTGTCTAATCTTCCTGACCCGACTACATTCTGAACATTTGCTATGCACCAGCAATGATACTTATATGGCCACTTTACATGGGAAACAATGTTTCTTTTTTTTTTTTAGAAAAAATTGAAACTTTATTTGATAACTTTTCTTTTCTGTCATAACCTGAATATATTTTTATAAAAGTCAGAGAATTGTTAGCAATGATAGTTATACGGCCGCTTTATATGAAAAAATGATTTTCAGATAGTGTATTTTTTCATCATAGATGGAAACTTTATTTGGTAACTTTGTTTTTGTTTTTTATTTTCACCATGTTTATTAAGTTTGTTGTATAGAAAAAAAACTACAAACAGGCTTTTTTTTTTTTAATACCTTGAATACAAGTCTTATATTAGGCAGAGAAATTAACTATATTGCAAAAATGCGGTTTTAGTTTCTTTGGCGTGACACATTTTGTATGACTAATACCATTTGTAAGGTGGGGAATAGGTAGCGGGTGCAAAGCTCCCTGGGATGAGCAGTTTTTCAGGCACAGATACCAAATCCAGTGTGGTAGTGACAAACAGTGCGGTGTTTATTAGTGCTATATATAAGTCTATATACAGGTGCTGTACAGTGCTTTAACCACTTAAGCCCCGGAGGATTTGGCTGCTAAACGACCAGGGGGTATTTTGCGATTTGGCACTGCGTGACTTTAACAGACAATTGCGCGGTCGTGCGACGCTGTACCCAAACAAATTTGACGTCCTTTTTTTCCCACAAACAGAGCTTTCTTTTGGTGGTATTTGATCACCTGTGCGCTCTTTACTTTTTGCGCTATAAACAAAAAAAGAGCATAAATTTTGCAAAAATAACAATATTTTTTACATTTTTTTATATGAAATTCCCCCCCAAAAAAATGTAAAAATCGAAATTTTTTAACATTTTCGGCCAATTTGTTTTATCCTACATATGTTTGGTAAAAAAAAAAAATCGGAAAAAGCGTATTTTGATTGGTTTGCGCAAAAGTTATCGCGTTTACTAACAAAGGGAAAGATTTTTGTCATTTTTGTTGTTTTTTTTTTTAACGCATAATGGCGGCGATCTGCGATTTTTTTTGTGGTACTGTGACATTGCGGCGGACAGATCAGACCCTTGACTGACATTTTTGACACTTTTGGGGTTACCAGTGACATTTCTACAGTAATCAGTGCTATATATATGCACTGTTACTGTAAAAATACACTGGTAGTGAAGGGGTTAACTTTATTTGGGAGGGAGGGGCTGTGTGTGTCCCTAGGGGCGTGCTTTCTACTGTGATTGGCTGTGGCTTGAGGTGTAAGGACACTGATCAATGGTTCTACATAGTAAATCCGTCTGATCAGTGTTTTTACACCGAGGAGAATGACAGGCAGCTTGTTTACACAAGCCGCCTGACTTTCTCCCTCTCCCCCGACGATCGCCGAGTGTCACACGTGCGGGGGGGTCCGTGACCGCGCGGGAGCGGGAGCGCGCCTCCGCGGGCGTGCTTGCTCCCCAGACCCTCCCAGGCTAGTGACGTTAATTAACGTCACTCTGCCTGGCCGGGGCTGACCGCCGCAGTAAATCTACTTGCGGCGGTCGGCAAGCGGTTAAGGAAAACAAGCAGAAATAATAATAATAAACAAAAGCCTAGCTGTGTCCCGGCACTTACTACACACAATGCAGTCCCTCACTAACACAGACTGAGCAAGCCTACAGCTTGTCAGCTTCCAAAGACACAAACAGGTAGTTTCACTGACCTTCCGCTCCCATAGACAAACGTTATCTAATTTCTTGAGGCTGAGAGAGCCCTGCTGTTTGTCTCAGGTGAGATTAAATTGGCCTGGTGAAGAGGGCCAAGATCCGAACTGGATCATGGCTCAGAGATCCCTAAAGGTATAGGAGAGATGCCTGGGTGATGTATAAACCCCGAACAGGACTTTTCCTGGCTCTCTCTGGGACAATCTGCTACACATTCCAAATAGTTTCACTTATTTTTTTTTTCCTATTTATTCTTAAAAAAGAGAGCAAAAATCTGGTAAGCTTTGATAAACATGTAGTTTCTCTATTAAAAAATAAATAAATAAATAAACATCAAATAATTCAAGATTTTTAGGCATTTGGCAGGATTGTGCTTTCAGTTGAATAATTCAAAGATGATTAAAAAATAAATAAAATAAATAAATAAATAAATTGACAACATTAATCAACTCCTTTCATGAAAACTTTAATCTATTACTGAATTTAATAATTCATAATATCTCACTTTATTGTTTTAATAATTTATTAATTTCAATATCACATGAGTCTCTGTACCAGAGGAGCTTACACTCTAATGTCCCCCCACAGTCACACACTATTATTATTATACATTTATATGTTGTTGCTGTATGGCTGAAAAACAAGTATTCAAAAAAAAATTATAATTTTTATGTATTTGACAGGACTGTGCTTTGAGTTGAATAATTCACAAATGAAAAAAAAAAATATTTATTTATATATATATATATATATATATATATATATATATATATATATATATATATATATATATATATATTATAATCTATTATTGAACCTAATAAAACCTAATATTTACATTTATTTTTTAAATAATTTTAATAAATTTTACATGAACATATGTCACATCAGTCTGTACCAGAGGAGCTTACACTCTAATGTCCCCTCCCCCACAGTCACATCAGTCTCTGTACCAGAGGAGCTTACACTCTAATGTCCCCTCCCCCACAGTCACATCAGTCTCTGTACCAGAGGAGCTTACACTCTAATGTCCCCTCCCCCACAGTCACACCCCTCTCTGTACCAGAGGAGCTTACACTCTAATGTCCCCTCCCCCACAGTCACACACTATTATTATTATACATTTACATAGCTCTGACATATACCGCAGCACTTTACAGAGATCACTGAGCCAGTTACATCAGTCTCTGTACCAGAGGAGCTTATACTCTAATATCCCCTCCCCCACAGTCACATCAGTCTCTGTACCAGAGGAGCTTACACTCTAATGCCCCCCCCACAGTCACATCAGTCTCTGTACCAGAGGAGCTTACACTCTAATGCTCCTTCTCCCCCACAGTCACATCAGTCTCTGTACCAGAGGAGCTTACACTCTAATGTCCCCTCCCCCACAGTCACACCCCTCTCTGTACCAGAGGAGCTTACACTCTAATGTCCCCTCCCCCACAGTCACACCCCTCTCTGTACCAGGGGAGCTTACACTCTAATGTCCCCTCCCCCACAGTCACACACTATTATTATTATACATTTACATAGCTCTGACATATACCGCAGCACTTTACAGAGATCACTGAGCCAGTTACATCAGTCTCTGTACCAGAGGAGCTTACACTCTAATATCCCCTCCCCCACAGTCACATCAGTCTCTGTACCAGAGGAGCTTACACTCTAATGCCCCCCCCCCCACAGTCACATCAGTCTCTGTACCAGAGGAGCTTACACTCTAATGCTCCTTCTCCCCCACAGTCACATCAGTCTCTGTACCAGAGGAGCTTACACTCTAATGTCCCCTCCCCCACATCAGGCTCTGTACCAGAGGAGCTTACACTCTAATATCCCCTCCCCCACAGTCACACACTATTATTATACATTTACATAGCTCTGACATATACCGCAGCACTTTACAGAGATCACTGAGCCAGTTACATCAGTCTCTGTACCAGAGGAGCTTACACTCTAATATCCCCTCCCCCACAGTCACATCAGTCTCTGTACCAGAGGAGCTTACACTCTAATGCCCCCCCCCCACAGTCACATCAGTCTCTGTACCAGAGGAGCTTACACTCTAATGCTCCTTCTCCCCCACAGTCACATCAGTCTCTGTACCAGAGGAGCTTACACTCTAATGTCCCCTCCCCCACATCAGGCTCTGTACCAGAGGAGCTTACACTCTAATATCCCCTCCCCCACAGTCACACACTATTATTATACATTTACATAGCTCTGACATATACCGCAGCACTTTACAGAGATCACTGAGCCAGTTACATCAGTCTCTGTACCAGAGGAGCTTACACTCTAATATCCCCTCCCCCACAGTCACATCAGTCTCTGTACCAGAGGAGCTTACACTCTAATGCCCCCCCCCCACAGTCACATCAGTCTCTGTACCAGAGGAGCTTACACTCTAATGCTCCTTCTCCCCCACAGTCACATCAGTCTCTGTACCAGAGGAGCTTACACTCTAATGTCCCCTCCCCCACAGTCACACCCCTCTCTGTACCAGAGGAGCTTACACTCTAATGTCCCCTCCCCCACAGTCACACCCCTCTCTGTACCAGGGGAGCTTACACTCTAATGTCCCCTCCCCCACAGTCACACACTATTATTATTATACATTTACATAGCTCTGACATATACCGCAGCACTTTACAGAGATCACTGAGCCAGTTACATCAGTCTCTGTACCAGAGGAGCTTACACTCTAATATCCCCTCCCCCACAGTCACATCAGTCTCTGTACCAGAGGAGCTTACACTCTAATGTCCCCTCCCCCCACAGTCACATCAGTCTCTGTACCAGAGGAGCTTACACTCTAATGCCCCCCCCCCCCCCCCACAGTCACATCAGTCTCTGTACCAGAGGAGCTTACACTCTAATGCTCCTTCTCCCCCACAGTCACATCAGTCTCTGTACCAGAGGAGCTTACACTCTAATGTCCCCTCCCCCACATCAGGCTCTGTACCAGAGGAGCTTACACTCTAATATCCCCTCCCCCACAGTCACACACTATTATTATACATTTATATAGCTCTGACGTATCCTGTGGTTGCTTTAGGGGCAGATAGAAATCGGCATCTGCAGTGACACAAATCGCTCTGTTAATGTCCACGAAAGTCATGTAAAGGGCTGCGAATTTTTTGGTATTGCTGTGCAGTGCACTAAAAAGGGGGGGGGGGGGAGGGGGGTTAATCCACAGTATAATATACTTTGTAGAAAGCATATTATAGTGGATTAGTAGTATTATTGTGCACTGTGCAGCATTGTGACAGGTGTGGTGGTGACTGAGCGTTTCTGCAGCAACACTACACACAGTGACAAACTCACTGGCCAATTATTTGTAGAACTGGTGTGATAAACCTGTGGCACCCCAATAGCACAGATTGAAGCGGGGTGTTATATACCTTGTTCCAGATATACTGCAATTCTCTAGAGACTTTTGTCACAGGGTAATTAAAAAACATGACAGGCAGAGGAAGAGGCAGACACTTACACAGGGGTGGTGGGGGTAGGGGAGGAGCGGTAGGCCAGAAGCCTAACTGTGAAGTTTCAAAAGTCACGTTCAATTACGACAAAGGACGCTCCAGACTTGGTTGAGTGGCTCACTCAGACTTCCTCTTCTGCACCCTCCTCATCCTCTCTATCTGCACACTCTTCACTCTCTGCTGTGTGCACCCGCAAAGACACCACCACCACCACCACATACTCTCCGCTTGAGTCACTGGAATTATTTTCTGATCCATCACAAGACGTTTGTGATGTGCAGCCATTGTTGGCATCGGATCAGGAAGAGGAAGTAGCAACAGCCACCACTCAGCAGTCTGACGACAGTACCCAGATCAGCCCAAGGAGGTTGGTCCCCGCTGTTGCTGCCTACTCCGAGATCTCAAATGGTGGTGGTGGGGAAGGTGACGTGGATGATGACGTGTCTATGGACGTCACGTGGGCGCCCACAAGAGAGGAAGAGGAGGGGAGTTCAGAGGGAGAGACAGACCGACAGATAGGGAGGAGAGACAGGCAGAACTTGCATTGCACAGGAGGGACAAAGCAGACTGCAAATGTATCAGGAGTGAGCCATCAACCATGTACAGTCACATCTGGCGCTCCCAGGACGCCGACACATGGCTCCGCAGTGTGGGCTTTTTTTAATGTGTCCGCTGCTGACAACAGTGTTGCCATCTGCAGCCTTTGCAGTCAACGCATAAGTCGCAGTAAGCCCAACACTCACCTAGGGACAACCGCCTTAAGAAGGCACCTGGACTCCCATCACCGAGCCCAGTGGGAGCAACACCGTCAGAATCCACAAAGCCACACTCCAGGCTCTCACCGTCCAGCCTCTTCTCCTCTCTCCTCACATTTTCCCTCCACTCCACCTTCCATCATGCCGTCGTCACATTGTTCTGGAAAAAGGCAGGCTTCTGTGGTCCAAATGTTGGAACGGAAAAAAATTATGACGCCGGATAACCCTCTTGCCCAACGTTTGACTGCTGGCTTGTCGGAACTGATGGCCCGCCAACTACTGCCATATCAACTGGTGGACTCGGAGGCCTTTCGTAAATTTGTGGCCATTGGAACACCACAATGGAAGGTCCCAGGCAGGAAATATTTCTTACAGAAGGGCATTCCAGAGCTGTATGACCATGTTCAGCGGCAGTGAATATATCTCTGGCACACAGTGTTGGTGCCAAGATACATCTGACCACAGACACATGGTCTAGCAAACATGGGCAGGGAAGGTATATCACTTTTACTGCCCACTGGGTGAACCTTCTGACGGCCGTTAAGCATGTAACCTGTGGCACCCGTGTAGATTTAGTTGTACCGCCACGGATTGCATGCAGGCCTGCCTCTTCTTCTCCTCCTCCTCCATCCTCCCTCTCCTCCTTGGCTGACTCCTCCTTTTCCGCTGCTACTGTCTCTTCCACTGCGCCGCCCAAGATCCCCAGAACCTATTCCACATGGCAGGTGAGACGTTGCTATGCTGTGCTGTGTCTGTTGTGCCTGGAAGCCAAGAGCCACACTGGTCCTGCACTCCTTTCAGCTTTGCGTTCACAGGCAGATCAGTGGCTAACACCGCTCAATTTGTCAGTTGGTAAAGTGGTGTGCGACAACGGTGCCAATCTGCTGAGCACGCTGAAACAGGGCAAAATTACACACATGCCATGCATGGCACACGTCCTGAACTTGGTCGTGCAGTGATTTGTTGCCAAATACCCTGGGGTCCAGGACGTCTTGCGGCAGGCCAGGAAAATCTCGGGCCATTTCAGAAGATCTTACACAGCCATGGCTCACCTTGCTGAGATTCAGCGGCGACACAACCTGCCCCTCAGGCGTCAGGCGTCTTTTTTGTGACTGCCCAATGCGATGGAACTCAATGTTGCATATGCTCGATAGGCTGCTCCAGCAGAAATGTGCAGTTAACCACTACCTGTACAAACTCTGCGGCAGGACAGGTTCTGGGAAGCTTGGGTTTTTCTCACCTCGCCAGTGGCTGCTCATGCGGGATGCATGCAGACTTCTGCGGCCATTCAATGAGATCACCAAACTGGTCAGTCACGGCCAGGGCGCCATCAGTGACATCATACCTTACGCCTTCTTTCTGGAGCGTGCATTGCGTTGTGTCATTGATCAAGCCGTCGAGGAGCAGGAAGATGAGGAAGTCGCAATGTTGGATGAATTCCCAGTGGGTGCTTCTCCATTTGAGACAAGTCAACAGCAGGAGTCTGAAGAGGAGTCAGAGGAGGATGGTGCCGGGGGGGATGAGGAGGAGCAAGAAGAGCATGCTTTAAGCCTTTCTGGGATCCCTGGTGTTATCCGTGGATGGGGGGAGGAGAACGAGGACGACATTATCCTGGATGATGAGCTGGAAGCAGGCCACTATACCGCTTCCAGTTTAGTGCAAATGGGGGCCTACATGCTGCAGTGTTTTAAGGGGGACCCACGTATAAAACGCATAAAGGCCAAGGACCTGTACTGGGTGGCAATGTACTTAGACCCCCGGTACAAACACAAAATGGCAGAAATGTTACCACAATCACAGAGGGCGATCAGAATGCAGCACTTCCAGGCCTTGCTGCGGGAAATGCTGCATTCTGCTTTTCCGTGCGCTGGCAGAGGAATTTCCACTCACAGAGAGACAGTTGCGGGTAGCAATCCAACAGTGCCTGCAAGAAGAGGGCGGTTGGAAGATGTCTTGGTCACTTCAGATATGAGATCCTTCTTTCAGCCGAACCATCGACAGCTGTACTCCAGATCCAGCATCAGGGAACGCCTAGACCGACAGGTGTCCGACTACATAGGGTTAACAGCTGATGTGGACGCTCTGAGGAGTGATGAACCCCTGAACTACTGGGTGGGCAGGCTTGACCTCTGGCCAGAGCTTGCACAATTTGCAATGGAACTGTTGGCTTGCCCCCCGTCCAGTGTCCTGTCCGAAAGGACGTTCAGCACAGCAGGGTGGATTGTGACCGATAAGCGCACTCACCTAGCTCATGACAGTGTAGACTACCTCACATTTATAAAAATGAATGAGGCATGCATCTCTGAGGAATTCTACACATGTGACCAGTAGACCATGTTTCATTGAAATTCCTCATGCCAGGCCACAAATATCCGCCAGACCGCCATCCACCCACAGAAATTCCTGGTCCTTGTCTTCGCTACATACAGCGGCATAAAAGGCATTTCATGTCCATTGAATGGCAAATTTTAGGGGACTTTCAGGGCCGACAATTATTTTTTCTGTGAATGCCTAATGTACCTCTAGCCACCAAATACTACGTTCTTAGCTGTCAGTTCAACCCATGTGAGCTAATTTTTGCAGCCTATACAGGCCGACACTTACTGTTCTGTATACTGTGAACGCCTACTGTACCTCTAGCCATCAAAAACAAAGTTCTTTGCTGTTATTTCAAACCATGTGAGCTAATATTTGGAGCCTCTTGCCGACCGCCGCACGACTATCTACGTCGGCGGTCAGCCCCTCACAGGCAAAGTGACGTAGGGCTACGTCACTAGCTTGTGAGGGTCTAGGGAGCGAGCGCGCACCGCCGGAGGCGCGCTCCCACTCCCGCGTGGTCACGGACCCCCCCGCGCGTGTGACCGGCGGACCCGATCGCCGCCGGCCACTCTGCGATCGGCGGGGGAGAGGGAGAAAGTCAGGCAGCTTGTGTAAACAAACTGCCTGTCATTCTCCTCTCTGTATGAGAGATGATCACATGGATCTACTATGTAGATCCGTTGATCACTCTGCATACAGTTGAAGCCACAGCCAATCACAGTTAGAATCACGCCCCTAGGGACACACACAGCCCCTCCCTCTCAAATAAAGTTAACCCCTTCACTGCCAGTGTATTTTTACAGTAATAGTGCATATACATAGCACTGATTACTGTAGAAATGTCACTGGTAACCCCAAAAGTGTCAAAAATATCAGTCAAGGGTCCGATCTGTCCGCCGCAATGTCGCAGTACCGCAAAAAAAATAGCAGATCGCCGCCATTACGCGTTAAAAAAAAAAACAACAAAAATGACAAAAATCTTTCCCTTTGTTAGTAAATGCAATAACTTTTGCGCAAACCAATCAAAATACGCTTTTTGCGATTTTTTTTAACAAACATAGGTAGCATAAAACAAATTGGCCGAAAAATATTAAAAAATTTTGATTTTTACATTTTTTTTGGGGGGGAATTTCATATAAAAAAAAGGGAAAAATATTGCTATTTTTGCAAAATTGACGCTCTTTTTTTGTTTATAGCGCGTGATCAAAAAATCGCACAGGTGATCAAATACCGCCAAAAGAAAGCTCTGTTTGTGGGAAAAAAAGGACGCCAAATTCGTTTAGGTACAGCGTCGCACGACCGCGCAATTGTCCGTTAAAGTCACGCAGTGCCGAATCGCAAAATACCCTCTGGTCGTTTAGCAGCCAAATCCTCCGGGGCTTAAGTGGATACAGGTCGCCACTTACTTGTGTATACTGTGAACGCCTACTGTACCTCTAGCCATCATATACTACGTTCTTTGCTGTCAGTTCAAACCATGTGAGCTAATTTTTGCAGCCTATACAGACCGACACTTACCGTTCTGTGTACTGTGAACGCCTACTGTACCTCTAGCCATCAAAAACTAAGTTCTTTGCTGTCAGCTCAACCCATGTGGGCTCATTTTTGGGGCCTTTTATGGCCGACACTTACTTCTGTATCCTGTGAATGCCTAATGTACCTTCAGCCACAGAATACTACGTTTTTAGCTGTCAGGTAAACGCATGTGAGCTAATTTTTGGGGCCTGGAATGGCCGACACTTCTGTATCCTGTGAATGCCTAATTTTTCACACTGGAAATGAAAATCAATGGGTCTGTAAAGGTTCCGCCTTATGGAATGGATGCGGACCCATTTTACAGATGTGTGAATGGACACTATATGTATTAGACATGTATTTACCGGCTGTTGTCAGTTCTGGCTGATTTATGAAAAAAAATATGTATATTTTTTGCTGGTAAAAAAAAAAATAAGAAAATTTATGGCAACTTTTCCAGTTGCAATACTTCTGTTATGACATTGTCCATGTGCTGGGACTATTTGTGCACAGCTAGTACGTCTTTTGTGGCTGCAAATATGACCTAAAGGTTTTTAAAGTTCGCCTCCCATTAAAGTCAATGGGGCCCACCGCAAACTCGCGGTTCGCGGACTTTTGAGAAAATTTGCTGCTGGCGTTCGCGAACCGCCCCGGCCGATGTTCGTCCATCTCTATTAGTCATCTCTACCAAAATATTTGAGGGTCTTTGTCCAGTCTGATGAAATAATTGTATAAACTGAGATCATAAGGAGAGGAAAAATAGAATTATGTCTGCCAGAAACACATAGAAAGGAAAGAAAAGCTCCCGGTGAAGGGCGGATCTCCCCAGCCTGTCTATGCGACTCTTCAGGGATCCACATCTTAATTATAATGAAATGATCTGATCACCACACGGATCCCCAGAAGATCACACAAGCTTTATAATCACAGCCAGCGTCTAATCTTCCTGACCCGACTACATTCTCAACATTTACTATGCACCAGCAATGATACTTATATGACCACTTTACATGGCAAAACAATGTTTCTTTTTTTGTTTTTTTTTTTGTTTTGTTTTTTAGCAAAAAATAAACCTTTTTTTCATAACTTTAATATATTTCTAAAAAGGGAAAGAATTGTTTAGCAAAGAAACGTATACAGCCGAAAAAATGATTTTCACATTGTGTCTTTTTTCATCATAGATGGGAACTTTATTTGGTAACTTTGTCTTCTTTTTTTTTTCTTTTCAATATAGTTATAAATTTTGTTGTATAGAAAACAAAAACTACAAATGGGGCTTTTCTTCTTTCTTTTTTTCTTTTTTTTAAATACCTTGATAGATAGTCTTATGATAGGCAGAGAAATTAATCATAATGCAAAAATGCAGTTTTAGTTTCTCTAATGCGTGACACATTCTGTATGACTGATACCATCCCAAATATTTTCACTCATTTTTTTCCTATTTATTCTTAAAAACAGGAGCAAAAATTTGGTGAGTTTTGATGTCGTTGCTGTATAGCTGAAGTATTATTAATAAAAAATAAAAAAATAATAATAATTTTTTAAGATTTTTGGGATTTGGAAGGACTGTGCTTTGAGTTGAATAATTCACAGATGATTAAAAAAAAAAAAAATCTGACTTAACATTAATCAGCTCCTCCCATGAAAATTATAAACTGTTATTGAATCTAATAATACCTAATATCTCATTTTATTGTTTTAATCATTTTATTAATTTCACATAATTATGTCACATCAGTCTCTGTACCAGAGGAGCTTACACTCTAATGTCCCCTCCCCCACAGTCACATCAGTCTCTGTACCAGAGGAGCTTACACTCTAATGTCCCCTCCCCCACAGTCACATCAGTCTCTGTACCAGAGGAGCTTACACTCTAATGTCCCCTCCCCCACAGTCACATCAGTCTCTGTACCAGAGGAGCTTACACTCTAATGTCCCCTCCACCACAGTCACATCAGTCTCTGCACCAGAGGAGCTTACACTCTAATAGTAACATAGTTTGTGAGGTTGAAAAAAGACATCAGTCCATCCAGTTCAACCAATGATGTGTGTGTGTGTTTGCTGTTAACCGTACATGGTATACCCCTGTATGTTGTACATTGTATACCCCTGTATGTTGTACATTGTATACCCCTGTATGTTGTACATTGTATACCCCTGTATGTTGTGCATTGTATACCCCCTGTATGTTGTACATTGTATACCCCTGTATGTTGTGCATTGTATACCCCCTGTATGTTGTACATTGTATACCCCTGTATGTTGTACATTGTATACCCCCTGTATGTTGTACATTGTATACCCCCTGTATGTTGTACATTGTATACCCCTGTATGTTGTACATTGTATACCCCCTGTATGTTGTACATTGTATACCCCCTGTATGTAGTACATTGTATACCCCTGTATGTTGTACATTGTATACCCCCTGTATGTTGTACATTGTATACCCCTGTATGTTGTACATTGTATACCCCCTGTATGTTGTACATTGTATACCCCTGTATGTTGTACATTGTATACCCCCTGTATGTTGTACATTGTATACCCCTGTATGTTGTACATTGTATACCCCCTGTATGTTGTACATTGTATACCCCTGCATGTTGTACATTGTATACCCCCTGTATGTTGTACATTGTATACCCCTGTATGTTGTACATTGTATACCCTCTGTATGTTGTACATTGTATACCCCTGTATGTTGTACATTGTATACCCCTGTATGTTGTACATTGTATACCCCCTGTATGTTGTACATTGTATACCCCTGTATGTTGTACATTGTATACCCCTGTATGTTGTACATTGTATACAACTGCATGTTGTACATTGCATACCCCTGTATGTTGTACATTGTATACCCCTGTATGTTGTACATTGTATTCCCCTGTATGTTGTACATTGTATACCCCCTGTATGTTGTACATTGTATACCCCTGTATGTTGTACATTGTATACCCCCTGCATGTTGTACATTGTATACCCCTGTATGTTGTACTTTGCATACCCCTGTATGTTGTACATTGTATACCCCCTGTATGTTGTACATTGTATACCCCTGTATGGTGTACATTGTATACCCCTGTATGTTGTACATTGTATACCCCGTGTATGTTGTACATTGTATACCCCTGTATGTTGTACATTGTATACCCCTGTATGTTGTACATTGTATACCCCCTGTATGTTGTACATTGTATACCCCTGTATGTTGTACATTGTATACCCCCTGTATGTTTTACATTGTATACCCCTGTATGTTGTACATTGTATACCCCCTGTATGTTTTACATTGTATACCCCTGTATGTTGTACATTGTATACCCCTGTATGTTGTACATTGTATACCCCTGTATGTTGTACATTGTATACCCCCTGTATGTTGTACATTGTATACCCCTGTATGTTGTACATTGTATTCCCCCTGTATGCTGTACATTGTATACCCCCTGTATGTTGTACATTGTATAACCCTTTATGTTGTACATTGTATACCCCTGTATGTTGTACATTGTATACCCCCTGTATGTTGTACATTGTATACCCCTGTATGTTGTACATTGTATACCCCCTGTATGTTGTACATCGTATACCCCTGTATGTTGTACATTGTATACCCCTGTATGTTGTACATTGTATACCCCTGTAGGTTGTACATAGTATACCCCTGTATGTTGTACATTGTATACCCCTGTATGTTGTACATTGTATACCCCTGTATGTTGTACATTGTATACCTCTGTATGTTGTACATTGTATACCCCCTGTATGTTTTACATTGTATACCCCTGTATGTTGTACATTGTATACCCCCTGTATGTTTTACATTGTATACCCCTGTATGTTGTACATTGTATACCCCTGTATGTTGTACATTGTATACCCCTGTATGTTGTACATTGTATACCCCCTGTATGTTGTACATTGTATACCCCTGTATGTTGTACATTGTATTCCCCCTGTATGCTGTACATTGTATACCCCCTGTATGTTGTACATTGTATAACCCTTTATGTTGTACATTGTATACCCCTGTATGTTGTACATTGTATACCCCCTGTATGTTGTACATTGTATACCCCTGTATGTTGTACATTGTATACCCCCTGTATGTTGTACATCGTATACCCCTGTATGTTGTACATTGTATACCCCTGTATGTTGTACATTGTATACCCCTGTAGGTTGTACATAGTATACCCCTGTATGTTGTACATTGTATACCCCTGTATGTTGTACATTGTATACCCCTGTATGTTGTACATTGTATACCTCTGTATGTTGTACATTGTATACCCCTGTATGTTGTACATTGTATACTCCTGTATGTTGCACATTGTATACCCCTGTATGTTGTACATTGTATACCTCTGTATGTTGTACATTGTATACCCCCTGTATGTTGTACATTGTATACCCCTGTATGTTGTACATTGTATACCCCTGTATGTTGTACATTGTATACCCCCTGTATGTTGTACATTGTATACCCCTGTATGTTGTGGTCTTTAAGGTGCCCATCTAATAGTTTTTTGAATCTATCAATGCTCCCTGCTGATACCACTGCTTGTGGAAGAGAATTCCACATCCTTATTGCTTTGACAGTAAAGAAACCCCTACGTATTTTAAGGTTAAACCATTTTTCTTCTTGTTTAGTGAGTGGCCACGTGTCTTATTGTATTCCCTTTCTCTAAATAGTTTGTTCCTTATGCTAGGGTCGCCAGTACAGTATTTGTACATTGATATCATATCCCCCCTCAATCGTCTCTTCTCCAGAGAGAATAGGTTCAGTGCTTGTAGTCTTTCCTCATAGCCGATGCCCTCCATTCCCCTAATTATTTTTGTTGCCCTTCTCTGGACTCTCTCCAGTTCCAGCACATCCTTCCTGAGGACCGGTGCCCAGAACTGGACAGCATACTACAGATGTGGCCGGACCAGAGTCTTGTAGAGAGGGAGAATAATCTCTTTATTTCTGGAGTGAATCCCCTTTTTTATACATCCCAGTATTCTGTTGGCTTTGCTTGCAGCGGCTTGGCATTGTATGCCACTGCCAAGCCTGTTGTCTACCAGTACCCCCAGGTCCTTTTCCATCCTAGACTCACCCAGAGGTTCCCCCCCTAGTGAGTAGCTTGCTTTCTGGCACCCAAGTGCATTACTTTACATTTTTCAACATTAAACCTCATCTGCCATGTAGTTGCCCCCCTCCCCCACCCCATTATTTTGTTCAGATCCGCTTGTAAGGTTTCCACATCCTGCATAGAAGATATTGGCATGCTTAGTTTAGTATCATCCGCAAATACCAAGATTGTTCTAGATATCCCCTCCTCTAGATCATTAATGTCCCCTCCCCCACAGTCACATCAGCCTCTGTACCAGAGGAGCTTACACTCTAATGTCCTCTCCCCCCACAGTCACACACTATTATTATTATACATTTATATAGCTCTGACATATACCGCAGGGCTGTACAGAGATCACTGAGCCAGTCACATCAGTCTCTG
The DNA here is from genome assembly GCF_965119305.1 of Pelophylax lessonae. Lineage (NCBI taxonomy): Eukaryota > Metazoa > Chordata > Amphibia > Anura > Ranidae > Pelophylax > Pelophylax lessonae. Next base: position 750,235,872 of record NC_138769.1, on the reverse strand, counting down.
TATCAGAGAAGCTTACACTCTAATCTTTTTCCTCTTTGCCTTATGTCTCTTTGGTCCTGGAAAGGGATTATGGGAAATATCACTTACCAGAATTGCAAACAAGGTAGAGCAGTTAAGTTAGTTGTAGGCCTGGTTGACAGTACAGGTTCCTTGACCAAGTCCAAGTCGGGGATCCTGGAAATCGCCAGGTCATATTATGCTGACCTCCGGGGCAGGAGGGACCTTGATTGGGATGGCATTTCAGGTTTTTTGGATTCTATTCCAGGACTGGGAAATGGCAGTTCTCTGGTGAGTTTGGCAGGGGACATCACTGCAGATGAGGTGGTTAAGGCGATTGATAAGCTTGCCATTAAGATGTCGCCTGGGCCAGATGGATTGACAGCTGAGTTTTACAAGCATTTTAAGGTTACTCTGGCACCGTATTTGGTGGAGGTTTTTAATGGCTGTCTGAGAGAGGGTTCGCTCTCTCCCTCCATGCGACAATCTGCAGTTATTCTTCTGTGAAAGGGTAAAGATTCTTCGAGAATTGAGAATTGGCCGCCAATTAGCCTTCTCAATGTTGATAGGAAGATACTGGCAAAGATCATTTTCGTGGCGTTTATCGTCTGTAGCAGGCAATCTACTTTCTCACCACCAGCACTGTTCGGTTCAGGGTAGAAGCACTTTTTCAGCAGTGTTAGGTATCCGGGAGGCCCTGGAACGATGCAGGGCTGCAGGCTGGGGAAAGTACCTGCTGGCATTGGATCAGGTAAATGCTTTTGATAGGGTCAATCATGAGTACCTATGGTTGATTCTTGGCAAGTATGGCCTGGAAGGGGAATTTATTGATTGGCTAAAGACTTTGTACATAGGGGCTGAAAGTTTCATGCTTGTGAATGGTTGGATTGGACAGCCCTTTGAGGTTGGCTCGGGTGTGCATCAGGGGTGTTCTTTGAGTCATCTGCTATACGCGTTCGCAATTGATCCCTTCATCAGGAGATTAGAGAGTGGACCATTGTGGAGGGTGCCTTTGGGCATTCCTGGTGAGCCCCCTTTGAGGGTTGTGGCCAATGCTGATGACAGTTTTTATCTCTGGGACAGAGGAGGTGGTCTCAGTGATGGAGCAGTATGCTGAGGCATCTGGCTTACAGATCAATCAGGATAAAAGTGAAGTTTTCTGGATGGGAGAGGAAGGCCATAGCTTTGAGCTTCCGGACTCCTTCCCAGAGCCCCGACAGGAAATTAAAGTTTTAGGCATTAAATTTGGTCCCGGCGATTATGGCCTTGCAAATTGGGAAAGCAGGCTACAAGATGCCGATGCCAAGGTTGCCAGCTGGAAGGAATGGAAACTCTCTTACAGGGAAAAGATTAAAACTTACCTGATCCCGGTACTTCTGTATGTCAGCTTTGTCTGTGTTTTGCCAGTGTCTCTCTATGCAAAGATCTACAGCTGTTTTTTCCAGATGTTATGGGGGAACAAACTGAATCTCATTAAGAGGTCTGTAACCTATCTTCCCAGGCGGATGGGTGGCTTAGGTATGGTCAACCCGGTGGTATTTTTTTCTCTGATGTTTTTGACACATAATTTTTGTAACATGCTGACAGAGGAACCGCCTGGGTGGGTTGGTATTTTTCAGTCCTGGTTTAGGCCTTTTCTGCAAAGTTGGGAGAATGGTGGGCCAGTGAAAAGCCTGAGGATCCGACATGGTAAGCTCCCGGCTTACGTTGCCCCGTGCTTGAAAATGCTTCGGCAGTGGCGAGTGACAGCGGGGGAAATTATGTCTCTTCCTAGGAAGGCCCTGGAGAAGAGGGTTGTTAAGTCTGCCTTTATCGAGCCACTGACCTTGAGGGATTGCCCAGGCCCTGTTATGAGGGAGGGTCTGCGTTTGATTAATCTGGAGAGAATCCCCTTGAAGTTTCAGGATTTGGCCTGGCTCTCATTCCATGGCAGACTCTATGTGAAGGGCAACTTGAAGCATCGCTCGCCGGAGAACCGTGGTTGTCCAAGAGTGGAGTGTGGCGGTGTGGAGGAGACAATGGACCATTTCTTGCTTCAGTGCCCCTTCAATATAGAAGTCTATAAGCGGATGGGTGGGGCTCTGGGTATCCCTTTACTTTCCTGCTTAAGTTATGTGCAGTGGTCATACAGGTCTTTTGAGACACGTCGGGATTTTGATTTTGAAACACTTTTTCTAGTTAGTTTATTAGTCCGTTACTTCACGTGGAATGCACGGTGTCAGGTTTCCACTCGGAAAAAAGTCCTTCCTGTTGAGGTGGTGGTGCACAACATTCTGGGTGAGGTTGGGAAGATTCAGGTTCTTGAGAAGGACAGGTGGCGGCCGGGAGCCTGGGCAAAGGCGTGGAGGAATGTCAGGTCTCCGTAGCTGCTGTCTGTCAGTCTCTGGGTGTGCGGCTTTTCTTTCTGTCCCCTAGATTTTTATAAGATTGAATTTTTAAAAAAGGCTGCATGCATGGGATAAATGTGTTATCGTTTCTTAGCCTGAGGGGGTGTTTAGGTGGAGGTTAGGGGAGTGGGGGGGGGGTGTTTAGGTGGAGGTTAGGGGGTGTTTAGGTGGAGGTTAGGGGGGTGTTTAGGTGGAGGTTAGGGGGGGTGTTTAGGTGGAGGTTAGTGGAGTAGGGGGGGGTGTTTAGGTGGAGGTTAGGGGGGGTGTTTAGGTGGAGGTTAGGGGGGGTGTTTAGGTGGAGGTTAGGGGGGTGTTTAGGTGGAGGTTAGGGGGGGTGTTTAGGTGGAGGTTAGGAGAGTAGGGGGGGGGGTGTTTAGGTGGAGGTTAGGGGGAGTGTTTGGGTGGAGGTTAGGGGAGTGGGGGGTGTTTAGGTGGAGGTTAGGGGGGTGTTTAGGTGGAGGTTAGGGGGGGTGTTTAGGTGGAGGTTAGGGGAGTAGGGGGGGTGTTTAGGTGGAGGTTAGGGGGTGTTTAGGTGGAGGTTAGGGGGGTGTTTAGGTGGAGGTTAGGGGGGGTGTTTAGGTGGAGGTTAGGGGAGTAGGGGGGGTGTTTAGGTGGAGGTTAGGGGGGGTGTTTAGGTGGAGGTTAGGGGAGTGGGGGTGTTTAGGTGGAGGTTAGGGGGGTGTTTAGGTGGAGGTTAGGGGGGGGGGTGTTTAGGTGGAGGTTAGGAGAGTAGGGGGGGTGTTTAGGTGGAGGTTAGGGGGGGTGTTTGGGTGGAGGTTAGGGGAGTGGGGGGTGTTTAGGTGGAGGTTAGGGGGGTGTTTAGGTGGAGGTTAGGGGGGGTGTTTAGGTGGAGGTTAGGGGAGTAGGGGGGGTGTTTAGGTGGAGGTTGGGGGGTGTTTAGGTGGAGGTTAGGGGAGTGGGGGGTGTTTAGGTGGAGGTTAGGGGGGTGTTTAGGTGGAGGTTAGGGGGGTGGGGGGTGTTTAGGTGGAGGTTAGGGGGGTGTTTAGGTGGAGGTTACGGGGGGTGTTTAGGTGGAGGTTAGGGGAGTAGGGGGGGGTGTTTAGGTGGAGGTTAGGGGGGTGCTTAGGTGGAGGTTAGGGGAGTGGGGGGAGTTTAGGTGGAGGTTAGGGGGGTGTTTAGGTGGAGGTTAGGGGGGGGTGTTTAGGTGGAGTTTAGGGGAGTAGGGGGGTGTTTAGGTGGAGGTTAGGGGAGTGGGGGGTGTTTAGGTGGAGGTTAGGGGAGTGGGGGGGTGTTTAGGTGGAGGTTAGGGGGGTGTTTAGGTGGAGGTTAGGGGAGTGGGGGGGTGTTTAGGTGGAGGTTAGGGGGGTGTTTAGGTGGAGGTTAGGGGGGGTGTTTAGGTGGAGGTTAGGGGAGTAGGGGGGGTGTTTAGGTGGAGGTTAGGGGGTGTTTAGGTGGAGGTTAGGGGGGTGTTTAGGTGGAGGTTAGGGGGGGTGTTTAGGTGGAGGTTAGGGGAGTAGGGGGGGTGTTTAGGTGGAGGTTAGGGGGGTGTTTAGGTGGAGGTTAGGGGAGTGGGGGTGTTTAGGTGGAGGTTAGGGGGGTGTTTAGGTGGAGGTTAGGGGGGGGGGGTGTTTAGGTGGAGGTTAGGAGAGTAGGGGGGGTGTTTAGGTGGAGGTTAGGGGGGGTGTTTGGGTGGAGGTTAGGGGAGTGGGGGGTGTTTAGGTGGAGGTTAGGGGGGTGTTTAGGTGGAGGTTAGGGGGGGTGTTTAGGTGGAGGTTAGGGGAGTAGGGGGGGTGTTTAGGTGGAGGTTGGGGGGTGTTTAGGTGGAGGTTAGGGGAGTGGGGGGTGTTTAGGTGGAGGTTAGGGGGGTGTTTAGGTGGAGGTTAGGGGGGTGGGGGGTGTTTAGGTGGAGGTTAGGGGGGTGTTTAGGTGGAGGTTACGGGGGGTGTTTAGGTGGAGGTTAGGGGAGTAGGGGGGGGGTGTTTAGGTGGAGGTTAGGGGGGTGCTTAGGTGGAGGTTAGGGGAGTGGGGGGAGTTTAGGTGGAGGTTAGGGGGGTGTTTAGGTGGAGGTTAGGGGGGGGTGTTTAGGTGGAGTTTAGGGGAGTAGGGGGGTGTTTAGGTGGAGGTTAGGGGAGTGGGGGGTGTTTAGGTGGAGGTTAGGGGAGTGGGGGGGTGTTTAGGTGGAGGTTAGGGGGGTGTTTAGGTGGAGGTTAGGGGAGTGGGGGGGTGTTTAGGTGGAGGTTAGGGGGGTGTTTAGGTGGAGGTTAGGGGGGTGGGGGGGTGTTTAGGTGGAGGTTAGGGGGATGGCGGGATGTTTAGGTGGACGTTAGAGGGGTGTTTAGGTGGAGGTTAGGGGGGTGGGGGGGTGTTTAGGTGGAGGTTAGGTGGGGGTGTGTTTAGGTGGAGGTTAGGGGGATGGCGGGGTGTTTAGGTGGAGGTTAGAGGGGTGTTTAGGTGGAGGTTGGGGGGGGGTGTGTTTAGGTGGAGGTTAGGGGGGTGGGGGGGGTGTTTAGGTGGAGGTTAGGGGGATGGCGGGGTGTTTAGGTGGAGGTTAGAGGGGTGTTTAGGTGGAGGTTAGGGGTAAGGCGGGGTGTTTAGGTGGAGGTTAGAGGGGTGTTTAGGTGGAGGTTGGGGGGGGGGGTGTTTAGGTGGAGGTTAGGGCTTTGTTGAGTTTAGTCATGATAGTAATAATTTTCAGTTTCTATGCTGATGGAAGCTATTTTTGTTTATATATTTATTTATTTTGTTTATATGTAAATATGTTTTTATTATGCTTGTGAGATTTTTAATAAACAAAAATGTAATTTTATTTAAATTTAATCTCCCCTCCCCCCCCACAGTCACATCAGTCTCCAGCTTGTATATGGATTGTGAATGGAAATCAAACATCGGGGAGAATTTTTCCCGCCATTAATGAAGACCGTTCATTCTATGATAAATGTACAGATTTTAGGAGTTCCAGCATTAGGAAACATTGGTTGGTTTTATTTATTAATTAATTAATTAATTTATTTATTATCATTTTATTTTGATTTATTTTTTTTATTTCATGAAATGGATTATTTAGGAAAAAATATATGGAAGAACTGAGACGATTATTTTTAGGCCCAGAATATTACTAATACACGTGGAAAACCTTTTTCATATCTGTTTTGTCTTCTGCAGAATAGTAATTAGAGGAATCTCTGAAGTGTTTCCTGATAACATTAGAAGAGGACATCTTGGAGCAGCACACAATCGTGTCATGGCGTCTGGTGGTGATAATCTGAGCTCCTCTTATTTCATCCTGGTTGGAATTCCTAGGCTGGAATATGTCCAGGTCTGGATTTCATTACCGATCTTCTTCATGTATCTGATAACCTTGTTGGCCAATATTAGTGTCCTCCTTACCATTAAAAAGGAGGAGAGCCTCCACCAGCCCATGTACCTCTTCATTTCCATGTTGTTGTCAATAGACCTTGTCCAATCCAGTGCATTCCTTCCCAAGATGCTCCTGCTCTTCTGGTTCAACCTCCGAGCGATCTCCTTTGAGGGTTGCCTGGTTCAGATGTTCTTCATCCATTCCTGTGCCATCATGGCCTCCACTGTTGTCTTGGCTATGGCCTTTGATCGTTATGTTGCCATATGCCAACCACTGAGATATTCCAACATCTTGACCAACCCATTGATTGCAAAAATTGGAGTCTTGGCAGTCATGAGAGGAACTCTTTTGGTATTTTCACTTCCTTTGCTGGTCAAGAGGTTGCCATTTTGCCGGAGCCATGTGATTAATCATACCTATTGTGAACACATGACCGTGGCTAAGCTATCCTGTGCAAACATCAGAATTAATGTTGTGTACGGGTTAGCAGTCACTCTGCTTGTAGTTGGAGTAGATATCATGGGCATCACCGTGTCATATATAATGATTGTAACCGCTGTCTTCAAACTCCCATCCCGAGAGGCCAGACACAAAGTCGGGAGTACATGCGTCAGCCATGTTTGTGTCATTCTTTTGTCTTACATTCCACCACTTTTCTCTTCTGTCACTCAAAGGTTTGGGGGGCACGCTGCTTCTTCCACCCAAATTATCCTGTCTATCTTATACCTGATAATTCCTCCAATGCTGAACCCAATTATATATGGAATAAAAACCAAAGAGATCCAGAAGAACGTTCTAAAATTATACTGTCCACAGAAGACCAGATTTCAGTAATTTTGGATGTATTTTGCTGGGCTTACTGAACCCGCACTGTAAATAACGGTCTCGTGACAGACCAGGCCAGGACAGGGGCTTTTGGAGGGGACTGCAGGGTGGCCTTTTGCCTACTGACTATGGGCCCTAGCTTTTAAAGGAACACTACTCTTTAGGAGGTGTGTGCCTGGGGTTAAGCCCATATCTCCCCAAAACACGCAGACTCTGGGAACTGGAGGTTCCACATACATATTTAGGGCCTCTATGTCTCAAACCAGCTAAGACTGTAGATGTTAATGTAATTATCTCAAACCACTGGGGTTTCCTGCTATAATGCGTTTATTAGGTCTCTCCCATAGTGTGCCTCCTAAGTGTCTTCCTCTCATTGTTATTTGGATCCCCTATTGTTTCTGTCTGTCTTCTCGTCTATGTGTTTATACTTGTAATAATGTGCATTGTACGGTACTTTGTAGTCAGGGTTGTAAGTGCCGAATGGTCTGGTCACCTACGCTGGTTTAACCACTTCTGTCCCGGAAGATCCCCCCCCCCCCTTAATGACCAGGCCCTTTTTTGTGATGCGACACTGCGCTATTTTAACTGACAATTGCGCGGTCGTGCGACGCTGTACCCAAATAAAATTGATGTCCTTTTTTTCCCCACAAATAGAGATTTCTTTTGGTGGTATTTTGGTGCTTTTCCACTGCATGGTACCGCATGGTACGTATTAGAACAGTTCGGTACGGTTTGGTACAGCAGCGCTTTTCCACTACATGGTATGGGCTCGGTACAGCACGCTTAAACAGTATCACCTCGGTTGGGGTTCCATACAGGCCGTACCGATACCAAATCCCACAGTCCTTTGCATGCAGCATTGATTGTTTGTCACTACTAGCCACTGATTGGTCAGAGAATCGTTGTAATCCCACCCACTTAGTACTTAGTGGAAAAGCAAACCGAGCCGAGTAGAGCCTCCACAGTGCTGAAACGTGCCGACTCGTACCACACAGTGGAAAAGCAAACTGAGCCAAGCTGGGCAAAGCAGTGCCGAGTGGAGCCGAGCCGGTACTTGCAGTGGAAAAGTGCCATTTGATCATCTTTTTTTTTGTTTTGTTTTTTTGCACTATAACAAAAAAAGTTTGACAATTTTGATAAAAAAAACAATATTTTTTACTTTATGCTATAAAACACATCCAATAAAAAAAAAAATCAATTATTTTTCATCAATTTAGGTCGATATGTATTCTGCTACATATTTTTGGTAAAAAAAACAAAATATCCCACTAAGTGTATTTTGATTGGTTTGTGCAAAAGTTATCACGTCTACAAACTCGGGGATAGATTTATGGCAATTGTATTTATTTTATTTTTCCATCAGTGCAACATTGCGGCGGACAGATCGGACCCCTAACTGACACTTTTGGGGGGGACCAGTGACATTACTACAGTAGTCAGTGCTAAACATATGCACTGTCACTGTACTAATGACACTGGCAGGGAGGGGTTAACACCAGGGGTGATTAAAGGGTTAAACAGTGTCCACTTCAGGTTCCGGCGCCCATGTAAGCAGCAGCGCGGTACTCCGGCTCCAGACCTTACCTGCTACTTCATCAGCTTTCTCAGCCCTAACGAGCCGGCGGACGCTGCACATTACCCGCATTACATCCCGGGTACCGAGCGGCCATGGATCGATTCCTCCAGCACGGACCCGCGCCGCCGCAGCACGGCGGAGCTCCGCCTCCCCCACAAATCAAGCCCCCGGCTTCAGTTGCGGCCTCCTCCAAGATTAATATGGAGGACGCTGCCTCATACACAGGCACAGCGGGATCCTGTCCGCCACCCAGCCCTATTCCAGAGGCTCAGATCGCCTCACTAGCCCAGGCAGTAGCCACCCTTCTCTCCCCCACCATCAAGGATGCTGTAGACAGGGCTGTCTCGGATGGGATCGCACAGCTGCGGAAAGAGATCGGTGACCATGCTCACAGACTGACTGAAATGGAGCACAGGATGTCTGACCTGGAGGATGAGCTGCAGGGATCCTTTGCTATGGATCAGCAAGCCAGGCAGGCCCAAAGGTATTTATTGGAAAAGGTGGACGATCTGGAGAACAGATCGAGGAGAAATAACCTCCGGATCATAGGGCTGCCAGAAACCTATGGGGCTGATGCTCTATGTGACATTGCCTCCACGAGGCTGCCCACGGCCCTAGGGATCCAGTCAGCCTGCTCGGTGGAAAGAGCCCACCGCCTGGGGGCCCCATCCAACGATAGACGCTCACCTCGCGCTGTGATTGTGCGGTACCTGAATTATATGGACCGGCAAAATATCTTGAAGTCCTTCCGCAACTCTAAGGCCTTACAAGTTGACGGGCACAAGCTCCTAATTTTTGCAGACTACTCCCAGGAGGTGTCGCGTCGCAGGAAAGCTTTCCAGCCAATATGCCAGGCTTTGTTTCAGAAATCCATCAAGTTTACTTTGGCTTATCCCGCCATCTTACGCCTCGCGGACTAGTCCGGTGAACAGAAGTCTTTCTCTACTCCTGATGAGGCCTACCATTTCCTGCAGCGCCACTTCAACATCACGCTGGACCCCCCTCCCACGCCTTCCCCCCAGAGCCCCCAAGGCGCCCGGGAACAACGGAGCCCCAGAAAAGAACCGGCTAAAAAGCAACGAGTATCAGGCCCCTCTTACAGACGCAAATTCCGCTGAAGGCACCTTGGATGACAGTTTTTCCCCTACAGCGCCACCTCCTATCTGAGGTAAAAAAAAAAAGCGATCATCCTGTGTTTCGCCAGTGACGGACTGTTCCTTTAGGTACCATTGGTAACTATATCTATAATGTTTGTTCTATATTTTGTCTGTTGGTTTGGTCACCGTGCTATGACTTCTGTTTCCCATTTGGGACGCACTGACGTGTGCGGACGTGTGTCAGTGCATGTCACTGTCCTCCCTCAAGCCTGACGGCTGGTTATGTAACATGTATTCCCTGCACCGCTCCTGCATGGTTATTGTTTCACAGTTTTTGTTCTGATTGACAACCGCTCGACCCGCACACCTTTACCTGTCATGTCTTCTATGGCACCTTTCGCCGGTGCGGGACCCTCACTTAGGTTGGCCTGCACGCCCGCCGACAGAGTTCCTTTGTGTCAACGGCTGAGGGGGCACTATGGCGACTATGTCTGGTAACACTGTCCGATGCGCGAGCGAGCTCCCATGAGGAAAAATTTGATTGCTCTTTGTTCCCCATACACCCTTATGCCCCTGTTGGGCTTTACCCTACGCCTCACACTCCCTTAGTGCCTCAACCACCGCTTGAATTATGGATTCACTCGGCTACCTCTGCTCCTATGCTGACCAGCAAAAATACACACTCCGTGACACCTACACTCACACTTGTTAACCGGCATCTGGATCTTGTTCCATGGCACCCACCATGAGTGTGATTTCATGGAACGTTAAGGGACTCAGATCTCCCAACAAGCGCATGGCGGTGCTCAGACATCTGAAACGTCTGAGGGCCGACGTTGCGATCCTGCAGGAGACGCACCTGGAAGCCAAGGACTTCCATTGCATGAAAAAATTGTGGGTAGGACAGGTTCTGGGTTCCCCAGCAGTCAAGGGAAGGGCGGGAGTAATGGTACTCATACACAAAAATTCCAACACACTTGTAAAATCTTCTGTTACAGATGATGCTGGCCGAGTGATTGTGCTACACCTGGCGACCGCCCTTCGAGAGTGGGCGGTGGCCGGAATTTATGCGCCCAATGCTCCCACTGACTCTTTCTTCCAGTCAGTTACCCGCATGGTAGCCCCGTACCTACATCTGCCACTCCTGGTGGCAGGTGACTTCAACTCACTGATGCACCCCTTGGAGGATAGGTCTTCCACAAAGGACACGCATACACCCAGACCCCCACGTCACTCCCCTCTGCTGAGGGACTTTGCGGACAGTGTTCAACTCTCGGATGTCTGGAGACTTAATAACCCAGAGGGCAAGGAATATTCGTTCTTCTCAAATCCCCATCACACTCTTACGCGTATTGACTACATTTTTGCCAACTCCAAAATGCTCCCCTATACGGTCAACCCACGCATACACGACATTGCCGTATCTGATCACGCACCGGTCTCGGTTACCCTTACGATCTACTCGACGGTTACAACTGCTAAATGTTGGCGGTTCCCCTCCTTCCTAAATAAAGACCCGGGCATGGCCTTGCTCATCAGGGAAGTCTGGACAGATTTTGTATCACTTAATGACTCGCCGACGGTCTCCCCCGTACTCTTGTGGGAGTCGGGGAAGGCCGTGCTCAGGGGACGTATTATCTCTTATGCTGCTGCGTACAAAAAGTCTATTGCCAAAGAATTTATGACAGCCAGCTCCCTACTGAGAGACGCCCAATCTGCGTTGAATTCGAGAAATAACGAGGAGAATAGGGAATGATGGCACAAAGCCAAGGCGACTTTCGACGACTGGGCGACGAAACGGGAATTACTTTACAAATCGCACCAGGATTGGAAATATCATTCTTTCGGGAATAAACCAGGCAAATTGCTAGCCTCTCTTTGTAGAGGACCCTTTACCCCGACGCAAGTCTCTGCTCTTAAGGATGCCGACGGTAATAGGGTAGAGGACCCCCAAAGCATAAACGACGTCTTTGCAAAATTTTACCAATCTCTATACAGCCAGGAGACTATGGACGAGGATACTGCCTCGGACTGGCTCTCTAGGGTACCCCTCCCACAGGTCACTCGGGAACAACTCTCACAATTGAACGAACCTCTTTCGCTAGAGGAGATTTCCAAGGGCATTAAATCTCTCACATCAGGAAAATCCCCCGGACCCGACGGATACACTCCAGATTTCTATAAGCTGGCGGCCGACACAGTCGCCCCGACGCTGCAATTGGTGTACAATCATATTTTGGACGGCAACCCTTACCTCCCCACGGGCCATCAAGCCCATATAAAATTGATATATAAAAAAGGGAAAGACTCTCTAGACCCCGGCTCTTACAGACCAATCTCACTTCTCAATGTGGACTCCAAGCTGCTCTCCAAATTGATGGCGGACAGATTGGCGTCCATAATGCCCTCTATTATTCATCCCACGCAATCCGGATTTACAAAAGGCAGATCTGCAACATCGAATATTAGGAAGGTACTGTTGGCTTTGGAGGCTTCCAAGGCAGACCCGAACGCGGACGCGGCGATAATCACTCTCGATGCCGAAAAGGCTTTCGATAACGTGAATATCCAATGGCTGGATCAAGTCCTCACCAAAGTAGGCCTTTCGGGCAAATTTTTGCACTTAATCAGGATGATGTACGCGAGTCCACAGGCGCAGGTGGTGATTGCGGGACACATCTCTCCCTCGTTCCGACTGTTCAAGGGGACGAGGCAGGGGTGCCCGCTTTCGCAGCCCGCAGCAACATTCGGCATATGGGGTCCCAACGGGGGATAAAGTTGATGGTGCAGCTTTTTGACGCGGATACTGGTATCCCTTTAAACTATGACTCATTTGCCAAGACTCACGATCTGCCGAAAGGCCACTATTTGTATTTTAGACAATGTATAAGTTATGTGAATGATATATGCCGTACACCCTTATTGCGATTCCGCCCCACCCTGATAGACCAATGGATTCTTCAGGCCAAACACAGGATATCGCACTTATATAAGCCACTACTCCAGGAACTCTATCGGGGAACTGAGCACTCAATCGCCAAATCCTGGAATAAGATGCTCAATTCGCCTGATGCTCAATCCAGGATCTTAAAGGGCTACCTGACTACTCGACAACATGTAACCAATTAATTCTGGAGGGAGCAGCAGTTTAAAATTCTCCATGGAGCTTATTACCCTCATATCCGATGGTCGAAAGACCCAGCACATTATTTCTGCACTCTCTGCAAAGAACATTACCCTTCTCTTCTGCATAAGCTGTGCCCGCAGGTATCATCTTTCTGGGACAAAACAATACGCTATATTACCAGAATGCTGGGGGTATCCATTCCCAAAGACGTCTTCCCACTCGTGTTCAATTGCCTAGACCCGGAAAGTCTTCCTTTGCCTAAAGACTCCAGGAAAAGCATAACTCAATTCAAGCCATGGCTGGTCAACTGCTTGATGGCAGCCAGCAGATTGATTCTGCGACACTGGATGTCGGACACCACTCCCACTATTGCTGAACTTTCCTCTGATATCACCTCTTTAAGAAATATTGAACTGGTGGGACCCACATTGGATCCTCGCCTGACCCGATCGACCATAGATCGCAGGTGGAACCTGCCGACTCCTGATCCTTCTTCTCTTGCAGGACCTTTCGCATCCCCACTGAACTGAACTGATCTGAGACCCCAATACTGACTTGGTGGACAATTGCTAACACTCCTACGGCTACACTTTATTTCAAGTCACCGATATTACATATATTGATGTGTTTGGCAATAATGGTGTCTATATAGTTGCATCGTATGGCGCAGAGGTAGAACTGTTCTTATACACATAGGATTGCAGTAGTCTTTTTGCAGTCTTTTAATCACTCATGAGGTACTGGTTACTCCCTCCCCCTCTTCCCCCCCTTCTACCCCCCTACCCTTCCCATCCCGCCATGCATTCCCTTCACCTCGCTTCCCTCTCCTACTTCCCTGTGTCTGATATGTGCGAAAAAATTACTCACCATCTGTTTTAGTTTACTACACTTTCATGGTCGATGGAAAACCTCGACATTCTGCATAGTTTCTCAGAGCTCGAATTGTTTACAGGTTAATATTGTGGTTTGTATACTGATGTTATTGCTCGATTAATGTTTTGCTTTGTATTGAGCACGTTTTCCAATAAAACTTTGATTAAAAAAAAAAAGGGTTAAATGTGTCCAAGGCCGCTGATAGGGGAGATCCACCAGTCCTCCTGTAGGGGGCCCGGGCACACAGGGGGGCACCAAGAGCACGGGGAAATGGTGCAGTCGGGCAGGGGGACAATTACAGAAGGAAGTCCTTTCCCCCCAGCCACTAGAACTGTGGCATCACACATTCTATTTGCCGCTCGTGTGACTATTGCCACAGAATGGAAATCATTAGGGATGCACCGATACCATTTTGTTTTTTACAACGAGTACAAGTAGAGATCCTTTTTGTTTTAGTACTCGCTGTAAAGGAAATTTGTACATCCTGTATACAGTGGCGTAGCGTGGGGGGTGCTGGGGGGGGCAAGCCGCACCGGGCGCAATGTCTGGGGGGGGCGCATCCTGCGGCGGCCGCTGCCATTTAGCAGCCTGCTTGCTCAGCCATCTGCTCAGCCATCCTGAACGGCGGGCGGCAGAGGCTGATATCAGAGCCAGTACAGCTCCGGATGGAGGGCGGGACTTCAAGTTAACCCGCAGGTGATTGGTTGCTAGCAACCAATCACAAGCTGGTTACCTAGAAAAGTTGTGCAGATCCCACCCTCCTTCCAGAGCTGCCCTGCTTCTGATGTAAACTTCATGCTTAGTGCCGTCCATGCGGAGCTGTCCAGCTGCTTCCTGCTCTGTGAGTATCATGGAGGAAGCTGATGGTGCTGTGAAGGGTGGGAGCTGAGGACAGGAATTTAAAGATGGGGGGGAGAGGGCTGAGGACAGGAATCTGAAGATGGGAGGGGGAGGGTTGACAACAGGAATCTGGAGATGGGGGGGGGGGGCTGAGGACAGGAATCTGGAGATGGGGGGGGGGGGGGATCTGCGGATAGTAATCTAAAGATGGGGGGGGTCTGAGAACAGGAATGATCTGAAGATGGGGGGGGGCTGAGGATAGGAATCTGTAGATGGGGGGTGAGAACTGGAATCTGAAGATGGGGGGGGGCTGGGGACAGGAATCTGAAGATGGGGGGGAGGCGGAGGGCTGAGGACAGGAAGATGGGGGGGGGGGGGCGGAGGGCTGAGGACAGGAATCTGAAGATGGGGTAAAGCTGAGGACAGGAATGTAGGGGTAGTGTGGGACAGGAATGTAGGGTAGTGTGGGACAGGAATGTAAAGGGGTGGGGGACAGGAATGTAGGGGTAGTGTGGGACAGGAATGTAAAGGGGTAGTGTGGACAGGAATGTAAAGGGGTGGGGGGACAGGAATGTAAAGGGGTACTGGGGATGAGGACAGGAATGTAATGGGGTACTGGGGATGAGGACAGGAATTGTAAAGGGGTACTGGGGATGAGGACAGGAATGTAAAGGGGTACTGGGGATGAGGAGAGGAAGGTACAGGGATTGTGGGGGACAGGAATGTAAAGGGGTAGTGAAGGGGTTTGGGGGACAGAATGTAAAGGGGTACTGTGGGACAGGAATGTAAAGGGGTACTGTGGGACAGGAATGTAAAGGGGTAGTGTGGGACAGGAATGTAAAGGGGTGGGGGGGACAGGAATGTAAAGGGGTACTGTGGGACAGGAATGTAAAGGGGTGGGGGGACAGGAATGTAAAGGGGTACTGGGGATGAGGACAGGAATGTAAAGGGGTACTGGGGATGAGGAGAGGAAGGTAAAGGGATTGTGGGGGACAGGAATGTAAAGGGGTAGTGAAGGGGTTGTGGGGGAGAGGAATGTAAAGGGGTAGTGAAGGGGTTGTGGGGAGAGGAATGTAAAGGGGTAGTGGGGGACAGGAATGTAAGGGGGTAGTGGGGATGAGGACAGGAATGTAAAGGGGTGTGGGGGGGTGAGGACAGGAATCTGAAGATAGGGTAAAGCTGAGGACAGGAATGTAAAGGGGTAGTGGGGACAGGAATGTAAAGGGGTAGTGGGGGACAGGAATGTAAAGGGGTAGTGAGGGACAGGAATGTAAAAGAGGTACTGGGGATGAGGACATGAATGTAAAGGGGTAGTGGGGGACAGGAATGTAAAGGGTAGTGGGGGACAGGAATGTAAAGAGGTACTGGGATGAGGACATGAATGTAAAAGGGGTAGTGGGGGGCAGGAATGTAAAGGGGTACTAGGGGCAGGAATGTAAAGGGGTAGTGGGGGACAGGAATGTAAAGAGGTACTGGGGATGAGGACATGAAGGTAAAGGGGTAGTGGGGGACAGGAATGTAAAGGGGTACTAGGGGGCAGGAATGTAAAAGGGTAGTGGGGGACAGGAATGTAAAGAGGTACTGGGGATGAGGACATGAATGTAAAGGGGGTAGTGGGGGACAGGAATGTAAAGGGGTACTAGGGGGCAGGAATGTAAAGGGGTAGTGAGGGACAGGAATGTAAAGAGGTACTGGGGATGAGGACATGAATGTAAAGGGGTAGTGGGGACAGGAATGTAAAGGGGTACTAGGGGGCAGGAATGTAAAGGGGCAGTGAGGGACAGGATGTAAAGGGGCAGTGAGGACAGGAATGTAAAGGGGTACTTGGGGGCAGGAATGTAAAGGAGTAGTGGGGGACAGGAATGTAAAGGGGTAGTGGGGACAGGAATGTAACAGGGTAGAGAAGGGGTAGGGGGGACAGGAATGTAAAGGGGTAGTGGGGGACAGGAATGTAAAGGGGTAGTGGGGGAAAGGAATGTAATGGGGTAGTGAAGGGGTAGTGGGGGACAGGAATGTAAAGGGGTAGTGGGGATGAGGACAGGAAATGTAAAGGGGTAGTGGGGGACAGGAATGTAAAGAGGTACTGGGGATGAGGGACATGAATGTAAAGGGGTAGGTGGGGGACAGGAATGTAAAGGGGTACTAGGGGGCAGGAATGTAAAGGGGCAGTGAGGGGACAGGAATGTAAAGGGGCAGTGAGGGACAGAATGGTAAAGGGGCACTTGGGGGAAGGAATGTAAAGGAGTAGTGGGGGACAGAATGTAAAGGAGTAGTGGGGACAGGAATGTAAAGGGGTAGTGGGGGACAGGAATGTAACAGGGTAGAGAAGGGGTAGGGGGGACAGGAATGTAAAGGGGTAGTGGGGGACAGGATGTAAAGGGGTAGTGGGGGAAAGGAATGTAATGGGGTAGTGAAGGGGCAGTGGGGGACAGGAATGTAAAGGGGTAGTGGGGGACAGGAATGTAAAGGGGTGTGGGGGACAGGAATGGTAAAGGGGTACTAGGGGGCAGGAATGTAAAGGGGCAGTGAGGGACAGGAATGTAAAGGGGCAGTGAGGGCAGGAATGTAAAGGGGCACTTGGGGACAGGAATGTTAAGGGGTAGTGGGGGACAGGAATGTAACAGGGTAGAGAAGGGGTAGGGGGGACAGGAATGTAAAGGGGTAGTGGGGGACAGGAATGTAAAGGGGTAGTGGGGGAAAGGAATGTAATGGGGTAGTGAAGGGGTAGTGGGGGACAGGAATGTAAAGGGGTAGTGGGGATGAGGACAGGAATGTAAAGGGGTAGTGGGGGACAGGAATGTAAAGAGGTACTGGGGATGAGGACATGAATGTAAAGGGGTAGTGGGGGACAGGAATGTAAAGGGGTACTAGGGGGCAGGAATGTAACGGGGCAGTGAGGGACAGGAATGTAAAGGGGCAGTGAGGGACAGCAATGTAAAGGGGCACTTGGGGGAAGGAATGTAAAGGAGTAGTGGGGGACAGGAATGTAAAGGGGTAGTGGGGGACAGGAATGTAACAGGGTAGAGAAGGGGTAGGGGGGGACAGGAATGTAAAGGGGTAGTGGGGGACAGGAATGTAAAGGGGTAGTGGGGGAAAGGAATGTAATGGGGTAGTGAAGGGGCAGTGGGGGACAGGAATGTAAAGGGGTAGTGGGGGACAGGAATGTAAAGGGGTAGTGGGGGACAGGAATGTAAAGGGGTACTAGGGGGCAGGAATGTAAAGGGGCAGTGAGGGACAGGAATGTAAAGGGGCAGTGAGGGACAGGAATGTAAAGGGGCACTTGGGGGCAGGAATGTAAAGGAGTAGTGGGGGACAGGAATGTAACAGGGTAGAGAAGGGGTAGGGGGGGACAGGAATGTAAAGGGGTAGTGGGGGACAGGAATGTAAAGGGGTAGTGGGGGAAAGGAATGTAATGGGGTAGTGAAGGGGTAGTGGGGGACAGGAATGTAAAGGGGTAGTGGGGATGAGGACAGGAATGTAAAGGGGTAGGGGATGAGGAGAGGAATGTAAAGGGGTAGTGGATGAGGACAGGAATGTAAAGCGGTACTGGGGATGAGGACAGGAATGCAAAGGGGTACTGGGGATGAGGACAGGAATGTAATGGGGTATTGGGGGACAGGAATGTAACAGGGTAGAGAAGGGGTAGGGGGGTAGTAGATTAGGACAGGAATGTAAAGGGGTAGTGGGGATGAGGACAGGAATGTAAAGGGGTAGTGGGGATGAGGACAGGAATGTAAAGGGGTAGTGGTGATGAGGACAGGAATGTAAAGGGGAAGTGGGGGAAAGGAATGTAAAGGGGTAGTGGGGATGAGGACAGGAATGTAAATGGGTACTGGGGATGAGGACAGGAATGTACTGTAAAGGGGTACTGGGGATGAGGATAGGAATGTAAAGGGGTACTGGGGATGAGGACAGGAATGTAAAGGCGGAAGGGAGGTGATATAAAGGGGGCTAAGGACAGGAATGCAGAGGGGGGCTGAGGACAGAAATATGAAGGAGGAGGGGCATGATATAAAGGGGCATAAGGATAGAAATGTAAAGGGGGGGGTGATGACGACAATGTGAGGGGAGGAGGGGAGATATGAAGGTGGGCTGAGGACAGGCATGTGATGTGCAGGGGGGGGGACTGAGAACCCTATTGTAATGACAGGATTGTAATGTGAAGGATATGAGGCTAGCTTTATAACATTGTTACCTGTGTTCTGCATGTAGGCAGCCCATTGATTTAATTTTGTGTAATTGTCAGTATGGTAATTAGGTTGGCCAGTGTAGTGGTCAGCTAGGTCTCTGTAGTGGTCAGGTAGGTCTCTGTAGGTGTCAGTATAGTGATCAGGTAGGTTAGTGCAGGTAACAGGTAGATCTGTGTAGTGGTCAGTGTAATTGTCAGGTAGGTTTGTGTAGTGGTCAGGTAGGTTTGTGTAGTGGTCAGGAAGGTCCGTGTAGGTGTCAGTATAGAAATTAGGTAGGTCAGTGTAGTGATCAGGTTGGTTAGTGCAAGAATAAGGTAGGTTAGTGCAGGAATAAGATAGGTCAGTGAAGGTGTCTGTGTAGTGGTCAGGTAGGTCTGTGTAGGTGTCTGTGTAGTGGTCTAGTAGATTTGTGTAGGGGGCGCAAATTACTTACCTTGCCCCGGGTGCTGACAACCCACGCTACGCCACTGCCTGTATATTATTGTATTGTATTTTGTATGTATTGCACACTGCACTAATAATGTTTTCATTCTTTCAAGTCCTGATTAGAATGAGCCCGCCTATGTTACGCCCCTTGTTACCATAAAAGTACAATTGTAATATTAATGTGATACCTACGTAATCATGTGTATAAAAGCCTTCAATTGCGTCAAATAAAACAGAAGATTTATTATGGAAAGATGAGGAGTGTATCTTTTTGTGTCTGTTCCCTACTAGTTATTATTTGGACCCACTAATCAATAAGAGGTGTAACGATTCAGGGTGATTTCAAGAAGTAGTGCCACTCCAGACTGCATTTTCAAGGGCATGGCAGCCCACTTTTATTTAAAAGAATGGAAAGTTCACAAAACAACAGCAATTTCCCTCACAGGGGTCTCCACCATTACTGTATATGGTAAATTCAGCCTCCTGGCTTACTCACATACCACATGGCTGCTTCAGGCCACACGCCTACACCTTAGGTCTGCTCCTCAGACCAACACAAGTATCCTTTGGTCGAGCTCCCTTGTAGCTTCCTTGGGATCAGCTTCATGCTGCGCTGTTGCGGACTACACCTGCCTCCTGCAGACAGGGCCGATGATAGGGGGGGGGACCACCAGCCCTCTTGTAGGGGGGCCCACACAGAGAGGGGGATTAGTGATGGACAACAAATACAGAAATCTTCCTCCAGCACCTGAATCTGATCTGTCCCTCTCCCTGCTATCAGCTTTTATCTGCTGAGAAAGACAGTTGTTCCTCACTAATCCCCCTCCCTGTGTGGGCCCCCCTCCCAGCACTGGCTCTAATGTTATCTCTGCTCAGGAGTTTATTTGTAACTTTGTTTCTCTTCTGTCTCTCTGATCACTGAGCTCCAACTGCTCAGCCTGTATATTTTTCTCATCTCATCTTCATTTTTATTTATTAACATGGGTTTTTTTTTAGATTTAGCAGGAATTATGCGAGTTATGTTATATTTGTGTCTGCTAATAGTGATTTTGTTGTAATTTTAGCTAAATATATATTTAATATTTTCTTGGGGGGCCTGCCAGGTAGTCTGTATGGGGCCCCGCGATTTCTAACAGCAGCCCTGCCTGCAGAACTATATGCTCTGGCGGCCAACTGCGGCCTCTCTCTCTTAGAGAAGGTGGGAGCCCTCCTGACTCCCATACACAGACCTTGTGTCTGTCTGGTGGAGTCCTCCTGACTCCTGGGCCAGACCTCCTGTCTGCCTGGGTGCAACAGTCTTCAACTGGGAGCCCTGAGCGCTAATTCTGGGAAAAATATGAACTCAGCCCACAGGTGTGCAATCAGCAGGCCTGTCAATACCAAAACCCCCTGACGACGTCAGAATTGTGACGGAACGCGTAGGAGGAGCCTGCGGCACGTCACGCTGCTACCAACGGGGGACACGGCGGCCATTTTACTGGTGGGATACTGGGTTGAGGATACTCCACGCTACATGTTTGTTGTTCCAGCTAAAATGTGAGTTGCCATTTAGATGTTTTAATGCAAAATAAAAGTCATTTGACGGTGTTACACTATGGGAGTTGTCCTTTCTCTCCATATGCAACTTCATTAAGAGGAGCGGGACGGTCGATGAAAGAGCTGCTGTGTGACCTTTTTGCAGTTCTAGACTTGATTTCCCACTGACCATGATCCCTGTAATGAGGATCATGGTGTTTTGGTAAGAGGCCAATTCAATTCCTTTGGTAATGGCTATCTTTGCACTCGGCTTTGGATCTTGCAGGATTTGAGTGTTTGCATTTGGGACTGCACAACATATTTGTGGTGGAATTCTTCTAAGAGCATTACTATCAATATTGTATTGTGTGTAAAACACCTTATGGACTAATGGACTGCATGGTTCATTTGTATTGATATATTATAGCGCTACACCATCTACCATTAAATACCAAAACCAGGCCTAGATTGCTAACACACACAGTGACCCGGGGTCCCCTCTCTACAGAGGACAGGATTTGCCTATCTATGAAAAGTCCAGAACAGATGGCGAGCCTTGCCAAATAGGGAATTTACAGGTGACCCTGAGATTCCGAAACGAGGAGCTTTAGAAAATCTGGGGATTTCTGATAGTCAGCCGGCTGAGGTGAGCCTTTCGCTTACATTTGGGTTATCAGACTTCGTTGATCGGTAAGGCATTTTCGGGACAACTGGTACCTATTTTACTCCCCTGAAGCCAACTGCATTGATTGGTGGTTATATGTTATGTCATCACTGTCTTCTGTCTGTCGGAGTTTTATAGATAAGAAAGGGAAGAATAGTGCTGGTAAGAGATTATATAAAGCACCAGGGCTTTTTTTCAGCGGGAACACGGGGGAACGCAGTTCCAGCACCTCCAGCACTGAATATATGACATAGCAAGGGTTCTTGGTTGTTCTGGAGGGTCTACTGATGCTGACTGCTAGGGGATCTATTGTTGCTGGAGGGGATCTATTTTTGCATGCCAATCTATTGTTGCTGGGGGTTAATTGTGACTGGAAGGGGTCTACTGTTTAGGGAGGGGTCTACTGTTGCTGGCTGCTGGCGGTTCCATTGTGGCTAGCTGCTGGGAGATCTGTTGTTGCTGCTGGGGGTCTGTTGTTGCTGGAGAGGGGGGGGGTCTATTGCTGCTGGCTGTGGGGGATCTATTTTATTGCTTTTCTTGTTATCATTACCAAATTCCATACTATAAAATGATACTTGGCCCTATAATCTCCAAAAAGGGTCTGTACGGGCAGCTGGGTAGGGGGGTAAAACCAAGGGTCAGTGATCGGAGATGGGTAGGGGGGGGGGTGAAACCAAGGGTCAGTGCTCGGAGGTGGGTAGGGGGGGTGAAACCAAGGGTCAGTGCTCGGAGGTGGGTAGGGGGGGTGAAACCAAGGGTCAGTGCTCAGAGGTGGGTAGGGGGGGTGAAACCAAGGGTCAGTGCTCGGAGGTGGGTAGGGGGGGTGAAAGCAAGGATCAGTGCTCAGAGGTGGGTAGGGGGGGTGAAACCAAGGGTCAGTGCTCGGAGGTGGGTAGGGGGGGTGAAATCAAGGATCAGTGCTCGGAGGTGGGTAGGGGGGGTGAAACCAAGGATCAGTGCTCGGAGGTGGGTAGGGGGGTGAAACCAAGGGTCAGTGCTCGGAGGTGGGTAAGGGGGGTGAAACCAAGGGTCAGTGCTCGGAGGTGGGTAGGGGGGGAAACCAAGGGTCAGTGCTCGGAGGTGGGTAGGGGGGGTGAAACCAAGGGTCAGTGCTTGGAGCTGGGTAGGGGGGGTGAAACCAAGGGTCAGTGCTTGGAGCTGGGTAGGGGGGGTGAAACCAAGGGTCAGTGCTCGGAGGTGGGTAGGGGGGTGAAACCAAGGGTCAGTGCTCGGAGGTGGGTAGGGGGGTGAAACCAAAGGTCAGTGCTCGGAGGTGGGTAGGGGGTGTGAAACCAAGGGTCAGTGCTCGGAGGTGGGTAGGGGGGGTGAAACCAAGGGTCAGTGCTCAGAGGTGGGTAGGGGGGGTGAAACCAAGGGTCAGTGCTCGGAGGTGGGTAGGGGGGGTGAAACCAAGGATCAGTGCTCGGAGGTGGGTAGGGGGGGTGAAACCAAGGGTCAGTGCTCGGAGGTGGGTAGGGGGGGTGAAACCAAGGGTCAGTGCTTAGAGGTGGTTAGGGGGGGGTGAAACCAAGGGTCAGTGCTCGGAGGTGGATAGGGGGGGTGAAACCAAGGGTCAGTGCTTAGAGGTGGGTAGGGGGGGGGGTGAAACCAAGGGTCAGTGCTCGGAGGTGGGTAGGGGGGGTGAAACCAAGGGTCAGTGCTCGGAGGTGGGTGGGGGGGGTGAAACCAAGGGTCAGTGCTCGGAGGTGGGTAGGGGGGGGTGAAACCAAGGGTCAGTGCTCGGAGGTGGGTAGGGGGGGTGAAACCAAGGGTCAGTGCTCGGAGGTGGGTAGGGGGGGTGAAACCAAGGGTCAGTGCTCGGAGGTGGGTAGGGGGGGTGAAACCAAGGGTCAGTGCTCGGAGGTGGGTAGGGGGGGTGAAACCAAGGGTCAGTGCTCGGAGGTGGGTGGGGGGGGTGAAACCAAGGGTCAGTGCTCGGAGGTGGGTAGGGGGGGTGAAACCAAGGGTCAGTGCTCGGAGGTGGGTAGGGGGGTGAAACCAAGGGTCAGTGCTCGGAGGTGGGTAGGGGGGGGAAACCAAGGGTCAGTGCTTAGAGGTGGGTAGGGGGGGGTGAAACCAAGGGTCAGTGCTCGGAGGTGGGTAGGGGGGGTGAAACCAAGGGTCAGTGCTCGGAGGTGGGTAGGGGGCGAAGTGACCTACAACGGGGAGTTTCTGCACCTATTCTCTGAGAAAAAAACCCCTGTGAAGCACACATCTGCTGTAATAGTAGTGTAGCGCTATTCTTTTCACTCTCTGCGGCTACTGGGGTATGATGGCGCCCCCTATATAGTATTTAGTATAATCTGTGTGATCAGGACAGGATCTATAACAAGCGCCAGTGCCTCCACTCAATCAGGGCTTGCGAATAGCAAGTGAAATCCCAATTGAGAAATGTATCTTCCACATAGACGGTAATCCACACAGCATTGTATTTGAAAGTCCGTGTATTAAATAAATAAATTTCAGTGAACCGTCCAACATTTTCCAAACAGGAACCTGAAATCATTAACAGCCTCTATGTATAACAGCCTCTATGTATAATAGCCTCTATGTATAACAGCCTCTGTGTATAACAGCCTCTATGTATAACAGTCTCTATGTATAACAGTCTCTATGTATAACAGTCTCTATGTATAACAGCCTCTGTGTATAATAGCCTCTATGTATAACAGCCTCTATGTATAACAGTCTCTATGTATAATAGCCTCTATGTATAACAGCCTCTATGTATAACAGCCTCTATGTATAACAGTCTCTATGTATAATAGCCTCTATGTATAACAGTCTCTATGTATAACAGCCTCTATGTATAACAGTCTCTATGTATAATAGCCTCTATGTATAACAGCCTCTATGTATAACAGT
The DNA here is from genome assembly GCF_965119305.1 of Pelophylax lessonae. Taxonomy (NCBI): domain Eukaryota; kingdom Metazoa; phylum Chordata; class Amphibia; order Anura; family Ranidae; genus Pelophylax; species Pelophylax lessonae. Next base: position 750,212,171 of record NC_138769.1, on the reverse strand, counting down.
CTCTATGTATAATAGCCTCTATGTATAACAGCCTCTATGTATAACAGTCTCTATGTATAATAGCCTCTATGTATAACAGCCTCTATGTATAACAGTCTCTATGTATAACAGCCTCTATGTATAACAGTCTCTATGTATAATAGCCTCTATGTATAACAGTCTCTATGTATAACAGCCTCTATGTATAATAGCCTCTATGTATAACAGCCTCTATGTATAATAGCCTCTATGTATAATAGCCTCTATGTATAACAGTCTCTATGTATAACAGCCTCTATGTATAATAGCCTCTATGTATAATAGCCTCTATGTATAATAGCCTCTATGTATAATAGCCTCTATGTATAACAGCCTCTATGTATAACAGCCTCTATGTATAACAGCCTCTATGTATAATAGCCTCTATGTATAACAGCCTCTATGTATAACAGCCTCTATGTATAACAGTCTCTATGTATAATAGCCTCTATGTATAACAGCCTCTATGTATAACAGCCTCTATGTATAACAGCCTCTATGTATAACAGTCTCTATGTATAATAGCCTCTATGTATAACAGTCTCTATGTATAATAGCCTCTATGTATAACAGCCTCTATGTATAACAGTCTCTATGTATAACAGCCTCTATGTATAACAGTCTCTATGTATAATAGCCTCTATGTATAACAGCCTCTATGTATAACAGCCTCTATGTATAATAGCCTCTATGTATAATAGCCTCTATGTATAACAGTCTCTATGTATAATAGCCTCTATGTATAACAGCCTCTATGTATAACAGTCTCTATGTATAACAGCCTCTATGTATAACAGTCTCTATGTATAACAGCCTCTATGTATAACAGTCTCTATGTATAATAGCCTCTATGTATAACAGCCTCTATGTATAACAGTCTCTATGTATAACAGTCTCTATGTATAACAGCCTCTATGTATAACAGCCTCTATGTATAACAGTCTCTATGTATAACAGTCTCTATGTATAACAGTCTCTATGTATAACAGCCTCTATGTATAACAGCCTCTATGTATAACAGTCTCTATGTATAACAGCCTCTATGTATAACAGTCTCTATGTATAACAGCCTCTATGTATAACAGTCTCTATGTATAACAGCCTCTATGTATAACAGTCTCTATGTATAACAGCCTCTATGTATAACAGCCTCTATGTATAACAGCCTCTATGTATAACAGTCTCTATGTATAACAGCCTCTATGTATAACAGTCTCTATGTATAACAGCCTCTATGTATAACAGTCTCTATGTATAACAGCCTCTATGTATAACAGCCTCTATGTATAACAGCCTCTATGTATAACAGCCTCTATGTATAACAGTCTCTATGTATAACCGCCTCTATGTATAACAGTCTCTATGTATAACAGCCTCTATGTATAACAGTCTCTATGTATAACAGTCTCTATGTATAACAGCCTCTATGTATAACAGTCTCTATGTATAACAGTCTCTATGTATAACAGCCTCTATGTATAACAGTCTCTATGTATAACAGTCTCTATGTATAACAGTCTCTATGTATAACAGCCTCTATGTATAACAGCCTCTATGTATAACAGTCTCTATGTATAACAGTCTCTATGTATAACAGTCTCTATGTATAACAGTCTCTATGTATAACAGTCTCTATGTATAACAGTCTCTATGTATAACAGCCTCTATGTATAACAGCCTCTATGTATAACAGTCTCTATGTATAACAGTCTCTATGTATAACAGTCTCTATGTATAACAGCCTCTATGTATAACAGTCTCTATGTATAACAGCCTCTATGTATAACAGTCTCTATGTATAACAGCCTCTATGTATAACAGTCTCTATGTATAACAGCCTCTATGTATAACAGTCTCTATGTATAACAGTCTCTATGTATAACAGTCTCTATGTATAACAGTCTCTATGTATAACAGCCTCTATGTATAACAGCCTCTATGTATAACAGTCTCTATGTATAACAGTCTCTATGTATAACAGCCTCTATGTATAACAGTCTCTATGTATAACAGCCTCTATGTATAACAGCCTCTATGTATAACAGTCTCTATGTATAACAGCCTCTATGTATAACAGCCTCTATGTATAACAGTCTCTATGTATAACAGCCTCTATGTATAACAGTCTCTATGTATAACAGTCTCTATGTATAACAGTCTCTATGTATAACAGTCTCTATGTATAACAGCCTCTATGTATAACAGTCTCTATGTATAACAGTCTCTATGTATAACAGTCTCTATGTATAACAGTCTCTATGTATAACAGCCTCTATGTATAACAGCCTCTATGTATAACAGTCTCTATGTATAACAGTCTCTATGTATAACAGCCTCTATGTATAACAGTCTCTATGTATAACAGCCTCTATGTATAACAGCCTCTATGTATAACAGTCTCTATGTATAACAGCCTCTATGTATAACAGCCTCTATGTATAACAGTCTCTATGTATAACAGCCTCTATGTATAACAGTCTCTATGTATAACAGTCTCTATGTATAACAGTCTCTATGTATAACAGTCTCTATGTATAACAGCCTCTATGTATAACAGTCTCTATGTATAACAGTCTCTATGTATAACAGCCTCTATGTATAACAGCCTCTATGTATAACAGTCTCTATGTATAACAGCCTCTATGTATAACAGTCTCTATGTATAACAGTCTCTATGTATAACAGTCTCTATGTATAACAGTCTCTATGTATAACAGCCTCTATGTATAACAGTCTCTATGTATAACAGTCTCTATGTATAACAGCCTCTATGTATAACAGCCTCTATGTATAACAGTCTCTATGTATAACAGTCTCTATGTATAACAGCCTCTATGTATAACAGTCTCTATGTATAACAGTCTCTATGTATAACAGCCTCTATGTATAACAGTCTCTATGTATAACAGCCTCTATGTATAACAGTCTCTATGTATAACAGCCTCTATGTATAACAGTCTCTATGTATAACAGTCTCTATGTATAACAGTCTCTATGTATAACAGCCTCTATGTATAACAGCCTCTATGTATAACAGTCTCTATGTATAACAGTCTCTATGTATAACAGCCTCTATGTATAACAGTCTCTATGTATAACAGCCTCTATGTATAACAGCCTCTATGTATAACAGCCTCTATGTATAACAGTCTCTATGTATAACAGCCTCTATGTATAACAGCCTCTATGTATAACAGTCTCTATGTATAACAGCCTCTATGTATAACAGTCTCTATGTATAACAGTCTCTATGTATAACAGTCTCTATGTATAACAGTCTCTATGTATAACAGCCTCTATGTATAACAGCCTCTATGTATAACAGTCTCTATGTATAACAGTCTCTATGTATAACAGTCTCTATGTATAACAGCCTCTATGTATAACAGTCTCTATGTATAACAGTCTCTATGTATAACAGCCTCTATGTATAACAGTCTCTATGTATAACAGTCTCTATGTATAACAGCCTCTATGTATAACAGCCTCTATGTATAACAGTCTCTATGTATAACAGCCTCTATGTATAACAGTCTCTATGTATAACAGTCTCTATGTATAACAGTCTCTATGTATAACAGTCTCTATGTATAACAGCCTCTATGTATAACAGTCTCTATGTATAACAGTCTCTATGTATAACAGCCTCTATGTATAACAGTCTCTATGTATAACAGTCTCTATGTATAACAGCCTCTATGTATAACAGTCTCTATGTATAACAGTCTCTATGTATAACAGTCTCTATGTATAACAGTCTCTATGTATAACAGTCTCTATGTATAATAGCCTCTATGTATAACAGCCTCTATGTATAACAGTCTCTATGTATAACAGCCTCTATGTATAACAGCCTCTATGTATAACAGCCTCTATGTATGTCTCAGTGAGGGGAGTCTGCAGCAACTTACAGTCTGTGCAATAATCCTTACTATACCTCTGCTCTTCTTGATGACCCTCATCCTTCTTGCAGAGAGAGAGAGCATAGCAGCCATATTGGAAATGGGCAAATCAAACACTGCATAACAGGAGAGAACCCTTGGAAAATGGGCAAAGAAATTATCACATCACTACAGAGGAATCAGGACCTTCCATCCTCCTGCTGGGGACCCCTCTAGTGATATAAAGATCTATATAGAGGAATCAGGACCTCCTTCCTCCTGCTGGGGACCCCTCTAGTGATATAAAGATCTATATAGAGGAATCAGGACCTTCCATTCTCCTGCTGGTGACCCCTCTAGTGATATAAGTGACCCCTCTAGTAGTGATATAAAGAACTATATAGAAGGACAAACTATTGCTCTTCGGGACACTAGCCAGCATCTCATTTTTCTGCTCCACCCAGTAGCTGACTTTCCTAGCACGGAGGGTGAGCCCACAAAAAAACAGCCCCTACATGTTTCGTCTGTAGTCACAGGAGTCACAAACATATCTTCTCAGGCATAGCTCCCCTCAGTCAGCTCTTCAGAACACATGGATCAGCTGTCTAGCTTCCAGGCCTCCAGCCTGAGGCCGCATGGCAGCAGGTGCTGAGGAGGGCACAGCGACTCCTCTTCACTGGACTCTCCTCTCCAGGCATAGACCACTTCACGTGTCTCCTCACTGAATATATATACTCCTTCCCAGCATGCAAAGGGATCTATGCCTTCAATTGGCTGGGATGGCATCCATATTCATGCCACTGATCTGCATGAGTAACTATTTTTCACCCAGCAGTTTCAAAACTGCCTGGATACAGATGAGTCACAAATCCATTACCACTTGTTAAGCACACAGGACCCCAATTCAGTCTCCCTGTTAAGCAGGAAAACTATTATATTTTACCTTAGTTTCCTGTTAAGCAGGAGACCACACTATGCTAACTACAGTATATACATCCTAGCAACCTACCGAGCAGGGTGCTACATATATATATCACTAGAGGGATACCCAGCGGGAGGAAGGAGGTCCTGATTCCTCTATATAGATCTTTATATCACTAGAGGAGTCCCCAGCAGGAGGAAGGAGGTCCTGATTCCTCTATATAGATCTTTATATCACTAGAGGGGTCACCAGCAGGAGGAAGGAGGTCCTGATTCCAGTGGCGGAGCCAGAGGGCTAGCTGGGGTGTCAATTGCCACCCCAGACAAAATCCTTGCCACCCCTGTTGCCACCCTGCTCAGGGCAGGAGGGGTTTGACCGGGAACTCGGGGCTACATATCAACACTTTAACATTAAAGGCAGCACACTAGCACAGCAAGTGATAAATGGTCGATTCGGCGGGGGAGGGGGCCAGCTGCAATGTGATGGCAGCTGTCAAATTTAGGCATTGATGTCGGGTGTGGGCGGGGCCGTATGCGGGGGGGGGGGGGCGGGGCTCCGCCCCCTTGCTCCGTGGAGAAACAGAAGCTGGCTGGGAAGGAAGCTGGCAGGGGGCGGGACCAATTGTAGCTGCTGTATGGGCACACAGAGCTTCCCATCCTCCCCCAGCATTCAGAGCCAGGAGGATTTTCATTTCATCCTCCGCGCCTGAAATTGGCTCCACCCACCTCCCCTGCCACCATCAGAGAGAGAAACTGACTGAAGCTGGATGGGGCAGGAAGGATTCAGCCGCAGGATGGATGGATGGATGGTGTCAGCTGGTTCCTGGTAAGTAGTGTTGCTGGCTCTGGCCCCTCTCTCTCACTACCCCCCCTCTCTCACCACTACCCCCCCTCCCCCTCTCTCACTACTACCCCCCTCCCCCACTACTACCCCCCTCCCCCTCTCCACCACATCCCCCCTCCCCCACCTCTCACTATTACCCCCCTCCCCCTCTCTCACTACTACCCCCCTCCCCCTCTCTCACTACTACCCCCCTCCCCCTCTCTCACTACTACCCCCCTCCCCCTCTCTCACTACTACCCCCCTCCCCCTCTCTCACCACTACCCCCCTCCCCCTCTCTCACCACTACCCCCCTCCCCCCCTCACACCACTACCCCCCTCCCCCCTCTCTCACTACTACCCCCCTCCCCCCTCTCTCACTACTACCACCCCTCCCCCTCTCTCACTCTACCCCCTCCCCCTCTCTCACTACTACCCCCCTCCCCCTCTCTCACTACTACCCCCCTCCCCCCTCTCTCACTACTACCCCCCTCCCCCTCTCTCACCACTTCCCCCCTCCCCCTCTCTCACTACTACCCCCCTCCCCCCTCTCTCACTACTACCCCCTCCCCCCTCTCTCACTACTACCCCCCTCCCCCTCTCTCACTACTACCCCCCCTCCCCCCTCTCTCACTACTACCCCCCTCCCCCCTCTCTCACTACTACCCCCCTCCCCCCTCTCTCACTACTACCCCCCTCCCCCTCTCTCACCACTACCCCCCTCCCCTCTCTCACTACTACCCCTCCCCTCTCTCACCCTACCCCCTCTCTCACCACAACCCCCCTTCCCCTCTCTCACCACTACCCCCCTTCCCCTCTCTCACCACTACCCCCCTCTCTCACTACTACCCCCCCTCCCCCTCTCTCACAACTTCCCCCCTCCCCCTCTCTCACCACTACCCCCTCCCCCCTCTCTCACTACTACCCCCCTCTCTCTCACTACTTCCCCTTCTCCCACTCTCTCTCTTCTTCTATCCCTGTATCCCTCTCTCCTTCTATTCCTCTCTCTCCCTCCCTCTCCTTCTATCCCTCCCTACCCCCCTCTTTCTCCCTCTTTCCCGCTCTCTCCCTCTCTCTCTATTTCTCTCTCTCTCTTTATCCCTCTCTCCCTCCCTGACTATTCTGATTCTATTCTTCCAGAAGCACATTTGTGAGGTCAGGGCTTCTCATCCAACATCTGTGCCTGTTATAGCTGCGAAGGGTGAGTCATTTTATGGTGGGGCATTGGGCAGGGGTGAGGGGGCGGGTATTGGGTGGATCTTGGGCGGGACTTGTGGGAGGGGTTATCAAATTTACCTTCGGGCTGCAGCCCCTGGTCTTTTTACCACCTAGCAATGCCCCTGCCGCTCACGCTCGCTTATGCGTATAACATTACATAGCATAGCTGAACCTGAACGAGAGGGCCCCTGTGTAGCTAGTTCTTTGTGACTCTGACTGAGTGCGGTGAGCTGAGCAGGAGCGGCGCCGTGATTCGCTGCACAGCTAACCAATCACGCGTGCCTACACACCTGATTGGTTCGCTGTACCGCTACTCACGGTGAGTAGCGGCACAGCGAACCAATCAGGTGTGCAGGCACGCGTGATTGGTTAGCTGTGCAGCGAATCACGGCGCCGCTGCTGCTCACCGCGCTCAGTCACAGACAGTCACAGAGAACAACCTACACAGGGGCCCTCTCGTTCACTTCTTCTACCTGTAACCTTAGGTAAGTCTCTCTCTGGTCTCTGCATGATTGAAGGGGACACAGCACGCTGGTCACTACATTGATGGGTTGGCAATCACGCTGGTCTCTACATTGATAGGTTGGCAATCACGCTGGTCTCTACATTGATAGGTTGGCAATCACGCTGGTCACTACATTGATATGTTGGCAATCACGCTGGTCACTACATTGATAGGTTGGCAATCATGCTGGTCACTACATTGATAGGTTGGCAATCACGCTGGTCACTACATTGATATGTTGGCAATCACGCTGGTCACTACATTGATAGGTTGGCAATCACGCTGGTCACTACATTGATAGGTTGGCAATCACGCTGGTCACTACATTGATAGGTTGGCAATCACGCTGGTCACTACATTGATATGTTGGCAATCACGCTGGTCACTACATTGATAGGTTGGCAATCACGCTGGTCACTACATTGATATGTTGGCAATCACGCTGGTCACTACATTGATGGGTTGGCAATCATGCTGGTCACTACATTGATAGGTTGGCAATCATGCTGGTCACTACATTGATATGTTGGCAATCACGCTGGTCACTACATTGATGGGTTGGCAATCATGCTGGTCACTACATTGATATGTTGGCAATCATGCTGATCACTACATTGATAGGTTGGCAATCACGCTGGTCACTACATTGATAGGTTGGCAATCATGCTGATCACTACATTGATAGGTTGGCAATCACGCTGGTCACTACATTGATAGGTTGGCAATCATGCTGGTCACTACATTGATATGTTGGCAATCACGCTGGTCACTACATTGATAGGTTGGCAATCATGCTGGTCACTACATTGATATGTTGGCAATCACGCTGGTCACTACATTGATGGGTTGGCAATCATGCTGGTCACTACATTGATATGTTGGCAATCATGCTGATCACTACATTGATAGGTTGGCAATCACGCTGGTCACTACATTGATGGGTTGGCAATCACGCTGGTCACTACATTGATATGTTGGCAATCACGCTGGTCACTACATTGATAGGTTGGCAATCATGCTGGTCACTACATTGATAGGTTGGCAATCACGCTGGTCACTACATTGATATGTTGGCAATCACGCTGGTCACTACATTGATAGGTTGGCAATCACGCTGGTCACTACATTGATATGTTGGCAATCACGCTGGTCACTACATTGATAGGTTGGCAATCATGCTGGTCACTACATTGATATGTTGGCAATCACGCTGGTCACTACATTGATGGGTTGGCAATCATGCTGGTCACTACATTGATAGGTTGGCAATCATGCTGATCACTACATTGATAGGTTGGCAATCACGCTGGTCACTACATTGATGGGTTGGCAATCACGCTGGTCACTACATTGATATGTTGGCAATCACGCTGGTCACTACATTGATAGGTTGGCAATCATGCTGGTCACTACATTGATATGTTGGCAATCACGCTGGTCACTACATTGATGGGTTGGCAATCATGCTGGTCACTACATTGATAGGTTGGCAATCATGCTGATCACTACATTGATAGGTTGGCAATCACGCTGGTCACTACATTGATAGGTTGGCAATCATGCTGGTCACTACATTGATGGGTTGGTACGCTGGTGGTCACTACATTGATGCATTGGTACGCTGGTAATCACTACATTGATGGGTTGGTACGCTGGTAATCACTACATTGATGGGTTGGTACGCTGGTTACTACATTGTCAATTGATGGGGGGGCATGCTGGTCACTACATTGATGGGGGGCAATATTGTGCAGCCCTACTCATAGGCATGCGCACGGGGTGTGCCGGGTGTGCCTAGGCACACCCTAATCACCCTCATGCAGTGCTTCCGCCATGGCCGCCGCCGCTCTGTCTGCTGCTCTCTGCCTCTGGCTGCTCAGCTCCCGAACCCAATCCTGTCGGTGCGGAGACTGATAGGGACTGTCTGGGGGAGGACCCTGGCCTGCTGTAAGAGGGGATCTATATAGGGGACCTCACCTCACCCTGGCCTGCTGTAAAGGAGGATCTATGGGGGACCTGCCCTAGCCTGCCCTAAAGGGAGATATATGGGGATCCTGCTCTAAAGGGGATCTATGCAATAGATCCCCCTTTAGAGCAGGGTCCCCATAGATCCCCTTTAGAGCAGAGCCCTGTGATCAGTGTGCGGCCTTAAAAGAATAATGTTTACTTTGATAATTGTTTATTTAATTAAAAATGTTTTAATACCGCTTAGAATGTTTGTTTACATTTAGTTATAAAAGTGTGTGTATATGTATGTGTGTGTGTGTATATATATATACACACGCATGTATATTGACCCCCCAAAATAATACCTTGCCACCCCTTTGCCACCCCTGTTTTAAAAGTCTAGCTCCGCCACTGCCTGATTCCTCTATATAGATCTTTATATCACTAGAGGGATCCCCAGCGGGAGGCAGGAGGTCCTGATTCCTCTATATAGATCTTTATATCACTAGAGGAGTCCCCAGCAGGAGGAAGGAGGTCCTGATTCCTCTATATAGATCTTTATATCACTAGAGGAGTCCCCAGCAGGAGGAAGGAGGTCCTGATTCCTCTATATAGATCTTTATATCACTAGAGGGGTCCCCAGCAGGAGGAAGGAGGTCCCTATTCCTCTATATAGATCTTTATATCACTAGAGGGGTCCCCAGCAGGAGGAAGGAGGTCCTGATTCCTCTATATAGATCTTTATATCACTAGAGGAGTCCCCAGCAGGAGGAAGGAGGTCCTGATTCCTCTATATAGATCTTTATATCACTAGAGGGGTCCCCAGCAGGAGGAAGGAGGTCCCTATTCCTCTATATAGATCTTTATATCACTAGAGGGATCACCAGCAGGAGGAAGGAGGTCCTGATTCCTCTATATAGATCTTTATATCACTAGAGGGGTCCCCAGCAAGAGGAAGGAGGTCCTGATTCCTCTATATAGATCTTTATATCACTAGAGGGGTCACCAGCAGGAGGAAGGAGGTCCTGATTCCTCTATATAGATCTTTATATCACTAGAGGGGTCCCCAGCAGGAGGAAGGAGGTCCTGATTCCTCTAAAAAGATAGTGATATGATAGAACAAATCCAGAAGGGGTTAACAAAAATAGTGAAAGGTGAGGGATAAAACATATCAGGAACCTTTAAATACGTGAAGGGAGTGAATGAGGTGGAAGAACGCAGGATCTTCAATATGAAGCCAAGATGAGGAACACGGGGACATGACCTCAAACTAACAGGAGGAAAGTTCATAACTAATCTTAGAAGGTATTATTTTACTGATAAGGTAGCTGATCCTTGGAATAGACTTCTAGCAGAGGTAATCAGTCAACAATAAGTCGATCCAAACATGACTGGGAGAAACATAGATCTATACTCTTGGTCTTTTTTCAGCCATCACTCTCCTATGTTGCTATGAGAGGTCCCCTGACTCGTTCTGTCTGGTAAAATGTTGTCAGCAGGGCAGGAAGTGAGGGGAAATCTTTCTAATGGAGCACTTACTATATAAAACTCATTGCAGTGATTGTGGGAACCCATCGTAATGGGCACAGCAGATGTGTAGACTAGGGATGATCGAATGGTTCGGGTCGACCATCGGTTCGACCCGAACATTGGGTGTTCAAAATTCAGCCGAATTTCGAAAAAGTTCGGAATTCGGCCAACAGAACCGCCCAAAATGCAATGGGACAGGAACTGATCTTTAAAAGCCTGTGATTGGCCCAGAAAATCAGTAAAAGCCGATTAAAGTGACTAGGGGGTCCAGAGGCCAATTAGGAGTGAATGCGCCCCCCATACGCCCCCCCAGTATATAACATAGCCCCACCAAAACTCTAGCACTGTAATACAGAGGCTGTGGAAGAGAGTGGAAGCATTTGTGTTTCTCCTGCTGCTTGTAAAGCTCCAGTGTCATTTTCCAATTATTAGTGTGAGGAAAGGGATATCTAGCGTAGTTAGGGTACTATATACCACTATAGTTAGATTCAATGATCTAGTTTTGTAAGGATAGTATTAAGTGTCAGGGTGACCGTAGTGTAGTTTAGGGTGACCGAACTCTTCCATGTCAGGGTGACCGTAGTGTAGTTTAGCTGACTCTGCCTGCCATACCAGGGTGACCAAACTCTGCCGTGTCAGGGTGACCCCACTATGCAGATTTTGGGTTGGGGGTATACATATATATATGTGTATATATATATGTATATGTGTATATATACTGTATGTATATGTTTATATACACATATATATATATATATATATATATATATATATATATACCCCTATACAGAAGTTCAGATGTCATGCCTGCCTCCAAACACCTTAAAAAAACGCACGAAAAACGCATGAAAAACGCCTACTTCTGTATAGGGGTATATATATATATTATATGTGTGTGTGTGTATATATACACAGAAACAAAAGAGCCCAGGTGTGAAAGGAGGGTAACACCATCCCTGCGCTACTGAAATTCTAAGAAAAATAATCTGTTATTTTTTCTGGTTCTGGACATGCTACAGAGCTGAAACTTCACAGGTACACTTTTTAGACCCCCCAGACACTAAATCCAAAGAAATCTCATTTTTTTTTTTTTCAATAACTTTTTCAATAATTGGCTCTCTATCAAAAACGACAATTTTTAAGAACTTTTTTTTGCCTGATTCATAGTCCCTGGGGCATGACCCAGAACCCTAGACACTGTTTAGGGGCATTTATTGGGTTTTAGGGCTTCAAAATGGTGTTTTTTGATTCCAGAAGTTCGGGTCACATTGATTTCAATGGGGTTCTGGAATCCGAACCGAACTTTCGGGAAATTCGGGTGTTCTGGTCGAACCGAACTTTTCAAAAGTTTCGATCATCCCTAGTGTAGACACCAAAATCAATCACAGAGACAGTGGTAGCCCCTTTTAATGGGCAAAGTAGGTGTCCAGAGCTGGAAACTCAGCAATGACATAATGGTAACCCCTTATATTGGGCACAGCAGGTGTGGAGCACCAGGAACGCAAATCTATAAACCACCAGCTACATAACATATAGGTCAATGTCAAGAAATTTCCAGGTAGCTCAAGCTGGGGATATAATACTTCTTTAGTAAATATGCCAATGTGTCCAGTAAGTTCTATTTTCCAGACTGTGAGAGGAGATTGTAAGCTGCTGTCCTGATCTCCTTGGTCTTCACACCATAGATGATGGGGTTCAATGCAGGTGGGATCAGAAGGTAGAGGCTCGATAAGATAACATGGATATACGGTTCTATGTGCCCGACCCTATGAGTGAGAAAGGAGAAAAGGCCCAGGGTATAGAACATAATGATGGTGGAGATATGGGATGAGCATGTACCGAATGCTTTCCTTTTGTCAGTTTGAGAGGAAAGCTTTAACACTGACCTCAGTATCAAGATGTAGGACATAGCAATGGCAGAGACATCAAACACAATACACAATAAGACAACAGTCAACCCATAGGCACTATTGATAATAGTGTCAGCACAAGCCAACTTCACCACTGCCATATGGTCGCAGTAAGAGTGAGATATATGGTGGGTCTGGCAAAATGGCAGTCTACTGGCCATAAGCGGACATGGTGTCACAATCACTGTTCCTCTTATAATGAGAGCTATGATTATCTTTATTATCAGACTATTGGTCAGTGTGGTTGTGTAATGAAGAGGGTTGCATATAGCCACATATCTGTCCAAGGCCATGGCCATGAGAACTCCAGATTCCATAGAGGTGAAACAATGGATGAAGAACATCTGAACAAGACAGGACAAGAAGGCGATCTCGTTGTCATTCATCCAGAAGATGGCCAACATTTTTAGGACAATGGAGCTGGAGAGGACCACATCGGTGAGGGACAAAGTACAGAGGAAATAGTACATGGGGCTATGTAGACGCTGTTGGGATACAACGAGGATCAATATAAAACCATTTCCAAGAATCGCCATGAGATACATAATGAAGACTGGGACTGATAACGATGTATGAGCCGACTCAAATCCCGGGAGGCCTTCCAGGAAAAACACACTGGGGTAGAAGATTGAGAGGTTTGCAAGCAACATGGTTAAAATTGGAATTTTTTTAAAAGTCATACCTGTGAATGTATAAAATAATTAGTAATAAGCTCAAAAAGATATGAAATTTAAAATACTTTACTTAATTGCTCAACCCCTGACTGAATTTTTGAACTGCAAGGGCAAAAAATGGTTTCAATTGAAATGGGATAGGTCGAGAACTGGACTGCTATCACTGTCGGTATACAACCTTTGTTGCCCAAAGCAATACAGCTTTGCTAGTTGCTATAGGATAACATTTTCTTATCTGTCTCGTCCCAGCATACTAAATTTTCGGCAGCATTTTATTACTTATATACCTTAACTACAGTATATATTTTATATGTGACCCGAGAAAATTTCTCTACACTCAATGTGGCCGAGAGAAGCCAAAAGGTTGAACACCAATGAACTAAAGAATACTGACCCTCCATATCAACAAAAGACTACTTACCCTCCATATCAACCAAAGAATACTGAGCCTCTATATGAACCAAAGAATACTTACCCTCCATATCAAGCAAAGAACTCTGATCATCCATATCAACTAAAGAATACTGACCCTCAATATCAACCAAAGAATACTGAGCCTCTATATGAACCAAAGAATACTGACCCTCAATATCAATCAAAGAACTCTGATCATCCATATCAACTAAAGAATACTGACCCTCAATATCAACCAAAGAATACAGAGCCTCCATTTCAACTAAAGAATACTGACCCTCCATAATAACCAAAGTATATTGACCTTCCATACCAACCAAAGAATACTGACCCTTCATATCAACTAAAGGATACTGACCCTCCATAATAACCAAAGTATATTGGCTCTCAATACCAACCAAAGAATACTGACCCTCCATACCAACCAAAGAATACTGGTCCTCCATATCATCTAAAGAATACTGACCCTCCATAATAACCAAAGTATATTGACCCTCCATACCAACCAAAGATTACTCACCCTCCATAATAACCAAAGTATATTGGCTCTCCATGCCAACCAAAGAATACTAACCCTCCATAATAACCAAAGTATATACGCTCTCCATACCAACCAAAGAATACTAACCCTCCATACCAACCAAAGTATATTTGCCCTCCCAACCAAACAAAGAACACTGACCCTCCATATCAACTAAAGACTACTGACCCTCCATATCAACCAAAGAACACTGACCCTCCACATCAAACAAAGAACACTGACCCTCCATACCAACCAAAGAAAACGGAACCTCCATAATAACCAAAGTATATTGGCCCTCCATACCAACCAAAGAACACTGACCCTCCATATCAACCGAAGAACACTGACCCTCCACATCAACCAAAGAATACTGGCCCTCCATACCAACTAAAGAAAACTGACCCTCCATAATAACCAAGGTATATTGGCCCTCCATACCAACCAAAGAGTAGGGATAATCGAACGGTTCGGGTCCACCATCGGTTCGGCCCGAACATTGGGTGTTCGAGGTTCGGCCGAATTTAGAACTTTTTGCCCAAAAAGTTCGGAATTCGGCAACCAGAACCGCCCAAAATGCAATGCTTCAGGAAATGAGCTTTAAAAGCCCGTAATTGGACCAGAACCATTAGCAAAAGCCAAATGAGGGGGCAGAAGAATGCTAGGAATGTGATTGGAGTGACTAGGGGGTCCCTAGACCAATCATTAGTGAATACGCCCCCCAGTATATAACATAGCCCCGCCATATTCCTAGCATTGTTATACTGGACATGGAAGAGAGTGGAAGCAGTTCTGTTCATTTTACTTTAAAAGTGTCATTTAGCTATTTATTAGTGTGAGGAAAGGGATATCTAGTGTAGTTAGAGTGCTCCTTTACACTTAAGTTAGCTTCAAAAATTGAGTTTCTGTAGGGAAAGTGTTAAGTGTAAGGGGACTGTAGTGTAGTGTAGGGTTAACTGGCAGTGACTGCTAATGCAGGGTGACAAAACCCTTCCATAGCAGGGTGACCGCTATAGAGAAATGATCATTTCTCTGAATTGCTTCGGCACACCCATATGGCTTCTCACCAGCCAAGCATTTTTTATGCTGCAGGGGCTGCCACTGCCAGTGCTTTTTTGAGGACATGTTTGATGTCAGACATGACATCTGAACATGTGTATAGGGGGTATATATACACATATATGTCTGAATATATACCCCTAGACATATATAGGTGTGATAGTAGCAGAAATAAATGCTTGCGCTAATGAAATCATTTACAGTAATATATTTCTGCTACTATCACACCTATATATGTCTAGGGGTATATATTCAGACATATATGTGTATATATACCCCCTATACACATGTTCAGATGTTTTGCCTGCCTCAAAAGAACCCAAAAAAATGCCAAAAAAAACGCTAGCGTCAAAAAAAAAATGCCCAGGTGTGTTTTTGCTGGCATTTTTTGGGGGGTTTTGGAGGCAGGCAAAACATCTGAACTTGTGCACAGTACCACTATACACAAGTTCAGATGTTTTTCCTGACTGCAAAGAACCCAAAAAAATGCCTGCTTTGAAACCGGCAAGGTGTGGAGAGAAGCCATATTCCTGTGCTTAAAGTTTTCTAATACATACAATCTTTTTTTTTTATGGTTCTGGACATGCTACAGAGCTGAAACTTCACAGGTACACATTTTAGACCCCCCAGACACAAAATCACACAAAAAAAAGTTCTTAAAAATTGTCATTTTTGATAAAAAAGCCAATTATTGAAAAAAAAAAAAAGAGATTTTTTGGATTTCAGATCTGGGGGGTCTAAAAGGTGTACATGTGAAGTTTCAGTAGTTTTCAGAAGTCTCTGTAGCATGTCCAGAACCAGAAAAAAAAGATTGTTTGTATTACAAAACTTTCAGCACAGGGGGTTGGCTTCGCTGCTGTAACACCTTGCCGGTTTCAAAGCAGGCATTTTTTTGGGTTCTTTGCAGTCAGGAAAAACATCTGAACTTGTGTATAGTGGTACTGTGCACAAGTTCTGATGTTTTGCCTGCCTCCAAAAACCCCCAAAAAATGCCAGCAAAAACACACCTGGGCATTTTTCTTTTGACGCTAGCGTTTTTTTTGGCATTTTTTGGGGTTCTTTTGAGGCAGGCAAAACATCTGAACTTGTGTATAGTGGTGTATATACACACATCCATATATTTATATACACACCTAGACATATATAGGTGTGATAGCAGCAGAAATATATTACTGTAAATGATTTCATTAGCGCAAGCATTTATTTCTGCTACTATCACACCTATATATGTCTAGGGGTATATATAAATATATGGATGTGTGTATATATACCACTATACACAAGTTCAGATGTTTTTCCTGACTGCAAAGAACCCAAAAAAATGCCTGCTATTAAACCGGCAAGGTGTTACAGCAGAGAAGCCAACTACCTGTCCTGAAAGTTTTCTAATACAAACAATCTTTTTTTTTATGGTTCTGGACATGCTACAGAGCTGAAACTTCACATGTACACTTTTCAGACCCCCCAGATACGAAATCCAAAGTAAAAATCAAAAAATCTCTTTTTTTTTTTTTAAATTTTTCAATAATTGGCTTTTTTATCAAAAATGACAATTTTCAAAAACTTTTTTTTGTGTGATTTGGTGTCTGGGGGGGGGGTCTAAAAAGTGTACCTGTGAAGTTTCAGCTCTGTAGCATGTCCAGAACCAGAAAAAAAAAGATCATATAAGTGTTAAAGTTAAAGGAGGGTGCCGACCCACATCCCTGTTCTACTGAAAAATTATCTTTTTTTTTTCATGGTTCTGGACATGCTACAGAGCTGAAACTTCACATGAACACCGTTTAGACCCCCCAGATACTAAATCCAAAGTAAAAATCAAAAAATCTCTTTTTTTTATTTTTTTCAATAATTGGCTTTTTTATCAAAAATGACAATTTTTAAGAACTTTTTTTTTGTGTGATTCATAGTTAATGGGGCATGACCCAGAACCCTGGGCACTTTTTAGGGGCGTTTATTGGGTTTTAGGGCTTAAAAATTGTGTTTTTTGATTACCGAAGTTCGGGTCCCATTGATTTCAATGGGGTTCTGAAATCCGGGCCGAACTTTCGGGAAGTTTGGATGTTCTGGCCGAACCGAACTTTTCAAAAGTTTGATCATCCTTACCAAAGAGTACTGACCCTCCATAATAACCAAAGTATAAATGGCTCTCCATATCAACCAAAGAATAACGACCCTCCATACCAACCAAAGAACACTGTCCCTCCATAGCAACCAAAGAACACTGTCCCTCCATACCAACCAAAGAACACTGTCCCTCCATAGCAACCAAATAATGCTCACCCTCCATAATAACCAAGGTATATTGGCTCTCCATATCAACCAAAGAATACCGATTCTTCATACCAACTAAAGAACACTGACCCTCCATATCAACTAAAGAATGCTGACCCTTCATAATAAACAAAGTATATTGACCCTCCATGTGAACTAAAGAATACTAACCCGCCATAATAACCAAAGTAAACTGACCCTCTATATCAACCAAAGAATACTGACCCTCCATACCAACCAAAGTATATTGGCCTTCAATACTAACCAAAGAATACTGACCGTCCATATCAACCAAACAATACTGGCCCTCCAAATTTGCTATTGAATACTGATTTTATTGGTTGAACTAAATGTCTTTTTTTTTAACTAGATTAGCTATATAACTATGTCATATTGGCCCCCATATCAACTGTTCAATGATCCTTCCTGCATCTACTCACCCTGGAAGTGACAGGTATTTGGTCACTCCTGGGGTCACAGCTGTCATTCTTCAGCTAATGTAGCCAATGATGTAACTATTCAAGTGCAAGTGAATAGCTTCATTGGAGGGCAAGGGGAAAAATTGGGGGTCTAATAGACTCTTAATGTCCCCATAAAGCGTCTCTCTGATCTGCCCATGCTATCACATTTAGGGCTTTTTATCCCCCTTATAATGGCACTAAAGTTTAAAGAATAAAGTAAAAGTTAATAGTTAAAAACAGAATTTTGTGTGTGTGAAAAATCAAACAGATTGTCTTTCAATTCTTTAGGAAGATACAATGTATGGTCAAATCAAGAGTCACACGTTGGTGTAATCCTGAGCAGACACGACTCGCATACAGATCATGGAGTGACGGGTGATCTCGGCCATAGAGGACAATGTATGTAGCGATCCCAGGCTCTGCTATTTATAACACTGATAGCGATCACCTTGTGTCACCTTCCTGTACTCGGCACTAATAATTGGTCCCTCCGCTGCGGCTGCTCATTTTCCTCCTGAGCTTCGCTCCCTAAAGCAGAGCTAGGCTCTCTCAATCAAAATGAACAATATTTAATCGTTATGTTCCCAGCATTATTAAACGGATAGGATGGCAGATAAAATATTTATTTGTTTTACCCACTTCAATACCGGGGACTTTCTGCCCAGGCCAATTATCAGCTTTCAGTGCTGGTGCACTTTGAATGACAACTCATGCAACACTTTAAGCTTTCAGCTTTCTTTTGGGGGGATTTAATCACCACTGGGGGTTTTATTTTTTGCTAAATAAATTAAAAGAGAATGAAAATCTTAGTTTCTGTTATAACATTTTGCAAAGAAGTACTTTTTCTTATTCACTGATTTGCACTGATAGGCAACACTGATGAGCCCTGATGAGGCTGTACTGATGGGCACTGATGAGGCTGCACTGGTGGGCACTGGTGAGGCTGAACTGATGGGCAATGGTGAGCACTGATTGGCACTGATAGTCTGCACTGATGTGCACTGATGAGGCTGCACTGATGAGGCTAGACTGATGGGCACTGATGAGGCTGTACTGATGGGCACTGATGAAGCTGCACTGATGAGCACTGATGAGGCTGTACTGATGGGCACTGATGAGGCTGCACTGATGAGCACTGATGGGCACTGATATTCTGCACTGATGGGCACTGATGAGGCTGCACTGATGAGGAAGCACTGATGGGCACTAATAGGCACTGATTGGCACAGATGGGGCTGTACTGAGAATCCAGGCACTGATGATCAGTGTCCTGCTAATCAGTGTAAATGTGCCCCTTCAGAATTGCAGATAACCGGCAAGTTTGTTTACATGTGATCAGCTGTGATTGGCCCTTTACCACGATCTGTGATCAGTTTTGTCCTAAGGACACAGCGGTCGCAGAGCTTGCCCAACGCACGCCCCAAGGGGCGCACTGGGGGCGTGGTTCTGTGAGGATGTCCAGAAAGTCTTTTGATTATATCATTGTCATAGGGTGATTAAACTTTTTATTTTTTTTTAGATTTCTTCAGTTGCTTCCTGGTTTCCGGCCATGGCCAAAATTAAGTCATACATTCCAGAAGTCTTCATGGGAGGAGGGGCTTTCTCAGCTAAATAGCTGAATTAAGGACAGATGGATTCCAGGAAATAAATGCTACATAAGTCATTTGCCCTTACTCAAGATGGCCATGGGAGCAATAGGCAAAGCTTTGCAATAAGCAAAGGTTCCATGTGTTTAGAAGGTCATCTTACTCAAGGTTTCATGTGTTGAGAAGGTTGTCTTTCTCAAGGTTCCATGTGATGAAGAGGCCATCCTTCTCAAAGTTCCATGTGTTGAGAAGGTCATCCTTTTCAAGGTTCCATGTGTTTAGAAGGTCATCTTACTCAAGGTTTCATGTGTTGAGAAGGTCGTCTTACTCAAGGTTTCATGTGTTGAGAAGCTCGTCTTACTCAATGTTTCATGTGTTGAGAAGGTCATCTTACTCAAGGTTTCATGTGTTGAGAAGGTCATCTTACTCAAGGTTTCATGTGTTGAGAAGGTCGTCTTACTCAAGGTTTCATGTGTTGAGAAGGTCGTCTTACTCAAGGTTTCATGTGTTGAGAAGGTTGTCTTACTCAAGGTTTCATGTGTTGAGAAGGTAGTCTTACTCAAGGTTTCATGTGTTGAGAAGGTCATCTTACTCAAGGTTTCATGTGTTGAGAAGGTCATCTTACTCAAGGTTTCATGTGTTGAGAAGGTCATCTTACTCAAGGTTTCATGTGTTTAGAAGGTCATCTTACTCAAGGTTTCATGTGTTTAGAAGGTCATCTTACTCAAGGTTTCATGTGTTGAGAAGGTCGTCTTACTCAAGGTTTCATATGTTGAGAAGATCGTCTTACTCAAGGTTTCATGTGTTGAGAAGGTCATCTTACTCAAGGTTTCATGTGTTGAGAAGGTCGTCTTACTCAAGGTTTCATGTGTTGAGAAGGTCGTCTTACTCAAGGTTTCAAGTGTTGAGAAGGTCGTCTTACTCAAGGTTTCATGTGTTTAGAAGGTCGTCTTACTCAAGGTTTCATGTGATGAGAAGGTCATCTTACTCAAGGTTTCATGTGTTGAGAAGGTCGTCTTACTCAAGGTTTCATGTGTTGAGAAGGTCGTCTTACTCAAGGTTTCATGTGTTTAGAAGGTCGTCTTACTCAAGGTTTCATGTGTTGAGAAGATCGTCTTTCTCAAGGTTCCATGTGATGAAGAGGCCATCCTTCTCAAAGTTCCATGTGTTGAGAAGGTCATCCTTTTCAAGGTTCCATGTGTTTAGAAGGTCATCTTACTCAAGGTTTCATGTGTTGAGAAGGTCATCTTACTCAAGGTTTCATGTGTTGAGAAGGTCGTCTTACTCAATGTTCCATGTGATGAAGAGGTCATCCTTCTCAAAGTTGCATGTGTTGTACATTCTGAGAACTAAAGGTCCCAGTCAGCTCCAACCAGTCTTGCTGCTCTCCTCTGACCTCTCTCATCAACAAGACATTTTCATCTGCAGAACTGTCACTGACTGGAAGTTTTTAGTTTTTTTTAGCACCATTCTGAGTAAACTTTGGAGACAGTTGTGTGTGGAAATCTCAAAAGACCAGCAGATACAGAAATACTCAAACCAGTCTGTCTATTACCAACAATAATGCATCGGTCACAATACCTGAGATCACATTTTCTCCATTCGGGTGTTTGATGTGATCAGTAACTGAAGCTCCTGACCTGTCTATGTTTTTTTATACATTGTGCTGCTGCCACATGACTAGCTGGTTAGAAAGGCCGGGAGCAATAGGTGAAGGGCCACATTACAGGGTGGGAAGGGTGCAGTCAAAACATTAAGAGAATAAGGTGGTGAGATAAGGAGGAAAGCTTACCTGACTGGTGGATGTAGTCATCTCAGGGGCTCTGTTGAGGTGGTTAGTAGGGTGGACCAGGACAATGAGCACTCACAGGCCTGCCAACATCCAAGGAGCTTCCCTGTGGCTCTTCCTAATAATGTTATTATTTTAATGTCTTTCTTTTTTAGGTAGTCATGGCAGCAAGTTTATTGGTTCAAAAGTGGTTGGGGCCCCATCTAAGGTATGGGGTCACTCCTCTGTTTGGTCCAGTTGTTGGGACATGGTATGTATGTATGAATGTCTATTCTGTAATCTCTCCCAAGACTGTGTAATGCGGCTAGTGGGCCAAACATTTGGACCACAGATACAATGCTGTTTGGATGTTAGGGACACAGAGAGGTTGGGAAATCCCTCTCTCAGACCCCTAGGCCCCTCTTATATCTAAGTCACCCTGTGTCTCTTAGGGTCACAGGGTGCCCAAGAAGCCCAGTCTGGCCTGCCCAAACCAGACTTCCACAGACTGATCGGCTATGAGAGCTCCATGCGCCCTGCCGGGACAAATTTACAAACTATGTGGAACTTTGTCAAGGAAGCTGCCATGATGGATGGACTCTTTGGGACTTGTTACCCGACGAACTCAGGCACAGACCGATTGGAGGTCTGGTACCTGGTTAGTCTACCTTTGGGGGGAAGATATGTGACGGTATTCACTGTCACTGGGAATGAAAGACAGACAATATGCTAATATCATCAGCTCAACCACCTGTCTTCCAGACATCATTGAATATGCTGATGTACTCACCTGTTATCTACAATGGGTTCTGTATTTACACCTATTGTTTGTGTATTGTATTGGAGGCAGTGTTAATTTTGGCAGCAAATTTCAATTTAGTTTTAGTCTTAGTCTTAGGACTAAAATGGCATTTTAGTTTTAGTCCCATTTTAGTCTTCTGCAAGTGTTTTAGTTTTAGTCGTATTTAGTCGACTAAAACTCCAGTACATTTTAGTCGACTAAAACGTCCTACATTTTAGTCGTCTATAACTCATTTTAGTCATCTATAATGGAATGGGCGTAGTTCAATTGTAATTTGTAATGTATTATTTAAGCATTTCTCTACAATTTCCAAACTCATTATATACTACTGCTGGTCCTGGAGTGAAAAATCTAATATGTTATTATTCATGATATTAAGCTTTGAGCATGCACCAGTGCTAATTTTGGCAGCAAATTTCGATTTAGTTTTAGTTATAGTCTTTTGACTAAAATGCCATTTTAGTTTTAGTCGTATTTTAGTCTTAAGACTAAAATGCCATTTTAGTTTTAGTTGTATTTTAGTCATCTGAATTGTTTTAGTTTTAGTTTAATTTTAGTTGACTAAAATAGTGTTAATTGAGTCGACGAAAAAGTTTTAGTCGGTTTTAGTCGACTAAATTAACACTGATTGGAGGAGCTCGAGGACTGCCGTCTGCTACTTAATTGGCTCAGGTTGATTGAATCACTGTCATCTATTAGTTGCTGAGTGGAAATAGAATACTTTTTGTGTTGGTTGTTCTTTAGATATGTTAATTCTATTTCTGTATACAACTTTATCTGCATAGGATAATGTAATCAGGCAACCCCTGACCTGTGTGTAGTAAATTGATCAGGAGGGGGATGAGCTCATGTGTGTAAAAAAATTGAGTGTGAAACTGTTCAATAAAAGAGAAGGTTCCAAAACTTGTATGAGCTAAGTTGTTGACTAGCTTTGTATGGGGGCGGCTGGGAAAATCTGGGATATACAGTATGTTCATGACTGCAAGGAAGCCGTATACTGACGGAAGACCACAAGTACAGTGTGGGTCGGCGGTTCCGTTACAAGTTATACTTAGATTTTGTAATAAAATACTGCTATGGCCAATAAATCCAACTCATACATAGTAAGCTTAATAAAGGCAGTGGCCCATACAGTTCAACCTGCGTGGAAGGCATATGGAAGGGAGTTTCACATCTTTACTGCTTTGGCATTAAAGAACCCCTTACAGAATTGCTTCTCATCCAACTTCACGTTGTGTCTTCTTCAAAGACCCTAAATACTTTTCCCACTACTACAGTTACCATTGCAAGAAATGTTTATTGTGATCATTTCCCTTCTCAAGTGACTTTTATACAAGGAGAAGTTTACTTTTGTAGTCGTTCCTCATAACTGAGTACCTCCAGCCCCCATAGCTGAGGTCCTCCAGCCCCTATAGCTGAGGTTCTGCCATCCCCCATACCTGAGATCTTCCTTCCCCCATAACTAAGATCCTCCACCCTCCATAACTAAGATCCTCCATCCCCAATAACTAAGGTCTTCCATCCCTCATACCTTTTGTCCTTCTTTTCCCATAACTGAGGTCTTCCATCCCCCATAACTGAGGTCTTCCATCCCCCATAACTGAGGTCCTCCAGCCCTCATAACTGAGGTCTTCCATCCCCCATAACTGAGGTCTTCCATTTCCCATAACTGAGGTCCTCCACCCTCATAACTGAGGTCTTCCACCCCCCATAACTGAGATCCTCCATCCCCATAACTGAAGTCTTCCATCCCCCAAAACTGTGGTCCTCCATTCCCCCATAACTGATGTCCTCCATTTCCCCATAATTGAAGTCCTCCATCCCCTCATAACTAAGCTCTTTCCATCCCCCATACCTGAGATCCTCCATCCCCATAACTGAAGTCTTCCATCCCCCAAAACTGCGGTCCTCCATTCCCCCATAACTGAGGTCCTCCATTTACCCATAATTGAAGTCCTCCATCCCCTTATAACTAAGCTCTTTCCATCCCCCATAACTGTGGTCCTCCATCCCCCATAGCTGAAGTCTTCTATCCTCCAAAACTCTGGTCTTCTATTACCCCCCAAAACTGAGGTCCTACATCCTCCCATAATTTGAGTCCTCCATCCCCTCATAACTAAGCTCTTTCCATCCCCATAACTGTGGTCCTCCATCCACCATAGCTGAAGTCTTCTATCCTCCAAAACTGTGGTCTTCTATTACCTCCATAACCGAGGTCCTACATCCCCCATAACTGAGCTCCTCCATCCCCTATAACTAATCTCCTTCACCCCCCTTATTCATTTTGTTACCCTCTCAAGTTGAAGGACATCCTTCCTGAAGATTTGTGTCCAAAACTGAACTGCATACTCAAGGTAAAAATTCTTTATTCCCCAATGTGGAAAATTGATGAGGGGCCTCCTCCAGTGCAAGCTGATCAGCTGCAGCCTGTCAGTGTGGGGACGGGGGGTTTGTTCTGGAGTCTTTCTGGAACCAGCAGCCTCCTTGTACTGGAGTCGGTCCATTATCAATTTTCCAAACTGGGGCATATTCTTAGATTGTAAGCTCTAAGGAGCAGGGCCCTCTGATTCCTACTGTATTAAAGAGTATTGTATTTGTGCTGTCTACCCTCAAGTTGTAAAGCGCTGCGTAAACTGTCAGGGCTGTATAAATCCTATATAATAATAATAATTAACTGAAAAGAAGAAGTCCTTGTGGATGTAAACTATACTACCAAAAGTATGGGGATGCCTGGACTTTAATGGCATCACAGTCTTAGTCCATAGGATTCAACTCTTCTGGCCTTCTTGGAAAGCTGTCCTCCAGGTTTAGGAGTGTCTATGGGAATGTTTGACCATTCTTCCAGAAGCGCATTTGTGAGGTCAGGCAGTGATGTTGAACGAGAAGGCCTGGCTCGCAGTCTCCGCTGGAATTCATCCCAAAGGTGTTCTATCGGGTTGAGGTCAGGACTTTGTGCAGGCCAGTCAAGTTTCTTCACCCCAAACTCGCTTATCCATGTCTTTATGGACCTTGCTTTGTTCACTGGTGGAGGGGGGATTATGGTGTGGGGTTTTCTTTCAGGGGTTGGGCTTGATGGGTACTGACAGCGCTGATGGGCACTGATAATCAGGACACTGATGGACAGCACTGATGGGAACTGATATTCAGGATACTGATGGGCAGCACTAATGGGCACTTATAATCAGGAAACTGATGGGCAGCATTGATGGACATTGATAATTAGGACACTGATGGGTAGCATTGATGGGCACTGATAATCAGGACACCGATGGGCAGCACTGATGGGCAGCATTGATGGGCACTGATAATCAGGGCACTGATGGGCAGTATTGGTGGGCACTGATAATCAGGACACTGATGGGCAGCATTGATGGGCACTGATAATCAGGACATTGATGGGTAGCACTGATGGAAACAGATAGGCAGCACTTATGATCAGAGCCCTGATTATCAGTGTAGATGTCCCCTGTCACCCTTGCCAGTTACCATCTCTCTCCTCTCCTCACGCTGTTACAAAAAAGTACAGCCAATAACTGGCAAGTGTGTTTACATTGTGATTAGCTTTGATTGGACACAGCTGATCACATGGTACAGGACCGCTGTGATTGGTCCTTTACCGCGATTACAGGGCGTGCCAAGGAGAATGTCCATAGATGCCCTCCCTGAACAACAGAGTCACGTTGTAGCCGTCTTTGGGCTATAGGGTGGTTATGAAGTGGTCAATAGGGAGACAAATTTCCATGATCTGTGGTCAGCCCAGACTCACAATAAAATCCAGAATAAATAAATAGACAAATACATAAATACACATTTTATTGTAACCTTGGTTTAGTATTTGAAGCAAACTCATACTAAATAAAATACAGCTTTGGTAAAAGAGGTCTTGTCAGTGATGGAACTTGTAGTTGATATTCATTTCACAGTTGTGTGATGACCTTGTAAACGGCAGTCCTGATCTCTTTGGTCTTCACACCATAAATGATGGGGTTTATGGCTGGTGGGATGAGCACATATAAGACGGCTATTATGATGTGAATACACGGGACAATGCTACCTATTCTATAGGTCACACAGGAGAAGGCCCCCAGGGTGTAGGACATGAGGAAGACGAAGATATGAGACGTACATGTGCTAAAGGCTTTTTTTTGGGCAGCCCGAGAGGAGAGCTTCAATACTGACCTCAGGATGAAGAAGTAGGACACAGCAATAAAGGTGACATCACATATGATGACAAACAGGACCACTGTCAACCCAAAGACACTATTGACAGTAATATCAGTACAAGCCAATGTCACCACTGCCATATGGTCACAATAGCAGTGGGCAATACGATTGGTCTGGCAGTACGGCAGTCTACTGGCCATCACTGGACATGGAGTCACTATAATGGTTGCTCTGATAAGGAAAACTGTGACTATCTTTACTATGAAGGTGTTGGTCAGCGTGGTCGTGTAATGGAGAGGGTTGCAGATTGCCAAGTATCTGTCGAAGGCCATGGCCAGGAGAATTCCAGATTCAAAAGAGCTGAAATAATGAATGAAGAACATCTGAATGAGGCAGGAGAAGGAGGTGATCTCCTTGACGTTCATCCAGAAGATGGCCAACATTCTCGGGACAACGGAGCTGCACACAATTATGTCAGCGATAAACAAAGTAAAAAGAAAATGGTACATGGGGCTGTGCAGATGTCTTTCTGTCATAATCAGGCTCAACAGCAGACTGTTCCCAGTAACCGCCATCAGGTACATGATGAAGATGGGGATGGAGATCCATACATGAGCCGACTCACAGCCTGGAAGGCCTTCCAAGAGAAACACACTGGGATAAAAGATTGAAAGGTTTTCTGATGGCATGATGACGTTAGAGATCAGGATTTACAGGAAAGACATGGTGCTCACCTGTAAAGATAAAAAGACATGAGTGGAAAATGCATGGAGATACAAAAAATAGACTTTATTGCTGGTCTTCTGACTATACAGCATCCAGAGGATATATTCTTTAAAACCTCAAGTCACACAAAAAAAAGAAAAATCACGAAATCTTTTGATATTGAAGAACACTGTCAAGGGTCATCCGTGAGTGATCTCCTACTATATACTTTCCCTTAGAGCAACCTTTCTGTCATGGAAATCAATAGGGCTTGGAGCCTAGAAACCCGCTTCAGTGCGCTCAAAATTAATACGCACCAAAAACTATTAATAGCTTGTACTGAAAAGTACAATTGTACCGCTCTTTTGTATAACGGTTCTCCAAACGCTCAGCGACAAAAAAAGGAACAGACACGCTGGGTCATTTCGATGCCATCTGCCAGGTCTCTCTCTTGGTATGTATGTGTGTGTATGCGTGTGTGTGGGTAAGAGCGAGTGTTTGTGTGTAAGAGTTTCTGTGTGTCTGCATGGATGAATGGCTGTGTGTGTGTGTGTGTGTGTGTGTGTGTGAGCCTTCCTGTGTCTTCTGTGTCCCTCTCAGGGCAGGGCTTGGTTTATTTACAGCAAGCGAACAAAAGGGAGTTACAGGTAGTGGCTTCAAGATCACCAATCACAGAACATGTATACATTCAAAAAGTACAATGGGCAGTGCTTATGTAGAAACACAGCCATGTGCAGAGATGAGCAGAAATGGCTGCCATGGACCTGTCTGTGTTCATCCATAAACATTACCTGTTAGTGGATCTAATCAAACGTGATTCATATATAAACCATATTTGATAGTGACCATTCTATTTGTTCCAGTTGATGAGGCTTTATCTGCATAAGATAATAGTAGCAGTCCTTCGGTCACACCGATCGAATGTGACTAAAAGGTGCCATCTATTAATCTTGGTAAAATGATAAGAATTTCCATATCACAAACATAACTCAGTAGTACAGGCCCCCGAACTGCAGATATAGATCTGTGTGATGGACTCTCTTTGCTACTAGTATTGTGCCATCTTATCCAATGGAAGATTTTCCCCAACAAGTCTTTCCTGCAATGACAGTTAAAGCGATAATCGCTGTGAATAGCGATTATGCGTAAAACCGACACTGGGAGACATTATGACTATTTAACTAAAGAAATGTCCACAATCAAATTTTCCACAACACTTTCTCAACTAGGGTTCAATAAAAAGCCTAGGGTTCCTCCAGAGGTTGTTAGGGGGTTCTGTGAGCAATGAGCACTTTTTGTCCCTCAGATAAGTAACCACTGATACCAATTATCTTTTAAGATATCTATAACCACTTCCTGCCCAGCCTATTGTCAAATGACGGCTGGGTGGGACATTTGTCATTTTTGGTGGACCACATATGAAGTTCTCCCAAAACACAACCCGCTGCAGCCCGATCTGTCATTGTCTGTGCCCATTTAACCTGATCACCCATAATAATAAGCAACAGTGGCGGCCGGTGTGCTGGGGGCGTCCGGCCCCCTAATCTGCATGTACGCATGGAGTTCAATGGGGTTTTTTTTTTTTTTTGCATCACCTGATTAGAGCCAGAGGCTCTAATAGGGCGATGCAAAGGGTGGACTCGGGGCGCAGAACTTCACTCCATCCAACTCCACCCATTGTGTGACAATAGCGAATGAAAATTCGCTATTGTCACATGGATCCTCCTCCCGGCCAATCAGGGAGCGGGTCTAATACCTGATTCCTGATTGGCCGCAAGGCAAACCCCATGCCATTGGCCGAGGAGGAGGCGGGATCGGGAGGACTCGAGGAGACGCGCCGGGGGACTGAGGAGAAGCCGCTCTGATGATCCAGGTAAGTGCACTGGATTGAAGGGGGCATGCACGCTGGTCTCTGCATTGAAGGGGGCAGGTACGCTGGTCACTGCATTGAAAGGGGGCATGTACCCTGGTCTCTGCATTGAAGGGGACATGTATGCTGGTCACTGCATTGAAGGGGGCATGTACGCCGATCACAGCATTGAAGGGGGCATGTACGCTGGTCACTACATTGAAGGTGGCATGTAAGCTGGTCACTGCTTTGAAGGGGGCATGCACACTGGTCTCTGCATTGAAGGGGGCATGTATGCTGGTCACTGCATTGAAGGGGGCATGTATGCTGGTCACTGCATTGAAGGGGGCATGTACGCTGGGCACTGTATTGAAGGGGGCATGTATGCTGGTCACTGCATTGAAGGGGGCATGTACGCTGGGCACTGTATTGAAGGGGGCATGTACCCTGGTCACTACATTGAAGGGGGCATGTACGCTGGTCACTGCATTGAAGGGGGCATGTACGCTGGTCTCTGCATTGAAGGGGGCATGTATGCTGGTCACTGCATTGAAGGGGGCATGTACGCTGGTCACTGCATTGAAGGGGGCATGTTCGCTGGTCACTGCATTGAAAGGGGCATGTTCGCTGGTCACTGCATTGAAGGGGGCATGTGCGCTGGTCTCTGCATTGAAGGGGGCATGTATGCTGGTTACTGCATTGAAGGGGGCACGCTGGTCAGTGTTTTGAAGGGGGCACGCTGGTCACTGTACATTGAAAGGATGCACGCTGGTCTCTGTGCATTGAAAGGGGGCATGCTGGTCTCTCTGCATTCAAAGGGGGCACGCTGGTCTCTCTGCTTTGAAAGGGGGCACGCTGGTCTCTCTGCATTCAAACTGGGCACACTATACCTTAATTACTGAAGGCCCCTTTCACACTTTTGCGACCTCAAAGTCATGCAATTTTTTACAGCGTTTTTTGCCGCAAAGCAATGCCTATTACGTTTTTCTGTTTGCGCCCCCCAAAAATTTTGAGCACCAGCCGCCACTGATAAGCAATAAAAGAATAATCAAGAAAAATCAATACTACCACTGTCCCCATTGGAGGATTTTCCCTCTCTTCCTGTTCTGGTGGCAGCTAAAACATTTTGAATTTCCTGTCACTTTCTGTCTCAATAGAAACAGTGACACCAGGACAAATAGAGAGGGTAAATAACAGCAATAAAAACTGAACACGGGGTCCAACCCTCCTACACTCCATACTAAACTAGTTTTACCTATGCAAGATCTCCAAGGCAGAGTTCTCACTTAACAGACCAAACAGCATCCGAACCAAGACTGAGTGAGGCAGAGCCACCTACAGTGTGTGGGGAAGTATTAGAGCCAGTTGGGTACTTCAGCCTAATAAGACATGTGAAAGATGGTACAACTTTTAGAAAATGGGGGCAGTGGAGGGCAGGGTGCATGCAAAATTCAGAGCTGGAGAGGGGTGAAAGTGAGATGTGGATAGGAGATGCAGGGGTAAGCAGCAACTCCAAGAAGGCTGAACTCTGCACTCTGTGTGTAACCCCCTCAAACCCTGCACTTCGTACCTAATGCATTCCTGGTATTTAATGCCCCTTAAAGACTCTCCCACTGTTAGTAAATTTTTACTGCACCCACTATTTGATGCAGTTTGGAGGGTGTGTGTGTGTTTGGCGGAGGGGGGTTTTAGGGGGTCATGGTTGAGTTCCTCCACCTATTTCCTAAGAAAAAAGCCCTGGATGTACCCACAAGTACATGGAACCATCCAAGCTACAGAACAAAATCATTGCGGGAAGATCCAGAGGAGATCAAACAACCAGACTATAATATGTGTGACCGGTTCAAAGGAATAGTGCGGTGTTGCATGTTTGTACAACACAGAAGAAGGCCAGTGGCAGCCCGCCAATTGGGGGCGCAGGGGCGCCACCCGCCCTATACATGCGTCCGGCCCACTAATCTACTTGCAGGGTGCCGGATGCATGGACTCCAATGGGGTTTATTTTGTTTTTTTGAAGCACCTGATTGGAGCCAGAGACTCTAATAAGCTTCAAAAAAAGGGTGGGCTTGGGGCGCAGAGCACTGCGCCCTGAGCCCACCCAGTTGTGTGACAATAGCGAATGAATATTCGCTATTGCCACCCTGATTCTCCTCCTGGACAATCAGGAAGCAGGTCCTGAGACCTGTTTCCCGATTGGCCGAAAGGAGAAGGCATTCTATTGGCCAAGAAGGGGGGAAGAGATGGCCGCTGAGAAGGGACGTGAAGGAGCCTGAGGGGGAAGCCGCTGCCTGTCATTCTGGAAGAACAAGGTAAGTAAACTGGTGGGTGGGGGTGAGAAATGTGGGGGGGTGCAGGTCCGTCTGCCACCTCGCCCCCCCCCCCGACTGATGGAGCACCAGCCGCCACTGAAGAAGGCATCGGGTATAGAAGGAACAAATAGGTCAACATATGGGGGGGTTAACATGCCTGAAGTTGCCTGCAGGGAAGGAGGGTGTAAACTATAAAAAAAATATATAGGAACCGCCTCAATTATAACTTGCCTTTGCAGTCCATCTATCCAACCTCATGGAAGGGCTATATATGCTCCACTGCTATATGTGCTCCAACGTGGAGACTCTCTAATATAGGACCCCAGTATACAGAGGAGCCATGGTGAGGTGCTGCGGGTTCCCCATATATTTGCAAATGTGTGCAACTAAACCCTCTTGTTAGCTGGGGTCAATTACTTCTTTTGGTAGGCTAGCTTGTAAGTGTTATTGGAAATTTTAATTTTATTTATGAAGGAGAACATAAGCCTGTCCATCAATCTGGTTACCAGGATGGGATAGCTGGACCCGCTGCTGGAAAGGTCTATCAGGGTCCTGTCTGCTTTCCTGGCCAGTGCTTGAAAGCTGTCAGCAAACCATGGGGGGCTGTAAGCAGTCAGATACCACCAATGCTAACCTGCCATACACGGTAATTGGACGCAGACTGAGATGTAAATAGAGATCCTGCAAACCTATACGGCAACAGAGAGGCCAATCCACCACTACAGAGGACCTCTCTTTTTGCCACAGAACAACGAGGCCTCAGCCTCCCCCCAGCAGTTTTAATGAGGATCATGGACAGACTGGAGGGTATCTGCTCCACATCCTACCCTGTAAACTCAACCCTTTAACCCACCATGGCCACTACATGACCCCTAGAGGGTCCCATGGTACCTAATGGTGGCCCTCAGTGACAGAATCCATGTAAAGCCCTCCAATCCCCTTATTCTTACTGTTTCTGTGCCCCCTCACCGCTCCTTTCTCAGCCATAGTACAAGAATTAGCAATGTCGGTGATCAGGGGAGCACTGATGTCACTTCCTTGGTCATGTGACAGTGAGCGGCCCTAGCGATTGGCTGCAAGGCCTAAACATTGTCTCAGGGGAGGAGGCCACATGCTCCCCCATACCTGAAAGCACCGGTTAGTGTGCCCAGCTGTCATGGAGTAAGGAGCAATGAAGGAGCACAAGCAGGGTGAGTATAAGGTGGCAGAGAGGGTACTTTGCTGAGACCCTGGTACTCTTCCCTGTATGAAGAAGATGACAATGTCCCTTCCAATTACACCTGATCAGTAGGGTCAGTTATTTTGGTGTCTTGGTAAATGTGGGGGGAATAAAATGCGGATGAGGAATCTACAGACACAACTTACACTCAGCGATCTGTACATTTCCGACTGCCGGACAGGAGAGCCCCCGGTCATATATAACACAGGTGATGATACCATGGAGGTCACTTAGAGCAGAACGAGTCTCCATCCTGGAGAGTTCAGGAATAATTGGTCCCTCCGCAACCAAGAAACCTCCCTCCTGAGAATTCAGAATATGAACTGTCTGTCGTTATAATTATAATTAGTGATTTATTAGTGTTTGATTCATTTCTTCTGGTTCAATAAAATATGTGCATGGATGTTCTCCAGCTTCATGGGAAAAATCAGTACAATGTCTACTACAGGTTCATAAAACGTGCTTCTACATGGTGGTAATTAAAATAAAAAATAAATAATAATAAAAAAATATATATATATATATATATATATATATACTGTATATAGATACATTTACACAATATATATATATATATATATATATATATATATATATATACAGTATGTAGAACCCTTGTCCTAAACAGTGTTGCTAATGAATGTAGCTGTGCTAGGTGGTAGCTAGCCTGGTTAATTTGTAGTCTTTGCGATCATTGATTTTCCTCCTAAGTCTGGTTTAGCTGTGGTTTCTCCCTTTTGTCAGTAGGTGGTCCTGTTACCTTCGGCATTAGTGTGATGAATTACAGTGAGTCTAGGTTAAGGGTATGTATATTTTTCTCAGCTGATCATACTGGTTGCTGAGCATGCTGGGAGAAGGTATTTATTTGGAGGAAGTCAGGTGATCTTGGTCCTTTTCCACCCAGATTCCTGTCTAAGTGGGTGCGTGAGGAACAGCTGCTTCTGGGTAGGCCTGAAGCCTGAGGCCTAACCATGTGCTCAGGGCTCTGCAAGGGAGAGACTGCTCCCTACCTGGAAGCATGGAGGAAAGGATGGAGACCTGAGATAAAGTACCAGAGGTTACTCTCCCATAAACCGGGGAACCATGGAGAGCCCGGGAAAGCATCAAGATGGAATCATCCAGAGAGTTCCTGAACCTTCCATGAGTATTGCTGACTATTATTGCTACAAAGTACAGATTGCTGCTTCCAGCTTAAAGGCTCCTTTTCTGTATTGCTGTCTTCATTTTCTACATTTTTGTCCAAAGAGTCTGCCGATCTGCAAGTCTTCTGCTGTTTTTGACTTAGAGTGTCCCGTGTCCTACCCCTCTCTCCCACATTTTTTCTGTTGTGAGAAATAAACTTCTCTTAGTTTAAGCATAAACAAACTGGCACCCATCTTTCTACCTTGTACACCACCCACCATGCCTAGTAACCTGCACCCTGAGGAGGAATTTCGGCCCTCCCTGTCTTTGGGGGTCACCACCAGGCTTCTGGAAGTTAAGGGGGGGGGGGGCGGCTCAACATATACATTTATATGAATACATTTATATAAATACATATATATATATATATATATATATATATATATATATATATATATAGATACACATACATATAGTAAATATTTTATACTATGTATGTGTGTCTATATATATATATATATATATATATATACACCATCAGCTACAACATTCTGACCACAGATAGGTAAAGTAAATAACATTAATTATCTGGTTACAATTAGTGATGAGCTTCGTGTTTGAGTCGAACCTAAGTTCAACTCAAACACTGCCTTTTCGCCCGTTCACCCAAGGGCGAACAAATGGGCTTCTTCGCGGTTACTTTGAGTCCCCGCAACCTTAATGCTCCTGTTTCTGCAGAGAACGAGCTTGAATGGAGGAATGTGTCTGTACAACAGCTGGATAGGGGTGCAGGAGATGGGGCAGTCGGTTCATCTTCCCAGCTGCCGTTCAAGGGCTGGGGAGAAGAGGAAGCTGTCTTCACTCCCCAGCCAGGGATCACAGAAAGCATGGATTTATTTGACTTTTCATTGGAGGATGTTATAGATAAATCACTTGCCAAAGCAATTCCAGAGACTGGGGATTTATTAGGCTTTTCTGCTAAGGAGGAACAACCAGGTGAGCTGGCATCAAGGCCAAACCTCACTGAGCTTTGCCCAACACCAACAGCAGCTTCAGCCTTCCTGAGAGAAGAAGCAGCTGGCCATTCTCCCACACCATTGACAGGGACATGGGATTTCCTGCCAGCAGCACCTGTGGAGTTAAAAAAAACTTCTCTAGCTGAAGTGCTGACAACCAGACATACTGTAGGGTCCAGGATCTCTGCCCCACACCTGCAGCAGTTCCGCAGGCCCGGGGGGGGGGGGGGCATATGGCAGTCACTCCTCAGGAGCAGATCAGGATCCAGAGGGAAAAGGGAGAGGAGGTGTTCGTCCTCCCTCTTCAATGGCAGAGAAGTGACCTAGGAGCGAAGGAAGTCGTCCCCACTCCACAGCGGGAGTCCAGGAGTCTGGGAGATGGAGCAACTGGCTCATCTCCCCAACGGAAGATACACAGTCCAAAAGGGAAGGTGGTCATCCTTCCTCCTCAGTGAGAGATCCATAGTCTGGGAGTGGAGGAAGCCGGCCTCCCTCCCCAACAGCTAGCCAGAGCAGATTATGTGGAGTCCCCCGTAGAAGTGCTGGCAACAGGGCAGAGTGCTTCCAACCTCTGCCCAACACTGGCAAGTTCCAGGGAGCCAGGGCAGTTGGTCCCTCTCCCCAGAGACAAATAGATGTAGTGAAGCTTTTACACCCAGCTGAAGCACTGGCAGCTGGATAGAGAGTCAATGACCTCAACGACCTCAGTCCCACACCTACTGATGACAACCATTTCCTGTGGCCAAGAACGGAAATCAGGATGACTACCTATGTGAGTTCACTCTGCCCTCAACTAACAAAAGATGGAGTATCTGTGGAAGTGGATGGGACTGCAGTCTCCACTTATACCCCAGAAATGCTCGGAAGTTGGCCCAGATCCCCAACAGCATGACGGTGTGAGTCCAACCACCCTGTCTTCTCTCCAGTGGCTGAAAGGACTCCAGGGAGAAGGGGCCGTCCGCACGTCTCCCAAGCGGCAGGTATGTTCTATGAGAGAGGCAGAGATTGGCTCGGTAAGTAATGCTCTGTTTCAGACAATGTGTTTGGGGTATGGTATGGGTACGGGGATTTGGGTCTCCTTCTTACATAGTTACATAGTTAGTCAGGTTGAAAAAAGACACAAGTCCATCTGGCTCAACCAATAAAGTCAGTTAGTCTCCTTCCGAAAGGGGAGAGACGTGACGGGAGTCACTTTGGGTGGGGGACTCGTGAGAGGTCGGGAAACTCTTGTTTCAGCTCCCCAGCCCCCTCTTACGTGAAGGTCACCCTGTGTTTATTAGGGGCACAGGGTTACCAAGAAAATAATGGACAACTACCTAATGGACACTGAGAATGTGGTTTAGATTACTTCAAACGGGACAGTAATATTTATCCACAATATCCCTGAAGAAATCTATAAAACATTAATTCCACTGTATCAGAATGATGGAACATTGCATGAGCTTTGCCTCATAGACTATTGTAGGTCGGAGCTGGACAGTCTGCTACTGGGGCTCTCCTGCTATTGTCCATTTAATAAGGTGTTCTGTGTTTCTACTTAGGATAATGTGTAAAGTACTTTGTTTTAGCCTTGTTGCCGGCAGTCAGGTCACCCAGGCTGGTTTAAGTGCTAAGTTAATTAGCATGTTTAAATATATCATTGTCAGCTAGTAGTTGCTAGAGAGGAATTAGCCATGTGTCAGCTGTACATCATTATCTAAACCATTGGTCGATGTTTTAGGGAAATATCTGCGTTTTTCATGTGGTTGTTGTTTAGCTATGGTAATTATATTCCTGTGTACAGTTTGTATTGTTAGGGTAATATGATCAGGAGGGGACTGTCCTCCTGTGGGGTATATATTCTGTGTGAGTTTGTTCAATAAAGAGTTCCAGATCTCAAACAACCTAAGTTGTTGGCTAGTCTTGTCTATTATGTGGCTATAATAAACAGGCAAAAAATTTGGGGGAGCATACCCATGTATTTCTGAAGCTGCTGCTTTGACGCAGTAGTGGGCTTGAGCACGATATGGCCATATGGTGGGACCAAACCCCCATTTTTATTTATGGATTGTCTTCAGATTTGGTAGTAATTTCTTTTGCATTTGCGCGCTATTCTTTTTTAAATATACATGTCTTTTGGTTCATAGCTGCAGCAGCTTCAGAAATACATGGGTATGCTCCCCCAAATTTTTTGCCTGTTTATTATGTATTCGGTCTGACCAGACTATCGAGGTTGAGCAACCCTCCCCACCCCCCACACACACCTGTACTCAATCAGTGTCCACCATCAAGTGGATATAGGAGGAGTCCCCTGTAGTGCATTTGCACATCTTTCCCAGCAAGGAGTATTATCTCCAAGGGTTAGAAAGGCTGGATTCATCTCTTTTTCATGGATAGTGTAGGACACACTGATAATGGGGTACTTTGACGCAGTAGTGGGCTTGAGCACGATATGGCCATATGGTGGGACCAAATCCCCATTTTTATTTATGGATTGTCTTCAGATTTGGTAGTAATTTCTTTTGCATTTGCGCGCTATTCTTTTTTAAATATGTGGCTATAATATCTGATATCTATGTTTAAGACTGGAGGACGCGGTAGACAGAGGGAAGCACTCAAGCACAGTGTGGGTCTGTTCTGTCACACTCCTAACCCTCTCTCCATCGAGCCAAGAAATTGGAAGATCTTCAGTTTGTCTATCTGTTGCCATCAGTTGGTCAGTACATTTTTTGGGCTCTTGGGCGGTGAGATAAGGAGGAAAGCTTACCTGACTGGTGGATGTAGTCATCTCTGGGGTCTGTTGAGGTGGTTAGTAGGGTGGACCAGGACAATGAGCACTCACAGGCCTGCCAATATCCAAGGAGCGTCCCTGTGGCTCTTCCTAATAATGTTATTATTTTAATGTCTTTCTTTTTTAGGTGGTCATGGCAGCAAGTTTATTGGTTCAGAAGTGGTTGGGGCCCCATCTAAGGTATGGGGTCACTCCTCTGTTTGGTCCAGTTGTTGGGACATGGTATATATGTAGGAATATGTATTCTGTAATCTCTCCCAAGGCTGTGTCATGCGGCTGGTGGGTCAAACATATGGACCACAGATACAATGCTGTTTGGATAATTATTTCTGGTACATTTCAAGATCATGTTACCGTTTTTCTGGTTATTTTATTATTATTTCTATTATTATTATTATTATTATTATTATTATTATTATTATTTATTAGTTATACTTAGATTTTGTAATAAAATGCTGCTATGGCCAATAGATCCAACTCATACATAGTAAGTTTAATAAAGACAGTGGTCCATCCAGTACAACCTGTGTGGAAGGGATGTGGAAGGGAGTTTCACATCTTTACTGCTTTGGCAGTAAAGAATCCCTTACACAGATTAAGATTGAAATGCTTCTCATACAACTTGTGGCTTCTTGTGTCTTCTTCAAAGACCCTAAATACTTTTCCCACTACTAAAGTTACCAGTGCTAGAAATGTTTATTGGGATAATTTCCTTTCTCAAGTGCCTTTTCTACAGGGAGAAGTTTAATTTTCCTAGTCATTCCACATAACTGAGTACCTCCAGCCCCCATAACGGAGGTCCTTCAGCCCCCATAACTGGGGTTCCACCATCCCCCATAACTGAGATCCTCCTTCCCCCATAACTAAGATCCTCCATCCCTCCATCCCCCATAACTGAGGTCTTCCATCCCTCATACAGTAACTGTGCTCCTCCTTTCACCATAACTGAGGTCTTCCATCCCCCATAACTGAGTTCCTCCACCCCTCATAACTGAGGTCTTCCATCCCCCATAACTGAGGTCTTCCATCCCCCATAACTGAGATCCTCCATCCCCATAACTGAAGTCTTCCATCCCCCAAAACTGTGGTCCTCTGTTCTCCCATAACTGAGGTCTTCCATCCCTCATAACTGAAGTCTTCCATCCCCCAAAACTGTGGTCCTCCATCCCCTCATAACTAAGCTATTTCCATCCCCATAGCTGAAGACTTCTATCCCCCAAAACTGTGGTCTTCTATTCCCCCCATAACTGAGGTCCTCCATCCTCCCATAATTTAAGTCCTCCATTCCCTCATAACTGAGTTCTTCCATCCCCCATAACTGAGATCCTCCATAACTGAAGTCTTCCATCCCCCAAAACTGTGGTCCTCTATTCTCCCATAAGTGAAGTCCTCCATCCCCTCATAACTAAGCTCTTACCATCCCCCATGACTGTGGTCCTCCAGTGCCCATAACCGAGGTCCTCCATCCCCATAGCTGAAGACTTCTATCCTCCAAAACTGTGGTCTTTATTCCCCCCATAACTCAGGCCTCCATCCTCCCATAACTGAGTTCCTCCATCCCCCATAACTGAGGTCCTCCATCCCCCATAACTGAGGTCCTCCATCCTCCATAACTGAGGTCCTCCATCCCCATAACTGAGCTCCTCCATCCCTCATAACTGAGGTCCTCCATCCCTCATAACTGAGCTTCTCCATCCCCCATAACTGAGCTCCTCCATCCCCCATAACTGAGCTCCTTCATCCCCCATAACTGAGCTCCTCCATCCCCCATAACTGAGCTCCTCCATCCCCCATAACTGAGCTCCTCATCCCCCATAACTGAGCTCCCTCCATCCCCCATAACTGAGCTCCTCCATCCCCCATAACTGAGCTCCTCCATCCCCCATAACTGAGCTCCTCATCCCCCATAACTGAGCTCCTCCATCCCCCATAACTGAGCTCCTTCATCCCCATAACTGAGCTCCTCCATCCCTTATAACTGAGGTCCTCCATCCCCCATAACTGAGCTCCTCCATCCCCCATAACTGAGCTCCTCATCCCCCATAACTGAGCTCCTTCATCCCCATAACTGAGCTCCTCCATCCCTTATAACTGAGGTCTTCCATCCCCCATAACTGAGCTCCTTCATCCCCATAACTAAGGTCCTCCATCCCTTATAACTGAGGTCCTCCATTCCCCATAACTGAGCTCCTCCATCCCCCATAACTGAGCTCCTCCATCCCCCATAACTGAGGTCCTCCATCTCCCATAACTGAGCTTCTCCATCCCCCATAACTGAGCTTCTCCATCCCCCATATCTGAGCTCCTCCATCTCCCATAACTGAGCTCCTCCATCCTCTATAACTGAGGTCCTCCATCCCCCATAACTGAGCTTCTCCATCCCCCATAACTGAGGTCCTCCATCCCCCATAACTGAGGTCCTCCATCCCCCATAACTGAGCTTCTCCATCCCCCATAACTGAGCTTCTCCATCCCCCATAACTGAGCTTCTCCATCCCCCATAATGGAGGTCCTCCATCCCCCATAACTGAGCTCCTCCATCCCCCATAACTGAGCTTCTCCATCCCCCATAACTGAGCTCCTCCATCCCCCATAACTGAGGTCCTCCATCCCCCATAACTGAGCTTCTCCATCCCCCATAACTGAGCTTCTCCATCCCCCATAACGGAGGTCCTCCATCCCCCATAACTGAGCTCCTCCATCCCCCATAACTGAGCTTCTCCATCCCCCATAACTGAGCTCCTCCTTCCCCCATAACTGAGCTCCTCCATCCCCCATAACTGAGCTCCTCCATCCCCCATAACTGAGCTCCTCCATCCCCCATAACTGAGGTCCTCCATCCACCATAACTGAGCTCCTCCATCCCCCATAACTGAGCTCCTCCATCCCCCATAACTGAGTGCCTCCATCCCCCATAACCGAGCTCCTCCATCCCCCATAACTGAGGTCCTCCATCCCCCATAACAGAGCTTCTCCATCCTCCATAACTGAGCTCCTCCATCCCCAATAACTGAGCTCCTCCATCCCCAATAACTGAGCTCCTCCATCCTCTATAACTGAGGTCTTCCATCCCCCATAACTGAGCTTCTCCATCCCCCATAACTGAGGTCCTCCATCCCCCATAACTGAGCTCCTCCATCCCCCATAACTGAGGTCCTCCATCCCCCATAACTGAGCTTCTTCATCCCCCATAACTGAGCTCCTCCATCCTCTATAACTGAGGTCCTCCATCCCCCATAACTGAGCTTCTCCATCCCCCATAACTGAGGTCCTCCATCCCCCATAACTGAGCTCCTCCATCCCCCATAACTGAGGTCCTCCATCCCCCATAACTGAGCTCCTCCATCCCCCATAACTGAGCTCCTCCATCCCCCATAACTGAGCTCCTCCATCTCCCATAACTGAGCTCCTCCATCCTCTATAACTGAGGTCCTCCATCCCCCATAACTGAGCTCCTCCATCCCCCATAACTGAGATCCATCCATCCCCCATAACTGAGCTCCTCCATCCCCCATAACTGAGGTCCTCCATCCCCCATAACTGAGCTTCTCCATCTCCCATAACTGAGCTCCTCCATCTCCCATAACTGAGCTCCTCCATCTCCCATAACTGAGCTCCTCCATCCCCCCATAACTGAGCTCCTCCATCCCCTATAACTAATCTCCTCCATCCCCCTCATTGATTTTGTTACCCTCTCAAGTTGAAGGACATCCTTCCGGAATATAGGTGTCCAAAACTGAACTGCATACTCAAGGTAAAAATTCATTACTCCATTCCCCAATGTGGAAAATTGATGGGGGGGCTCCTCCAGTGCAAGATGATCAGCTGCAGCCTGTCAGTGTGAGGACAGGTGGTTTGTTTTGGAGTCTTTCTGGATCCATCAGCTCCCTGTACTGGAGTCGGTCCATTATCAATTTTCCAATCTGGGGAATATTCTTAGATTGTAAGCTCTAAGGAGCAGGGCCCTCTGATTCCTACTGTATTAAAGTGTATTGTATTTGTGCTGTCTACCCTCAAGTTGTAAAGCGCTGCGTAAACTGTCAGCGCTATATAAATCCTGCATAATAATAATAATAATTACCGGAAAAGAAGAAGTCCTTGTGGATGTAAACTATACTACCAAAAGTATGGGGATGCCTGGACTTCAATGGCATCATGGTCTTAGTCCGTAGGATTCAACTCTTCTGGCCTTCTTAGAAAGCTGTCCTCAAGGCTTAGGAGTGTCTATGGGAATGTTTGACCATTCTTCCAGAAACACATTTGTGAGGTCAGGCAGTGATGTTGGACGAGAAGGCCTGGCTTGCAGTCTCTGCTGGAATTCATCTCAAATGTGTCCTATCGGGTTGAGGTCAGGACGGTTGTGCAGGCCAGTCATGTTCCTTCACCCCAAACTCGCTCACCCATGTCTTTATGGACCTTGCTTTGTGCACTGGTCCAAATAATTTAGTGGAGGGGGGATTATGATGTGGGGGAGGGGGGTTATGGTGTGGGGGAGGGGGAATTATGATGTGGGGTTGTTTTTCAGGGGTTGGGTTTGGCCCCTTAGTTCCAGTGAAGGGAACTCTTAAGGCGTTAGCATACCAAGACATTTTGGACAATTTCATGCCCCCAACTTTGTGGGAGGAGTTTGGGGATGGCCCCTCCCTGTTCCAACATGACTGCGCACCAGTGCACAGACAAGGAACATAACGCTCCGGTGTCAGGCTGCTGACTAATCCAATCATATCCTATTGGGTACATTCAGCTTTTGCTTGACTCTGTATCACAAGTTACCACGCCCACCTTTCTCCAATCCACTGCCTAATGGTCTATTATACCATCTGATGCCCATGTGCTCCCTGCCAACCCTCAGAATCCATCCAGAATTTTGCCCCATGCAAAACAAAAGAAGTGTTTTCTTCTGAATGTCCAAAAAGCAGCACGGGGGATGGTAAAAAAAAATTAAAAAACGTCAATTTTCAGCTTTCAGCGCTGTTACACTTTGAATGGTAATTGCGCGGTCATGTGACATTGTACCCATGTGACATTGTACCCATGTGACATTTTTATCATTTGTTTTTTTCACACAAATAGAGCGTTTGCTAAACAAATGAAAAAAGACCAAAATATTTGAAAAAAAATAACTGTTTTTAAGTTTCTGTTATAAAATTTTGCAAATAAGTAATTTTTCTCCTTCACTGATGTGCACTGATAAGGCTGCACTGATGGGCACTAATTGGCTGCACTGATTGGCACTAGTGGGAACTGATAGGTGACACTGATTGGCAATAGTGGGAACTGATAGGTGACACTGATTGGCACTGATGGGAACTGATAGGTGACACTGATGGGCACTTATAGGAGGCACTGATTGGCAGCACTGATGGGCACTGTTGGGGCTGCACTGATAATCAGGGCACCATAGGTAGCATTTTTGGACACTGGTAGTGTCAAGATATGAAAATATATGAAGAGCATATCGTTATATAGTCAAAGAGTCCCCTTTAATATACAAAAAAAATATATTCTTCTTAATGCTTAGAATTCTAGTTGGTATGTTTTAAATACTGTGTCTCACGTTGTCCCAGAGGATATGAAATGTTCTGCCAAAAATGATAAAGTTCCCGGAAAGAGATGGTTATGAAAATAAGCCCTTATTACCGTAAAATGTTATTTTCCCTAACATATTGAATCTTTTTTAATTGTCAGACTAACCTGTCACTACGCCCTTGCTGGGTCAAGATGACCCGATGTGTAATTGTGATTTTCCACAAGGAATGTATTGTCATCCGCCTAGACTGTATTGTGAAATCTTGTGAAACTTTGTGTAATCTGTAACTTGGGCTTGTGCCCATTTATGTACTATAAAAGCTCTGTAACCAATGTAATCTGGGTCACACATCCATTGAAGGATGGTGTGAACCGTTGTACGGCCG
Source organism: Pelophylax lessonae (assembly GCF_965119305.1). Taxonomy (NCBI): domain Eukaryota; kingdom Metazoa; phylum Chordata; class Amphibia; order Anura; family Ranidae; genus Pelophylax; species Pelophylax lessonae. The sequence continues at coordinate 750,168,796 of NC_138769.1, read as the reverse complement.
CTGTATGGCGTATATTCTGAGTAAACATATGGAGACGAATGCAAACCTGATTGGCGTAGATGTCCGTTATTTTAAGGCTCAAACTTAACATTTGAACTCAACAGTAGGGCTGCACTGATAATCAGGGCCCAGATAGACAGCACTGATGGAAAATGATAGGCAGCACTGATAGGAGGCACTGATTGGCAGCACTGACGGGAACTGATTAGACTGACTTGATATGGATGGGCAGCACTGATGGAAATGGATATACAGCACTGATGAACACTGGTAGGGCTCCACTAATAATCAGGGCACAGATAGACAGCACTGATGGAAACTGATAGGCAGCACTGATAATCAGGGCACAGATAGACAGCACTGATGGAAACTGATAGGCAGCACTGATAATCAGGGCACTGATGGGCAGCACTGATGGGCACTGATAATCAGGACACTGATGGGCAGCACTGATGGGCACTGATAATCAGGACAATGATGGGCAGCACTGATGGAAACCGGTAGGCAGCACTGATGGGCACTGACATGCAGCACTGATGAGCACTGATAGGCAGAACTGATGGGCACTGATAACCAGGACACTGATGGGCAGCATTGATGGGCCCTAATAATCAGGACACTGATGGGCAGCACTGATGGGCACTGATAATCAGGACACTGATGGGCAGCACTGATGGGCACTGATAATCAGGACACTGATGGGCAGCACTGATGGGCACTGATAATCAGGACACTGATGGGCAGCATTGATGGGCACTGATAATCAGGACACTGATGGGCACTGATAATCAGGACACTGATGGACACTGATAATCAGGACACTGATGGGCAGCACTGATGGAAACAGATAGGCAGCACTTATGATCAGAGCCCTGATTATCAGTGTAGATGTCCCCTGTCACACTTGCCAGTTACCGTCTCTCTCTCCTCTCCTCACACTGTGACAGCATGTGAGAAAAGTATAGCCAATAACCAGCAAGTGTTTTAAATTTCAGCAAGTGGCATGTTGTAAGCGTGTATTTTCCCTTTTATTAATGATCACTATTTGTACGTTATCCCACTATGGAAGCTTTTTCCTTCTATGGCCATTGAAGATTTGTCCACTTTGGGGAGATCGAACACTTATGCCCCATACACACGTGCAGATTATCTGCAGACTTTTGTCTGCAGACTTACCAAAACCATATAATATGAGGTCAAACCTTAACACTTTCAATTTGTATGCAATCCGGCAGGCCCTTGCACTACATAGAAAAGGTAAGTCTGCAGACAAAAGTCTGCAGATAATCTGCACGTGTGTATGGGGCATTAGTTCCAAGTCCGTTCAACAGTGGGAGATCCAATTATACACGCATCAGGAAAGGCTACCCCACCCCTTACCGGACCGAAACGTTTTAGACCCACATTCAATATTGCTATGGCGTCCTTGGAGTCCGGTAAGTGAAATACTTAAGGGGAGCAGATCTGCACTACTGCACTTTATTCTCACGGATTGACACTGATTTTTGTGTACTAAGGATCACAGAGCACATTGCATTTTTCTTCACTGGCCACTTGCTGAAATTGGATTCTTCCTTTATTGGCCACTTGTTGAATAACTTGAAGGAACATTATATATTTATGGATTTCTGTATTTGGAAGATAGCACTAACTGAATTTGACGATTGATTTGAAGACTGAGATGTATTGATTGTTTAGCACTCACGCACTTTTGTATTTGTAGCAGGTTTTCCAGGCATTGGGCCTGATGTGGGTCTGCCATTGTCCCCGGTCACCTCTCCAGCCCTTGTGAGCTGCAACCCTGGGTGTGAGAACTGAGACATCGACAACTCCGGCATTTTGTTTGTTGTTTTATTGGTTTTATAGGGGATGGGAGGAGGGAATGAGTGGGATACTCCTTTAGGCTCAACTATGTACAACTTTGGGACTCCTTCTTGTTGGATGCCGGTTAGCGTTGTCTTGACACCAGACGACGCTAGCCAACGCTTACCGAAAATTTGACACCCCGTAACACTGAAAACTGTGCTGGAACCTCGACCTTAGTCCAGAAGATCCAGGACTGTAGAAATACTTGACTTGTAACACTGCTTGGCTGAAATTCACTGAATGGCTCCCCCCAGCACTCCACTGGCTGAGGGAGCTCCCTGCAAATTCCTGTACTGCTGCAACTCTCAGCTGGCACACCTCACACCGGGCACCAACTCTTCAGGGCCCAAACTGCCGGCGCCCTCTTTACACTTCAGGGTCCTCAACCTAGGCACCCCCTCTAGTACTTCAGTGTCCTCTGGCTAGGCACCCCCTTTACAGCTAGCTGACACTGGATCCCAGAACCTTCTCCAGGGTGGTCCCCTCTGACTCTAGGCAGAACCCCAGGGGCAATCCTCAGTACTCACAACCTGTGTGGGCTTTCCTGGGACTGGACCCCTCTCGCTCTCTGCTGGTAGGGATGATCGAACTTTTGAAAAGTTCGGCTCGACCAGAACACCCGAACTTCCCGAAAGTTCGGCCCGGATTTCAGAACCCCATTGAAATCAATGGGACCCGAACATTTCGGTAATCAAAAAACACAATTTTGAAGCCCTAAAACCCAATAAATTCCCCTAAAAAGTGCCTAGGGTTCTGGGTCATGCCCCAGGGACTATTAATCACACAAAAAAAAGTTCTTAAAAATTGTAGTTTTTGATAGAGAGCCAATTATTGAAAAAATTATTGAAAAAAATGAGATTTCTTTGAGTTTAGTGTCTGAGGGGTGTAAAAAGTGTACCTGTGAAGTTTCAGCTCTGTAGCATGTCCAGAACCAGAAAAAAAAGATTGTTTGTATTAGAATTACAGTAGAACAGGATAGTGGCTCCGCTACTTTCACACCTGGCCGTTTTTGTTGCAGGCGTTTATTGGGCTTTTTTGTGGACGTCTTTGGAGGCAGGCATGACATCTGAACTTCTCTGTAGGGGTATATATACACACACACATATATGTATATATACACATACACATATATAGGTGTGAAAGTAGCAGAACCCTATGCCTACGCTAATGAAATTATTTGCAGGCATAGGGCTCCGCTCCTATAACACCTATATGTGTGTATGTGTATAAATACATATATGTATGTGTGTGTATATATACCCCTATACAGAAGTGCAGATGTTATGCCTGCCTCCAAAGATGCCCAAAAAATGCCCAAAAAAAAAAACGCCTGCAACAACACACCTGGGCATTTTTTGGGCATCTTTGGAGGCAGGCATAACATCTGAACTTCTGTGTAGAGTTATATATACACACACACATATATGTATATATACACATACACACATATAGGTGTGTGTGTATATATACCCCTACAGAGAAGTTCAGATGTCATGCCTGCCTCCAAAGACGTCCACAAAAAAGCCCAATAAATGCCTGCATCAAAAATGGCCAGGTGTGAAAGTAGCGAAGCCACTACCCTGCTCTACTGCAATTCTAATAGAAACGATCTTTTCTCTATAGCGGTCACCCTGACATGGAAGGGTTTGGTCACCCTGCCATAGCAGTCAGAGTCAGTTAACCCTACACTGCACTACGGTCACCCTGACACTTAACACTTTCCCTACAGAAACTAGATTATTGAATCTAACTATAGTGGAAAATAGTACCCTAACTACACTAGATATCCCTTTCCTCACACTAATAATTGCTAAATGACACTTTTGAAGCAGAAGTAACAGAACTGCTTCCACTCTCTTCCACAGCCCTGTATTACAATGCTAGGAATTTGGCAGGGCTATCTTATATACTGGGGGGCGTATTCACTACTGATTGGCCTCTGGACCCCCTAGTCACTCCAATCACATTCCTAGCATCCTCCTGCCCCCTCAATTGGCTTTTACTGGTGGTTCTGGTCCAATCACAGGCTTTTAAAGCCCAGTTCCTGTCCCATCACATTTTGGCCGGTTCTGGTTGCCAAAGTCCGAACTTTTTCAGCAAAAAGTTCGGAATTCGGCCGAATTTCGAACAGTCAATGTTCGGGTCGAACCGATGGATGGCCCGAACCGTTCGATCATCCCCATCCGCTGGTTCTCGGCACACCGGATCCCCTCAGCTCAACTCAGCACTCTCTGGATTCTCAGGCGACCCCCGAGACATCCTGAGCTTCCTCAGACAGGAGGAGAGACAGCCGCTCTCTCCCTCCTGGGACTCTGCTCCCACCAAAGACATTGTGTCAAGCACTTCCCCCAAACTTATACCCACTCCCAGAATCCTTTGCGGCATAATCTGACTTCTGGAGTAGATACAAGCCTGGAGGTGTCCCCTGATTGTGTTTCCTCCACTGCCCTATGAGCAGCCTCTCACAGGGCTCAGTGGGGAGACTCCCCTCTCACAGGCACACCTGGAAATCATGACACCCTACCTGCACAAAAGAAAACATGGCTCTGCTGTTAGGCAGACAAATCCCACTATATTTTGCCTAGCACCTACCTGTAGGGTGCTCCATATTGTATTCAGATTTTCTTACACTTAAATTTTATCCCATCATGTGGTTTTATTTACAACACATTTAATATATTTTTTTGCACTTTGGTTATTTGCATTCACGAATAGTATACCTGTGTTCAATAGTAGTCGGTTCAAGATCATAAGATTATGGTACAGCTGCATTTATAGGTTTTCCTTAATCCCATAGCGCAGGACACTGTTTTTACAAGCAAGTGTGTTTACATTGTGATCAACTTTGATTGGACACAGCTGATCACATGATATAGGATGGCTGTGATTGGCCCTTTACCGTGAATCTAGGGTGTGTCGGGAAGACGTCCAAAGATGCCCTCCTTGAACAACAGAGTGACATTGTAGCCGTCTTTCGGCTATAGGGTGATTATGAAGTGGTCAATAGGGAGACAAATTTCCATGATCTGTGGTCAGCCCAGACTCACAATAAAATTCAGAAGAACAAAGAAACAAATACATAAATACACATTTTATTGTAACCTTGGTTTAGTATTTGAAGCAAACTCATACTAAATAAAATACAGCTTTGGTGAATGAGGTCTTGTCACTGATGGAACTTGTAGTTGATATTCATTTCACAGTTGTGTGATGACCTTGTAAACGGCAGTCCTGATCTCTTTGGTCTTCACACCATAAATGATGGGGTTTATGGCTGGTGGGATGAGCACATAAAAGACGGCCATTATGATGTGAATACACGGGACAATGCTACCTATTCTGTAGGTCACACAGGAGAAGGCCCCCAGGGTGTAGGACATGAGGAAGACGAAGACATGAGACGTACATGTGCTAAAGGCTTTTTTTCGGGCAGCCCGAGAGGAGAGCTTCAATACTGACCTCAGGATGAAGAAGTAGGACACAGCAATGAAGGTGACATCACATATGATGACAAACAGGACCACTGTCAACCCAAAGACACTATTGACAGTAATATCAGTACAAGCCAATGTCACCACTGCCATATGGTCACAATAGCAGTGGGCAATACGATTGGTCTGGCAGTACGGCAGTCTACTGGCCATCACTGGACACGGAGTCACTATAATGGTTCCTCTGATAAGGAAAACTGTGACTATCTTTACTATGAAGGTGTTGGTCAGCGTGGTCGTGTAATGGAGAGGGTTGCAGATTGCCACGTATCTGTCGAAGGCCATGGCCAGGAGAATTCCAGATTCAAAAGCACAGAAATAATGGATGAAGAACATCTGAACGAGGCAGGAGAAGGAGGTGATTTCCTTGACGTTCATCCAGAAGATGGCCAACATTCTCGGGGCAACGGAGCTGCACGCAATTATGTCAGTGATAAACAAAGTAAAAAGAAAATAGTACATGGGGCTGTGCAGATGTCTTTCTGTCATAATCAGGCTCAACAGCAGACTGTTCCGAGTAACCGCCATCAGGTACATGATGAAGATGGGGATGGAGATCCATACATGAGCCGACTCGCAGCCTGGAAGGCCTTCCAAGAGAAACACACTGGGATAAAAGATTGAAAGGTTTTCTGATGGCATGATGACGTTAGAGATCAGGATTTAGAAGAAAGACATGGTGCTCACCTGTAAAGATAAAAAGACATGGGTGGAAAATGCATGGAGATACAAAACACAGATTTTCAGCAATTTATAGACTTTTTTGCTGGTCTTCTGACTATACAGCATCCAGAGGATCTATTCTTTAAAACTTCAAGTCACAGAAAAAAAAGAAAATCACCTTATCTCGTCCTTTAATATTGAAGAACACTGTCAAGGGTCATCCGTGAGTGATCTCCTACCATTTACTTTCCCTTAGAGCAACCTTTCTCAACTAGGGTTCAATAAAAAGCCTAGGGTTCCTCCAGAGGTTGTTAGGGGTTCTTTGAGCAATGAGCACTTTCTGCCCTTCAGATAAGTAATGACTGATACATAGTTACATAGTAGTTGAGGTTGAATAAAGACAATAGTCCATCCAGTTCAACCTGTGTAGGTGTGTGTGGCTGTAATCATCTCTCATACCCCTTAATGTCCTGATCCTTGAGATGTATGTCTAAGAGTCTTTTGAAAGCCACCATACTTCCCGCAGAAACCACCTCTTGTGGTAGAGAATTCCACAATCTTGTAGCCCTAACAGTAAAGAACCCCCCACGTTGCCTGAGGTTAAAACGCTTCTCCTCTAATCGCATTGTATGCCCTCTTGTCCTTATGCAATCCCTTCGAATGAACAGCTTTTTTTCTAAGCTGAGATCCCCATTGAGATATTTATAAATTGCTATCATGTCCGCCCTCAGGCGTCTCTTCTCCAGGGAGAATAAATCGAGCGATTGCAGCCGCTCTTCATAGTTAAAGTCCTCCAGTCCCCTAATAAGTTTAGTTGCCCTTCTCTGGACTCTCTCCAGCTCCAACACATCCCTCCTGAGGACTGGCGACCAGAACTGGACAGAATACTCCAGATGTGGTCGGACCAGAGTTTTATAAAGTGGAAGGATTATAGTCTTATCTCTGGAATACATCCCTTTCTTTATGCATGCTAATATTCTGCTGGCTTTGGCAGCTGCCGCTTGACATTGCATGCTGTTGCCTAATCTATCATCAACCAAGACTCCCAGATCTTTCTCCATTTTTGACTCCCCCAAGGGTTCCCCTCCTTACACTTCTCCACATTAAACGTCATTTGCCATGTCGTTGCCCACTCCGTTATTTTGTCCAGGTCATTCTGTAGGATATCTGCTTCATGCTGTGCAGTTATTGCCCTGCCCAATTTTGTGTCATCTGCAAAAACTGATATCGAACTCCTGATCCCGTCCTCAATGCTGTTTATGAATAAATTGAACAAGGTTGGTCCCAGGACTGAGCCTTGGGGGACCCCACTTACCATCTCAGACCAGTCTGAGTATGCGCTATTTATTACCACCCTTTGGACACGCCCTTTTAGCCAGTTCCGTATCCGAGAGCAAACCCTGCGGTCGATACCTGCAGACCTTATTTTATAAATTAAGCGCTTGTGGGGAACTGTATCAAATGCCTTAGCGAAATCCAAGTACACCACATCCACTGGTCTGCCCCTATCTAGCTCACAGCTCACCTCTTCATAGAATGTTAAGAGATTGGTTTGACAAGAACGCCCATTTGTAAACCCGTGCTGATTACTGCTGATGATGTTGTTGTCTTTAGCATACGCTACGATATAGTCCCTTATCATCCCCTCCAGAAGTTTACATACTATCGATGTCAGACTGACAGGCCTATAATTTCCCGGGACATGCCTCTGCCCCTTTTTGAATATCGGCATCACGTTAGCTTTCCTCCAATCCCCTGGTACATCTCCTGTCCTAATACTGTCAGCAAAGATCAGGAACAGTGGTCTAGATATAACCTTACTGAGTTCTTTGAGTACTATATGATGTACGCCATCCGGGCCTGGTGATTTGTTTGTGTTAAGTTTATCCAGCCTTTCCCTGATTTCACCCTCTGTTAGCCATAGTGGCAAGTCCTGTGTATTACTACTAACCATACAGTCATGGTCAGTGTACCCCATACAGTCATGGTCAGTGTACCCCATACTGTCATGGTCAGTGTACCCCATACTGTCATGGTCAGTGTACCCCATACAGCCATGGTCAGTGTACCCCATACAGTCATGGTCAGTGTACCCCATACAGTCATGGTCAGTGTACCCCATACAGTCATGGTCAGTGCACCTCATACAGTCATGGTCAGTGTACCCCATACAGCCATGGTCAGTGTACCCCATACAGTCATGGTCAGTGTACCCCCTACTGTCATGGTCAGTGTACCCCATACTGTCATGGTCAGTGTACCCCATACAGCCATGGTCAGTGTACCCCATACAGCCATGGTCAGTGTACCCCATACAGTCATGGTCAGTGCACCTCATACAGTCATGTCAGTGTACCCCATACAGCCATGGTCAGTGTACCCCATACAGTCACGGTCAGTGTACCCCATACAGTCATGGTCAGTGTACCCCATACAGTCATGGTCAGTGTACTCCATACAGTCATGGTCAGTGTACCCCATACAGTCATGGTCAGTGTACCCCATACAGTCATGGTCAGTGTACCCCTCCTTTTCCTGTGTAAAGACTGATGAGAAAAAAGCATTCAGCACGGTTGCTTTTTCAGTGTCCTCTGTAACCATCCTCCCATCATCATTAACTATGTGTGCAATATGCTCTGACCTCGTTTTTTTGCTGTTGATATATTTAAAGAATTTCTTTGGGTTTTTTTTACTATCCTCCGCTATTTGTCTCTCAAAGTTGATTTTAGCCATTTTGATTTCTTGTTTACTTTTCTTATTTGCCTCCTTGTATTGCACGAAAGCCGATACTGTGCCCTCTGATTTATATTTCCTGAAGGCCAATTTTTTTCCCCTAATAAGTTTTTTAACGCTATGGTTTAGCCAGCCAGGTTTGGCTTTGTCTCTTCTAAATGTATTTCCCATAGGAATGCACTGCAAGATGCATTTGCTTAATGTGGTCCTAAAGCATTCCCATTTTTCCTCTGTGGTCAGGGATCCCAGGGTTTGGTCCCAGTTTACCCTTTCCATCAATGAGTACAATTTTGGAAAGTTTGCCCTTCTGAAGTTAAGGGTTCTTATGTTCCCCACTTGCCTTGTTATATTGTTATTTACGCTAAATGTGATCATCCTGTGATCGCTAGAGCCCAGGTTGTCCTGGACTCCTGTGAAAGGATATATACAAAGTATATGCCCTGCGCCAAGGTTTAAGGTAACTGGTAGACATGAGAAATGGTATAGGCAATGTATAATAAAATTAATTAAAATTGTTAAATTATTTAATATATTAAAAATGGGCTAAAATAAGCAGCTGCTGTAAAAATTTAATGAAATGTCACAAAAATGGTCTTTAAAAAGGCCAAATACAGCGCTTGATAATTAATGTTTTAAACAACTGGTCCTATGAATTTAAATTACCAATGAAGTTTATAAAGTGCAGAGTGTCTCCATAAATATCATAATATCATTTGATTAGTAAATAAATATAATAACATACATTAATTATTTAAAATTCATAAAACATAGCGGTAGGTCATATGCTTGGTAAACTTTGACTGTAATAAATAAATACCATCAAACAACACGGACTATAAAAGGATACAAATTAATAGATATAAAAGTCCATCAATCAGTGATGATTATGCTCAGGCAATGGATGTCCTCAATAAATAGTTATCCACAAAAAGTGCAAGTGCTCTGGCTTGAATGTTCAAGATATCAATTGCTGGTTCCAAAAGTGAATAAGATGGGTCACTTACCAGACAACGTGGGTCTTATGTGTCATACGACACTAAGACCATTCAGGCTTAGGTTGCCTTCTGGGCCAAGTGGCTTTTCCCTCTGTGCAGTCCTGCGGGTTGATATTAGCTCCCCTGCCAGGCCCAGCGCCCGCAGGCCCCCACCAAGGTCTACTCACTGCCTCGGTGTCTGGCGACTGTTGTTGTTCCTTGTTCCATCCAGCAGGTGGCGCAGTGACACCGAGGCAGTGAGTAGACCTTGGTGGGGGCCTGCGGGCGCTGGGCCTGGCAGGGGAGCTAATATCAACCCGCAGGACTGCACAGAGGGAAAAGCCACTTGGCCCAGAAGGCAACCTAAGCCTGAATGGTCTTAGTGTCGTATGACACATAAGACCCACGTTGTCTGGTAAGTGACCCATCTTATTCACTTTTGGAACCAGCAATTGATATCTTGAACATTCAAGCCAGAGCACTTGCACTTTTTGTGGATAACTATTTATTGAGGACATCCATTGCCTGAGCATAATCATCACTGATTGATGGACTTTTATATCTATTAATTTGTATCCTTTTATAGTCCGTGTTGTTTGATGGTATTTATTTATTACAGTCAAAGTTTACCAAGCATATGACCTACCGCTATGTTTTATGAATTTTAAATAATTAATGTATGTTATTATATTTATTTACTAATCAAATGATATTATGATATTTATGGAGACACTCTGCACTTTATAAACTTCATTGGTAATTTAAATTCATAGGACCAGTTGTTTAAAACATTAATTAGCAAGCGCTGTATTTGGCCTTTTTAAAGACCATTTTTGTGACATGTCCTGGACTCCTACCTCCGAGATTAGGTCTGGGTCATTAGTGATCAATAGATCCAGCACTGCATTTTCTCTAGTCGGAGAATCCACCAGCTGTGACATGTAGTTATCCTGTAAGGTTTCCGTGAATAGACGGGCCTTCTGTGAGTGTGCAGTCCCCTCTTCCCAGTCAATGTCGGGATAATTGAAGTCCCCCAATATGATGACTGATCCCACTTTTGCCACTTTACCCATTAGTGCTAAGAATTCCAGCTAAACCCCCACAATTACTTTCCCCTTTTCTCCTTCCCTATGGAGTTCAACCCACACAGATTCTAAATCCATGCTCATCCCATCCCTAATGTCACTCCTTTCTATCACCTTTATATTGTTCTTGACATAGAGACATACCCCTCCCCCTCTTTTTCCTACCCTGTCCTTCCTGTACACCGAATACCCTTGGATATTGGCCAGCCAGTCATGTGAGGGGTCGAACCAAGTTTCTGTTATTCCCACAAGGTCTATGTCCTCCTCATGTACTAACATTTCCAACTCATCCATTTTATTAGCTAGGCTCCTGGCATTAGCATATACCCCTCTTAGTTTTACGGAAGTTAAACGTGATTGGTGGTTATGTTTATTCCTGTTTGGTCTGCTGTTCTCCCGCACAGACCCGCCAATTGATGTTGTTGACCTACTGTCGCTGCTGACCCTACAACTGTCTTCAGTCCTTTGCTCCCTCCTGACTGATTCTACTTCTGAGCCCTCCCCCCCGTCTCCTAGTTTAAAAGCTCCTCCAACTCGGTGGCCATCTTTCTCCCCAAAAGAGCTGTACCGTCCCCATTAAGGTGCAGCCCATCCTTACTAAAGAGCCGGTAGCCGACTGAGAAGTCAGCCCAGTTCTCCAGGAACCCAAACCCCTCCTTCCTACACCAATTCCTCAGCCACTTGTTAACTTCCCTAATCTCCTTCTGCCTCTCCTGTGTGGCTCGAGGTACCGGCAGTATTTCAGAGAAAACCACTGATACCAATTATCTTTTAAGATATCTTTAACCCCTTCCAGCCCAGCCTATTGTCAAATGACGGCTGGGTGGGACATTTGTCATTTTTGGTGGACCTCATATGAAGTTCTCCCGAAATACATGTATACCAAGGGAGAAGGGGGGGAGTACTGGACCTCAGAAAAACCACTCAGGACCCTTACGGGGCGTGAGGGTGTGACATATATGTGAAATATATTACCTCAAACCCAGCAGCATATAGCCTGTGTGCCAAGCAACTAAGAAGAATCAGAAAAACAAAATAAAAGGGAAGCAGTTGCAAAGTATGGCTACAACAAGGGTGAGGTATGTAAAATCACATGAAGCTTTATTGAAATGAAAAATATTATGGATAAAAAATGAAACAACAACATCAACATTGCATGGAATGGTATTGAGAAATAACCCACTGACATGAAGATAAAAAGCTGTAGGGGGTCCTGTCTAGTGAAAATGCCGCCACTACGCTAGGATCAGACTCCACCCACCACCCAAATGGCATATGAGGAAATCCACCGTTCACTTGGAGATCAAGGGATAATCATAATTGACCACTCTTAAGGCCCGTACACACGTACCGATCGTCGGCATGCAAACGTCGGTGGACGAAGGATCTGCCGATTGTACGCGTGTTAGTATGGTGCCTCCGACAGATGTCTGCGCACAATCCGCGGACAAAAGTCTTTCGTGCAAACATGAAAATATTTGTATGCCGACACCAGAACGGACGATTGTTCGCCTGTCAGTACACAATTCGGCCGACAGACCGCAGATTTGCAAGACTGGGCATGCTCAGAAAATAGAAAACACAGGGAAAGTTAACCATTACATGACATCACTTCTGCAGTCGGCGGACAAAATTCTTGTGCTGTCCTTGTGCTGTCTTTGCACTTTTCAGCAGACACCGACATCCCGGGGAGAAAAGAGGAACATTTGTAAGCCGACCATCGGTACGTGTGTACGGGGCTTTAGATTATGAATATGTGTATATGTGGGGAGAGCCACCTCCAGGTTTGTTGAGATACCCGATTGGGAATAATGAACAAGTTGGTGGTGTAAAAGTCTCAGTCCGTGGTAATGCAGAGATCTCCACACATGACCGTTAGATGCAGGGTCCTCACACCTGTATTGGTATAAAGGGCAGTTGATTGCTCTACCACAGACTCTCTCTGGCAAATGGACATGTAGTTTGATGGCTGCACTTTCCAGAAGAAGTCTTCAAACACCATATAAACAGAACACAGCAATGGACACCATGTAAAGCGGCACGGACATATGGCTTTAAGCAGACAGACAGGCAAGCGAAGCAAGCAGACAGACAGGCGGCTTGAAATAGTGATTAACATAAACGACCTGATATTCAGCCAGTATGTGTGTCTGAGCAGTTGGAGCACTTAGTAGGTGAAATGTCCTCTGGTCTGTGGGTGTAGCAGTCCGGGATAGGAGACTGTGCTCACTGGTAGACACACATGGTACATCTCAGATCGTGCGGTCAGCCTTCCATGTAGTATTGTCTGTTATGTAAGTCTCGCCAGGACAGACAGGTATGCAGACATATAATCACAGGAGCAAAGCCGGTTACTGACCGTATGAGTAGTATGGATCCGTATAGTATGTACTGTGTACCGTCCGTCGGTTTAAAAGGGTCAGTCCAAGAGCATGTCCGGCCGTGGTGGGTCTGTTGAAGGAGCAAGCTGTGGTGTCCGCCAGAGGGTGTGGGAGCTTACCGTCCACCAAAGGGGGTTTGGGCACCAAGCAGCCGATCTGTGTAAGCGGTCAGTGTTCCAAGCAGGGTGGAGTCCGCAGGCGTAGTAGCGTGTGACGTCCGAGAGCAGCCGAGAGACCTCAGCCTCATAGCTAGTCTCGGACAGCAGTACCACATTGCCGCCCTTATCACTCCTTTTTATGACAATGCCCTCTGCTTTCTTAAGCTCTTCCAGAGCTAGTCTCTCATCAGCAGAGAGATTATCAGAAACTGGAAGACTCCAATCAATCTTGGTTAAGTCTTCTTCCACAAGCATCAGAAAGGTGTTAAGCCATTTGTTGGTGGTAAATTTAGGCATAATGGTAGACCTAATTAGGAGCTTACATTTCCTGCGATAGGGACCAGAAATCAATTCCTCATCCAGCGGTTCATCAACGTTCTCGTCAAGTAGGGACTCAAGGATCTCTAATGCTTCTTTATCACTGGGGTCGATTGACCCATGGGCGTCAGCCACTGTGTCCTGATCTTGGGAAAATAATGAGGAGAAATAAACTTTTCTTAGAAATAGACATATATCTTTGTATACATCAAAATGGTCCATTTTTGCGGTAGGTGAAAACGATAAACCTTTTTGTAGGAGCAAAATGTGTGATTTATTCAGTGGAAAATTAGACAGATTAACCACTTTACAGTCATCATGAGTAGGGGCTTCTACTTCCAGGGGCTGGTCAGTCACAGGGTCATTTACCTCTAATTTCTTTTGGTCCGTGCCCTGGTTTCCCGTTGTGATCCTGCTTCTACGTTTCCTCCTCCTTTTACGCCCTTTTTTTGGGGGGGGAGGGTTGTTTGTTTTCAATATCCCTCTTGATGGAGGGGGTGAGTCGTCTTCTTCCGGGGTTCCCTGCCCTAAAAAAACGGACGGATCTATCTTCCTCGTCATCACTTCCCGAGGCGCCCAGCCTATTATTGGACCTACTTCTATTGGTGTTCCTTCTACGTCTGGAGCGACTCCTCCTGTTACGTCCACTTAGGTCAAAGATTTCCCCTTTTGCCCAGTCTGATAAATCCCTTTGAAATTTAGATTGCTTTGTACTTTTAAGATTAGGTGATAATACGTCAGCAGGGAGCCTGACTGCTTTTATCCAATGATTGCTGAGCTCCTAGTATTAAAGGACTGACGTAATGGACGCCAGTTACGTCCTGAAGAAGCGTGCTGCGTCACGCGAAACGCGTCGACGTCACACGCTACTACGCCTGCGGACTCCACCCTCTACCCTGCTTGGAACACTGACCGCTTACACAGATCGGCTGCTTGGCGCCCAAACCCCCTTTGGTGGACGGTAAGCTCCCACACCCTCTGGCGGACACCACGGCTTGCTCCTTCAACAGACCCACCACGGCCGGACATGCTCTTGGACTGACCCTTTTAAACCGACGGACGGTACACAGTACATACTATACGGATCCATACTACTCATACGGTCAGTAACCGGCTTTGCTCCTGTGATTATATGTCTGCATACCTGTCTGTCCTGGCGAGACTTACATAACAGACAATACTACATGGAAGGCTGACCGCACGATCTGAGATGTACCATGTGTGTCTACCAGTGAGCACAGTCTCCTATCCCGGACTGTTATACCCACAGACCAGAGGACATTTCACCTACTAAGTGCTCCAACTGCTCAGACACATATACTGGCTGAATATCAGGTCGTTTATGTTAATCACTATTTCAAGCCGCCTGTCTGTCTGCTTGCTTCGCTTGCCTGTCTGTCTGCTTAAAGCCATATGTCCGTGCCGCTTTACATGGTGTCCATTGCTGTGTTCTGTTTATATGGTGTTTGAAGACTTCTTCTGGAAAGTGCAGCCATCAAACTACATGTCCATTTGCCAGAGAGAGTCTGTGGTAGAGCAATCAACTGCCCTTTATACCAATACAGGTGTGAGGACCCTGCATCTAACGGTCATGTGTGGAGATCTCTGCATTACCACGGACTGAGACTTTTACACCACCAACTTGTTCATTATTCCCAATCGGGTATCTCAACAAACCTGGAGGTGGCTCTCCCCACATATACACATATTCATAATCTAAGAGTGGTCAATTATGATTATCCCTTGATCTCCAAGTGAACGGTGGATTTCCTCATATGCCATTTGGGTGGTGGGTGGAGTCTGATCCTAGCGTAGTGGCGGCATTTTCACTAGACAGGACCCCCTACAGCTTTTTATCTTCATGTCAGTGGGTTATTTCTCAATACCATTCCATGCAATGTTGATGTTGTTGTTTCATTTTTTATCCATAATATTTTTCATTTCAATAAAGCTTCATGTGATTTAACATACCTCACCCTTGTTGTAGCCATACTTTGCAACTGCTTCCCTTTTATTTTGTTTTTCTCCCGAAATAAAACCCGCTCTTGCCCAGTCTGTCATTGGCTGTGCCTATTTAACCTGATTACCCAAAAGAATAATCAAGAAAAATCAATACTACCAGTGTCCTAATTGGATGATTTCCCCTTGGTGACAGCTAAAAAAAATGTTGGATATCCTGTCACTTTCTGTCTCAATAGAAACAGTGACACCAGGACGAATAGAGAGGGTAAATATCCCCAGTGGGGGACACTAACAGCAATAAAAACCGAACATGGGGTCCAACCCTCCTACACTCCATACTAAACCAGTTTTACCTGTGCAAGATCACCAAGGCAGAGTTCTCACTTAACAGACCAAACAGCATCCGAACCAAGACTGAGTGAGGCAGAGCCACCTACAGTGTGTGGGGAAGTATTAGAGCCAGGTGGGTACTTCAGCCTAATAAGACATGGGAAAGATGGTACAACTTTTAGAAAATGGGGGCAGTGGAGGGCAGGGTGCATGCAAAAGTCAGAGCTAGAGAGGGGTGAAAGTGAGATGTGGATAATAGATGCAGGGGTAAGCAGCAACTCCAAGAAGGCTGAACTCTGCCCTTTGTGTGTAACCCCTTCAAACCCTGCACTCAGTACGTAATGCATTCCTGGTATTTAATGCCCCTTAAAGACTTTCCCACTCTTAGCAAAATTTGACTGTACCCACTATTTGATGCAGTTTGGAGGGTGTATGTGTGGGGGAGGGGGGGGGGGTTAGGGGGTCATGGTTGAGTTCCTCCACCTACTTTC
Source organism: Pelophylax lessonae (assembly GCF_965119305.1). Taxonomy (NCBI): domain Eukaryota; kingdom Metazoa; phylum Chordata; class Amphibia; order Anura; family Ranidae; genus Pelophylax; species Pelophylax lessonae. Next base: position 750,152,344 of record NC_138769.1, on the reverse strand, counting down.
TAAGAAAAAAAGCCCTGGATGTACCTACAAGTACATGGAACCATCCAAGCTACAGAACAAAACCATTGCGGGAAGATCCGGATGACATCGAACATCCAGGCTGTAATATGTGTGACCTGCAATCTCCTATAGATGTACCTACAAGTAAATGGAATGATCCAATCTATAGAACAACATCATTGTGGAAAGATCACGAGGAGATCGAACAACCAGACTATAATATGTGCGACCGGTTCAAAGGAAAAGTGATGCGGCGTTGCATGTTTGTACAACACAGAAGAAGGCTTTGGGTATAGAAGGAAGGAATAAACAGATCAACGGGGGGGGGGGGGTACCATGCTAGGGGCTGCCTATAGGGAGGGAGGGTATAAGGTATATAGGGTGTAAGCTATAACAAAAAAAGATGGCAACCGCCCCAATTATAACTTGCCTTTGCAGTCCATCCATCCAACCTCATGGAAGGGCTATATATGCTCCACTGCTATATATGCTCCACTGCTATATGTGCTCCAACTTGGAGACTTTCTAATATAGGACCGCATGCCGCCTGTCATTCCGGAGGAACAAGGTAAATAAACTGTCGGGCGGGGGAGAGAGATGTGGGTGGGTGCAGGTGACATGGGGGTGGCTTGTCCGTCTGCCACCCCCCCCCCCCCCCTCCGACTGATGGAGCACCAGCCACCACTGAAGAAGGCACTGGGTATAGAAAGAACAAACAGGTCAACATATGGGGGGGGGGGGTTAACATGCTAGGAGCTGCCTGTAGGGAGGGAGGGTGTAAGCTATAAAAAAAGAAAGATGGCAACCGCCCCCAATTATAACTTGCCTTTGCAGTCCATCTATCCAACCTCATGGAAGGGCTATATATGCTCCACTGCTATATGTGCTCCAACTTGTAGACTCTCTAATATAGGACCCCAGTATACAGAGGAGCCATCGTGAGGTGCTGCGGGTTCCACATATATAAACAAATGTGTGCAACTAAACCCTCTTGTTAGACGGGTCAATTACTTTTTTTAGGTAGGCTAGCTTGTGAGTGTTATTGGAAATTTTCAGTTTGTTTATGAAGGAGAACATAAGCCTGTCCATCAATCTGGTTACCAGGATGGGATAGCTGGACCCGCTGCTGGAAAGGTCTATCAGGGTCCTGCCTGCTTGCCTGGCCAGTGCTTGAAAGCTGTCAGCGAACCATGGGGGCTGTAAGCAGTCAGATACCACCAATGCTAACCTGCCATTCACGGTAATTGGACGCAGACTGAGATGTAAATAGAGATCCTGCAAACCTATACGGCAACAATCCACCACTAGAGAGGCCAATCCACCACTACAGAGGCCAATCCACCACTACAGAGGCCAATCCATCACTACAGAGACCAATCCACCACTACAGAGGCCAATCCACCACTACAGAGGCCAATCCACCACTACAGAGGCCAATCCACCACTACAGAGGCCAATCCATCACTACAGAGGCCAATCCACCACTACAGAGGCCAATCCACCACTACAGAGGCCAATCCACCACTACAGAGACCAATCCACCACTACAGAGACCAATCCACCACTACAGAGGCCAATCCACCACTACAGAGGCCAATCCACCACTACAGAGGCCAATCCACCACTACAGAGGCCAATCCATCACTACAGAGGCCAATCCACCACTACAGAGGCCAATCCACCACTACAGAGACCAATCCACCACTACAGAGGCCAATCCACCACTACAGAGGCCAATCCACCACTACAGAGACCAATCCATCACTACAGAGGCCAATCCACCACTACAGAGGCCAATACATCACTACAGAGGCCAATCCACCACTACAGAGGCCAATCCACCACTACAGAGGCCAATCCACCACTACAGAGGCCAATCCATCACTACAGAGGCCAATCCACCACTACAGAGGCCAATCCACCACTACAGAGGCCAATCCATCACTACGGAGGCCAATCCACCACTACAGAGGCCAATCCACCACTACAGAGGCCAATCCACCACTACAGAGGCCAATCCACCACTACAGAGGCAATCCACCACTACAGAGGCCAATCCACCACTACAGAGGCCAATCCATCACTACAGAGGCCAATCCACCACTACAGAGGCCAATCCATCACTACAGAGACCAATCCATCACTACAGAGACCAATCCACCACTACAGAGGCCAATCCACCACTACAGAGACCAATCCATCACTACAGAGACCAATCCACCACTACAGAGGCCAATCCACCACTACAGAGGCCAATCCACCACTACAGAGACCAATCCATCACTACAGAGACCAATCCACCACTACAGAGGCCAATCCACCACTACAGAGGCCAATCCACCACTACAGAGGCCAATCCACCACTACAGAGGCCAATCCACCACTACGGAGTGGACCTCTCTTTTTTGCCACAGAACAACCAGGCCTCAGCCTCCCCCCAGCAGTTTCAATCAGCAGCATGGACAGACTGGAGGGTATCTGCTCCACATCCTACCCTGTAAACTCACCCCTTTAACCCACCATGGCCACTACATGACCCGTAGAGGGTCCAATGGTTCCTAAAGTTGGCCCTCAGTGACAGAATCCATGTAAAGCCCCCCAAACCCCTTATTCTTACCTTTTCTGTGCCCCCTTACCGCTCCTTTCTTGGCCATAGTACAAGAATTAGCAGTGTCGGTGATCAGGGGAGCAGTGATGTCACTTCCTTGGTCATGTGACAGTGAGCGAACCTAGCGATTGACTGCAAGGCCTAAATACTGTCTCAGGGGAGGAGGCCACATGCTCCCCCATACCTGAAAGCACCGGTTAGTGTGCCCAGCTGTTATGGAGGAAGGGGCAATGAAGGAGCACAAGCAGGGTGAGTATAAGGTGGCAGAGGGGGTCCTTTGCAGAGACCCTGGTACTCTTCCCTGTATGAAGAAGATGACAATGTCCCTTCCAATTACACCTGATCAGTAGGGTCAGTTATTTTGGTGTCTTGGTAAATGTGGGGGGAATAAAATGCGGATGAGGAATCTACAGACACAACACAGAAACAACTTACATTCAGCGATCCGCGTTCTCTGACTGCCGGACAGGAGAGCCCCCCGGTCAGTTCTCCTATATATAACACAGGTGATGAATGATACCATGGAGGTCACTTAGAGCAGAACGAGTCTCCATCCTGGAGAGTTCAGGAATAATTGGTCCCTCCTGAGAATTCAGAATATGAACTGTCTGTCATTATAATTATAATTAGTGATTTATTAGTGTTTGATTCATTTCTTCTGGTTCAATAAAATATGTGCGTGGATGTTCTCCAGCTTCATGGGAAAAATCAGTACAATGTCTACTACAGGTTCATAAAACGTGCTTCTACGTGGTGGTAATTTAAAAAACAAAATATATATATATCAGTGGCGGGTGGTGCTCAAAATTTTTGGGGGGGCGCAAACAGAAAAATGTAATAGGCATTGCTTTGCAGCAAAAAACGCTGTAAAAAATTGCGTGACTTTGAGGTCGCAAAAGTGTGAAAGGGGCCTTCAGTAATTAAGGGACAGTGTGCCTCCTTTCAATGCAAAGAGACCAGCGTGCCCCCCTTTCAATGCAGAGACCAGCTTACATGCCCCCTTCAATGCAGTGACCAGCGTACATGCCCCCTTTCAATGTAGTGACCAGCGTACATGCCCCCTTCAATGCAGTGACAAGCGTACATGCCCCCTTTCAATGCAGTGACCAGCGTACATGCCCCCTTTCAATGTAGTGACCAGCGTACATAGTTACATAGTTACATAGTAGGTGAGGTTGAATAAAGACAAAAGTCCATCCAGTTCAACCTGTGTAGGTGTGTGTGGCTGTAATCATCTTGCATACCCCTGAATGTTCTGATCCTTGAGATGTACGTCTAAGAGTCTTTTGAAAGCCACCATACTTCCCGCAGAAACCACCTCATGTGGTAGAGAATTCCACAATCTTGTAGCCCTAACAGTAAAGAACCCCCCACGTTGCCTGAGGTTAAAACGCTTCTCCTCTAATCGCATTGTATGCCCCCGAGTTCTCATGCAATCCCTTCGACTGAACAGCTTTTTTTCTAAGCCTAGATCCCCATTTAGATATTTAAAAATTGCTATCATGTCCCCCCTCAGGCGTCTCTTCTCCAGGGAGAATAAATCAAGCGATTGCAGACGCTCCTCATAATCAAGGTCCTCCAATCCCCTAATTAGTTTAGTTGCCCTTCTCTGGACTCTCTCCAGCTCCAACACATCCCTCCTGAGGACTGGTGACCAGAACTGGACCGAATACTCCAGATGAGGTCGGACCAGAGTTTTATAAAGTGGAAGGATTATAGTCTTATCTCTGGAATACATCCCTTTCTTTATGCATGCTAATATTCTGCTAGCCTTGGCAGCTGCCGCTTGACATTGCATGCTGTTGCCTAATCTATCATCAACCAAGACTCCCAGATCCTTCTCCATTTTTGATTCTCCCAAAGGTTCCCCTCCTAACGTGTATTGTGCTTTTATGTTTCTAGTCCCCAAGTGTAAAACCTTACATTTCTCCACGTTAAACCTCATTTGCCATGTCTTTGCCCACTCCGTTATTTTGTCCAGGTCATTCTGTAGGATATCTGCTTCATGCTGTGCTGTTATTGTCCTGCCTAATTTTGTGTCATCTACAAAAACTGATATTGAACTCCTGATCCCGTCCTCAATGCTGTTTATGAATAAATTGAACAAGGACTGAGCCTTGGGGGACCCCGCTTACTACCTCAGACCAGTCTGAGTATGTGCTGTTTATTACCACCCTTTGGATACGCCCTTTTAGCCAGTTCCGTATCCAAGAGCAAACCCTGCTGTCGATACCTGCAGACCTTATTTTATAAATTAAGCGCTTATGGGGAACTGTATCAAACGCCTTAGCAAAATCTAGGTACACCACATCCACTGGTCTGCCCCTATCTAGCTCACAGCTCACCTCCTCGTAGAATGTTAAGAGATTGGTTTGACAAGAACGCCCATTTGTAAACCCGTGCTGGTTACTACTGATGATGCTGTTGTTCTTAGCAAACTCTACGATATAGTCCCTTATCATCCCCTCCAGAAGTTTACATACTACTGATGTCAGACTGACAGGCCTATAATTTCCCGGGATATGCCTCTGACCCTTTTTGAATATCGGAATCACGTTAGCTTTCCTCCACTTCCCTGGTACATCTCCTGTCCTAATACTGTCCGCAAAGATCAGGAACAGTGGTCTGGATATAACCTTACTGAGTTCCTTGAGTACTCTCGGATGTACGCCATCCGGGCCTGGTGATTTGTTTGTGTTGAGTTTATCCAGCCTTTCCCTGATTTCCCCCTCTGTTAGCCATAGTGGCAAGTCCTGTGTATTACTACTAACTATACAGTCATGGTCAGTGTACCCCTCCGATTCCTGTGTAAAGACTGATGAGAAAAAGGCATTCAGTACGGTTGCTTTTTCAGTGTCCTCTGTAACCATCCTCCCATCATTGTTAATTATGTGTGCAATATGCTCTGCCCTAGTTTTTTTGCTGTTGATATACTTAAAGAATTTCTTTGGGTTTTTTTTGCTATCCTCCGCTATTTGTCTCTCAAAGTCTATTTTAGCCATCTTGATTTTGTGTTTACACTTCCTATTTGCCTCCTTGTATTGGTCGAAAGCCAATACTGTGCCCTCTGATTTATATTTCCTGAAGGCCAATTTTTTTCCCCTAATAAGTTTTTTAACGCTCCGGTTTAGCCAGCCAGGTTTGGCTTTGTCCCTTCTAAATTTATTTCCCATAGGAATGCACTGCAAGATGCCTTTGTTTAATATGTTCCTAAAGCATTCCCATTTTTCCTCTGTGGTCAGTGATCCCAGGGTTTGGTCCCAGTTTACCCTTTCCATCAATGAGTACAATTTTGGAAAGTCTGCCCTTCTGAAGTTTAGGGTTCTTATGTTCCCCACTTGCCTTGCTATATTGTTATTTACGCTAAATGTGATCATCCTGTGATCGCTAGAGCCCAGGTTGTCCTGGACTCCTACCTCCGAGATTAGGTCTGGGTCATTAGTGATCAATAGATCCAGGATTGTGTTTTCTCTAGTAGGAGAGTCCACCAACTGTGACATGTAATTATCCTGTAAGGTTTCCGTGAATTGACGGCCCTTATGTGAGTGTGTAGTCCCCTCTCCCCAGTCAATGTCGGGATAATTGAAGTCCCCCAATATGATGACTGATCCTAGCTTTGCCACTTTACCCAAAAGTGCTAAAAATTCCAGCTCTACCTCCTCCCCTTGTTTAGGTGGCCTATAGCAAACCCCCACAATTACTTTTCCCTTTTCTCCTTCCCTATGGAGTTCTACCCACACGGATTCTAACTCCATACTCATCCCTTCCGTAATGTCACTCCTCTCTATCACCCTTACATTATTCTTGACGTAGAGACATACCCCTCCCCCTCTTTTTCCTACCCTGTCCTTCCGGTACACCGAATACCCTTGGATATTTGCCAGCCAGTCATGTGAGGGGTCGAACCAAGTCTCCGTTATTCCCACTAGGTCTATGTCCTCCTCATGTACTAACATTTCCAACTCATCCATTTTATTAGCTAGGCTCCTGGCATTAGCATATACCCCTCTTAGTTTTACGGAAGTTAAACGTGATTGGTTATGTTTATTCCTGTTTGGTCTGCGGTTCTCCCGCACAGACCTACCAATAGACGTTGTGGACCTACTGTCGCTGCTGACCCTACAGCTGCCTTCAGTCCTTTGCTCCCTCCTAACTGACTCTACTTCTGAGCCCTCCCCCCCGTCTCCTAGTTTAAAAGCTCCTCCAACTTGGTGGCCATCTTTCTCCCCAAAAGAGCTGTACCGCCCCCATTAAGGTGCAGCCCATCCTTACTAAAGAGCCGGTAGCCAACTGAGAAGTCAGCCCAGTTCTCCAGGAACCCAAACCCCTCCTTCCTACACCAATTCCTCAGCCACTTGTTAACTTCCCTAATCTCCTTCTGCCTCTCCTGTGTGGCTCGAGGTACAGGCAGTATTTCAGAGAAAACCACCTTGGAGGTCCTTTTCCTCAATCTATTACCTAAGTCCCTTACATGCCCCCTTTCAATGTAGTGACCAGCACACATGCCCCCTTTCAATGTAGTGACCAGCGTACATGCCCCCTTTCAATGCAGTGACCAGCGTACATGCCCCCTTTCAATGTAGTGACCAGCACACATGCCCCCTTTCAATGTAGTGACCAGCGTACATGCCCCCTTTCAATGCAGTGACCAGCGTACATGCCCCCTTTCAATGTAGTGACCAGCATACATGCCCCCTTTCAATGCAGTGACCAGCGTACATGCCCCTTTCAATGTAGTGACCAGTGTACATGCCCCCTTTCAATGTAGTGACCAGTGTACATGCCCCTTTCAATGCAGTGAGCAGCGTACATGCCCCCTTTCAATGTAGTGACCAGTGTACATGCCCCCTTTCAATGCAGTGACCAGTGTACATGCCCCTTTCAATGCAGTGAGCAGCATACATGCCCCCTTTCAATGTAGTGACCAGTGTACATGCCCCTTTCAATGCAGTGAGCAGCGTACATGCCCCCTTTCAATGTAGTGACCAGCATACATGCAGAGACCAGCGTGCGTGCCCCCTTGAATACAGTGTGCCCCCCCCCCCTCCAGACCAGTGCACTTACCTGGAGTCCTGGAGCACTGTCGCGGCGGCGCCTTCTCCTCAGTGTCCCGGCGGCCAGCTTCTCTTCAATCCCCCGGTGGCGTGTCTCCTCGAGTCCTCCCGCCTCCTCCTCGGCCAATGGCATGGGGTTTGCCTTGTGGCCAATCAGGAAGCGCGTATCGGACGTGCTCCCTGATTGGCCAGGAGGAGGATCTGTGTGACAATAGCGAATTTTCATTCGCTATTGTCACACAATGGGTGGGCTCGGGAAGCACTGCTCTGCGCCCTGGGTCTACCCTTTGCATCGCCCTATTAGAGCCTCTGGCTCTAATCAGGTGATGCCCAAAAAAAAAACAATGCCCCATTGAACTCAATGCGTCCGGCGCCCCTGCATGCAGATTAGGGGGCCGGACGCATGGATAGGGGGGGGCGGGTCCTACGCCCTCAACACACCGGCCGCCACTGATATATATATATATACAGTATCTGACAAGTAAGTACACCTCGCTCATTTGTGTAAATATTTTATTCTATCTTTTCATGTGACAACACTGAAGAAATGACACTTTGCTACAATGTAAAGTAGTGAGTGTACAGCTTGTATAACAGTGTAAATTTACTGTCCCCTCAAAATAACTCAACACACAGCCATTAATGTCTAAACCGCTGGCAACAAAAGTCAGTACACCCCTAAGTGACAATCTCCAAATTGGGCCCAAAGTGTCAATATTTTGTGTGGCCGCCATTATTTTCCAACACTTCTTTAACCCTCTTGGGCATGGAGTTCACCAGAGCTTCATAGGTTGCCACTGGAGTCCTCTTCCCCTCATCCATGATGACATCACAGAGCTGGTGGATGTTAGAGACCTTGTGCTCTTCCACCTTCTGTTTGAGGATGTCCCACAGATGCTCAATAGGGTTTAGGTCTGGAGACATGCTTGGCCAGTCCATCACCTTTACCCTCAGCTTCTTTAGCAAGGCAGTGGTCATCTTGGAGGTGTTTGGGGTCGTTATGTTGCAATACTGCCCTGCGGCCCAGTCTCTGAAGGGATGCTCTGCTTCAGTATGTCGCAGTACATGTTGGCATTCATGGTTACCTCTGTAGCTGAGGGCTTTCTTGTCCATCATCTTTAGAAGAGGCTTCCTTCTGGGATGAAAGCCATGCAGACCAATTTGATGCAGTGTGCGGCGTATGGTCTGAGCACTGACAGGCCGACCCCCCACCCCTTCAACCTCTGCAGCAATGCTGGCAGCACTTATACATCTATTTCCCAAAGACAACCTCTGGATATGACGCTGAGCACGGCACTCAGCTTCTTTGGTGGACCATGGCGAGGCCTGTTCTGAGTGGAACCTGTCCTGTTATACCGCTGTGTAGCACCTAGGGATGGCTTTGCAGTTGAGGCGAACTTTGCTCGTTCGCAGTTCGCCGATCTTGCGAACATATGGCGTTGTTCGCGACGCCATATTAGTTTACATTGGGGAGAACTTTGACCCATGACACAGCCATCAGGTGGAACGGTACAGCTTATTGAGACATTTCAGCACATGGACACACCCCCTACCTTATAAATAGACCTCAGCTGGCTGCCATTTTACATTCTGCTTTTTGTCAGTGTAGGGAGAGGTTTGCTGTGTGCAGCAGGGACAGATTGTCAGTGACACAAATCGCTCTGTTAAGGTCCACAAAAGTCATTATTAAGGACTGGTATTTGGTATAGGTGTACTATCTATATTTTATGGGTGTGTGGTTCCTGCACTATCTTGGATTCTCTACCAACCACCCTAATGCTGCATCACATAAACTGATACTATAAAACAGTCACAGATGTAGGTTATGGGGGAGTTCTGAATATTATATAAAGTGCTTTTGTGTAATTTTCCACTTATTAATCAATTATATATATCAAAATTGTTCTAAAGTGCCACTGCTCATGTTTCATTCCAAAATTCATAAAACACATCCTTAGTTCATTTAAATATAAAGTGCTTGTGTAGATATCCCATTCAGATAATATAAGATTATCTCAGAAAATATGTATATATCACATATGTGCAAAAAACAAACAACAAATAAATGGAGCAATAAGTGTCCAATCCAAATGGTGCGCCAAACAGTTCCAGATATTATCTGGTTGTACCAGATAGCTTTATATACCAAAAAATAAATAAATAATGGTGATTGGATCGTGTCATTTCTTTTCCTCCACCTTTAAACTCCTTGGTGTGAACCTCGTTCAGTGATTGCACTTCTAGGTGTGCTATATTCTCACCTCAAAAAAGAGAATAATACGTCTGTATTATTTAGCCGGGGTTGGTGGTTATTCCTCTCCCTCCTCTATTCCAGTGTGGTATCTTGGAGCCTCAATCTCCTCCAGAGATCCGTTTGTTCCTTCCCGATGTTGTGGTGTCTATGGGGACCTTTAGTGCCTTCCCTTGAGTGCGATCTCTTAGTTGTATATCTCCTCCTTAGGGCTCATTAAAGTGATCATTGTGCAATATTTCAGCATTTATTTCATATAAAAAACCTGGACCTTTTCTACTCCCAATGGCCACAATCCGACTCCCCTAAAGTCTGAAGGACAGTATATTGGCCCTTTGTGTATAAAGTTTGAAGACCCCTGCTTTAGAGCAATACAAGCACAGTCCCTTCACAAGGAATTAGATAAACTAAGCTCTTCAGGACATCAGCCAATGTCCCATTTGGTCGAACACACAGCTGAGGCTGGGTTCACAGTAGAGCGAATTAAATGCAGGATTCCCAACATCCAATTCCCATGACAGGAGAGTGTGCCGTCTCTCAATGAAACCGGTTCCCACATCTCTATGGTGACTCCGGAGCGATTTGCACAGGGGTCCTGTGCATCTTTGGCTCCATTTCAGGCCTAAATTTAGGCAAACATTCGGGCCTGATTCGTCCCTTAAATGGAGAACAAGGACGTACCAGACCCCTGCTGTGAGCTACATCCGTATTAAGTATGAACCCAGCCTCAAACTCTAGCACTCTCTGTACTCACAGAATGTCAAGGGACAGTTGGTTGCCTCCTTCCAGCTTGCAAGCAACACTTTTCTCCAGTGATATCAGACTAGATCTTCAACAGACATCCCCTCAGTCAGCTCTCTGTAGCTCCAGCATCCAGGCCCCCAGGTCACCCATCTGAGGCCTCCCGCACAGCAATAACATGGCAGAACTGCCCTAGAGGGCAACAAGCCCTCAAGGCTGGACTGATCCTCTGCAAGAAAACACCCAGAGTTCAGTGTCCCACTGCATATATATACAGGCTCCCAGCATGCCTTCAGGGTCCTGCTCCCTGGCATTGGCCAAGCTTGTATACATATTCATACTGCCAGAGAGGTAGAGTAACTAAGTAGAACTACTTCACTACTCTACTTAAGTACGGAAAGGCGGTATCTGTACTTTCCTGGAGTAGAATTTTTTTCTCCTACTTCCACTTTTACTTCACTACATTTTTTCGATGATTTCAATACTTCTACTCCGATATTTTTTTTTTGTGCTGCATAGTTACTCGTTACTGTTATAAAAATCACCACGGCCAGAACAGTAGATGGCAGGTTTCATGAAGCTCAAAAAAATGTGTATAATGTCATATGTACTTTTGACTTTTGACTTCTTTTGACTTCTTTCTTTAATAACTTTAACTTTAATAACTTTAACTTTAATAAACTTTTGACTTCTTTCTTTAATAACTACATAACACAGTACTTGTACTTCTACTTTCAGTACTTGAGTAGCAACATTTTAATAAAAAACGACTTGCAATACTTAAAGTGGAGTTCCACCCTAAAATAATACTTACCTCCATCTTCTCGCTCCGGGTCACCTGAAAAACAAATGGATAATCGCAATTTTTTATTTTTTTTACTTACCTCGTTAAGAAGAAAATATACTTACCTTACTTCCTCTTCCTCCCCTCGGCGGCCACGGCGAGTCGTCACTTCCTGGCTCTGCAATGATTCCTGGGAGCTGAACGTCATCGCTCCCATTAATCAATGCGCCTGCACCGGCCCCGACGTCAGTTCCGGTGCAGGCGCTGTCATACCTTGCAAAACAGCTTCTGGGCATGCCCAGAAGCTGTGCAGGGATGACGCTGAGGCACCGGAAGTGACGGCGGGGCCGGTGCAGTGCATCGTGGGACCGAAGAAGACAGAAGAGGACACAGAAGAGGATCGCGCTGGCTTCAAGCTGCCCACACCTGAGATGGCAGCGCTGGAGAATACATTTTCAAGGTAAGTATTTCTTCTAAAAGGTAAGTGCAACCCGGGACAGATCAGAGGCTAGCCATTGTGGAATGCACTAGCCCTGACTGTCCCGGGGGTATTTTTAGTAAAAAAAAACGTTCACTGGGTGGAACTCGGCTTTAAGTACAAAAAATGTTGAATACTTTAGTACTTCTACTCAAGTCACTTTTTGATCGAGCACTTCCACTTCTACTCAAGTCACTTTTTGATCGAGCACTTGTACTTTTACTCAAATATGGGTTTCGAGTACTTTATACAACTCTGCATGCTGCCTTTTGCATAGCTCCATGTGACGGAATCCGGACACCGCGACTGGATATCTCCACCAGTAACCTGCTTCCTAAGCTTTGGAACACAGGATCCGTGAATCTGGCTATAGTTACCCCAAGAACTAGACAGTACAAAAGGTGCATTATTGAAGGCAACAGAAAATTGCATTAGACTTGTCAGTAAAAGCAAAAAAAGGAAGAGACCACTGTGGTACTCAGCAGAAGTGGCCCAAATCATTAAAAATAAAAAGCTAGCATTTTGTAATTATAAAAAAACCCAGAGCAATGAAGATAAGGAAATCTACAAGATTAGGCAGAAAGAGGCCAAGCAAGTTATAAGAACTTCTAAAGCGCAGGCAGAAGAAAAACTAGCTCAGTCTATGAAAAAGGGGGATAAGACATTCTTCAGATATATAAATGAAAAAAGGAAATTAAAACAAGGAATAACTAAATTAAAAACAAAGGACGGAAGGTATGTAGAAGAGAATAAAGGGCTAGCCGACTGCCTTAATGAATACTTCTGTTCAGTTTTTACAGAAGAAAAAGAAGGAGAAGGACCTCCACTTGAAAGGATGACTAATGAATCGTTTGATGCATGTGTCTTTACAGAGGAAGACGTTCTAAGATTGCTGTCTAAAGTGAAGACAAATAAGTCACAGGGTCCTGATGAGATACACCCAAAATTATTAAAAGAGCTTAGTGGTGAGCTGGCAAAACCATTAACAGATTTATTTAACCAATCATTAGTAACAGGAGTCGTCCCGGAAGATTGGAAATTGGCAAATGTCGTGCCCATTCACAAGAAAGGTAAGTAGGGAGGAATCGAGCAACTATAGACCAGTGAGTCTGACATCAATAGTAGGCAAATTAATGGAAACCCTATTAAAGGATAGGATTGTGGAACATCTTAAATCCCATGGATTGCAAGATGAAAAACAACATGGGTTTACTTCAGGGAGATCATGTCAAACAAATCTTATAGATTTTTTTGACTGGGTGACTAAAATAATAGACGGTGGAGGTGCAGTAGACATTGCATATCTAGATTTTAGTAAGTGAAAAAAGTGAAAAAAGAGCCTACACTTACTCAGATACTTACCTGTTTACATGTTTAAGACTACAAACCTACAGAGAAGACAGTAATATATGTAGCATATGGAATATATGTATTACTATTGATTTATGACTGTTGTACCTGTTTCTACTTATCATGAAATGGTATGTGTTTTACTGTGGTAACATAGATTACATGTTACTTCTCTGTGGGTGTCTTTGTTACTGGCGTATGCCAATTTTAATAAATTTATGTCTAACTGACCTCATTTAAAGTCCCACATTCTGTTCTTTCTTTTTTCATATACATATATAGGGATGGAGGCATGTAGGCATTTTTTTGTGGTAGATCATATTTCTTTTGTTAGATTTTAGTAAGGCTTTTGACACTGTCCCACATAGAAGACTTATCAATAAACTGCAGTCATTGAGCATGGACTCCCATATTGTTGAGTGGATTAGGCAGTGGCTGAGTGACAGACAACAGAGGGTTGTAGTCAATGGAGAACATTCAGAACAAGGTCATGTTACCAGTGGGGTACCTCAGGGATCTGTACTGGGACCAATTTTGTTTAATATCTTCATAAGTGATATTGCAAAAGGCCTCGATGGTAAGGTTTGTCTTTTTGCTGATGACACAAAGATATGTAACAGGGTTGATGTTCCTGGAGGGAAACGCCAAATGGAAAAGGATTTAGGAAAACTAGAAGAATGGTCAGAACTCTGGCAGCTGAAATTTAATGTGGATAAGTGCAAGATAATGCACCTGGGGCGTAAAAACCCAAGGGCAGAATATAGAATATTTGACACAGTCCTGACCTCAGTATCTGAGGAAAGGGATTTAGGAGTAATTATTTCAGAAGACTTAAAGGTGGGAAGACAATGTAATAGAGCAGCACGAAATGCCAGCAGAATGCTTGGATGTATAGGGAGAGGTATAAGCAGTAGAAAGAGAGAAGTGCTTATGCCGCTGTACAGAACACTGGTGAGACCTCACTTGGAGTATTGTGCGCAGTACTGGAGGCCATATCTCCAGAAGGATATAGATACTCTAGAGAGAGTTCAGAGAAGAGCTACTAAACTAGTACATGGATTGCAGGAAAAAACTTACCAGGAAAGGTTAAAGGACCTTAACATGTATAGCT